>NC_054489.1:5161185-5469519 GCF_017639515.1 Carcharodon carcharias | reverse complement strand
ATGAGAATGAGTGTGTGTGGATGTATGTGAGAGAGTGAGCGTGTGTCTGTGAGGCCGAGGACCCTAAGACTGGGAGCGAGCCAGATGCTCCTCCTCCTCCTCCGTCCCCAAAAACCTATCCACACACCAGGCTGGGAGAGAAGGAAAACCAGGCTAAAACCAGGCAACCCCGAGCCCCGCTCTTGTATGAATTCTGCTGAGGCAAGCTCAGAGTGTGTGTCACTAGAGGCAAACACCAGGTTGGTGTTAGTTAAACCCAACGGCTTTGCTCTGCCGCAGTCCCCTCCCCCTTCACTGATAACCAGGACTTGGGGCCTAGTCTGTCTCTCTAGCTCTGCCTCTAAAGTGAAAAGGCAAAAAAGGTTTTTTATTAGTTAGCGTTTCTCCTTGACGCTTTTTAATGTTAATTTTTAATTAATTGCAGTTTTTAATTGTCAATTTATTGCTTTGACAATGCTCTTTCTTTGGAAATTCAGTTTAATGTTGTGCTAAACCTTGTCTTTTCCGAATTTTGTTCATTCGTGCCCTGAGTGAGGAAACAATTGAAATGTGGTCCCTCACACAAAAACGTTGGACAAACTTGTTCCACATGAACATCATCCCAGTTTCCTTCATCTCCCCCATCACCATATCGCTCTATTCCTTTCTCCATCATGTGTTTATCCAGCTTCCTCTTAAATGCATCTATACTATTCACCTCGACCTCTCTCTGTGGGAGTGAGTCCCACATTCTCCCCACTCTCTGGGTAAAGAAATTTCTCCTGAATTCTGCATTGGATTTATTAGCGATTGTCTTATATTGATGACCCTGGTTATGGTCTCACCTGCAAATGGAAACGCCTCTGATCTACTCTATTGAACTCTTCCAAAATTTTAAAGCCCTCCATCAGGTCACCCCTCAGGTTTCTCTTTTCTAGAGCAAAGGGCTCCAGCCTGCTAACTCTTTCCAATAGTTTAACTCTGTTCTCAAATTATTCTTGTAAATCTTCTTTGCATCTTCTCCAATCCCTGGACAAAAAGGAAATTCCTATAGCATCTTTAACAACCTCAGAACATCTCAAAGCAGTTACAGCCATTCACGCGCTTTTTAAAGTGTAGTCACTTATTTAATGGAATAAAATGCAGCAGCTAATTGTAAACAGAAAACTCCCACAAGTAGCAATGTGATAAATGACAAGATTATCTCTTTTTAGTGATGTTGGTTGAAGGATAAAGATTTGCAAAAACAGTGCAGCGGTCCCTCAGTATAGCCTCTGCGATAGTGTAGCACTCCCTCATCACTGACCCTCCAACAGTGCAGCACATCTTCAGTACTGACCCTCTGACAGTGCAGCACTCCCTCATCACTGACCCTCCAACAGTGCAGCACATCTTCAGTACTGAACCTCTGACAGTGCAGCACTCTCTCAGTACTGACCCTCCAACAGGGCAGCACTCTCTCAGTACTGAACCTCTGACAGTGCAGCACTCCCTCAGCATGACCCTCTAACAGTGCAGTGCTCACTCAGTGCTGACCCTCCGCAGTGCAGCATTCCCTGAGTACTGACTCTCTGACAGTGCAGCACTCCCTCAGTGCTGACCCTCTGACAGCGCAACACTCCCTCAGTACTGACCCTCAGACAGTGCAATGTTCCCTCAGTACTGACCCTCAGAGTGTGCAGTGCTCCGTGACTACTGACTCTCAGGCAGTGCAGTGCTCTCTCAGTACTGACCCTCTGACAGTGCAGCACTCCCTCAGTATTGACCCTCTGACAGTGCAGCACTCCCTCAGTACTGACCTTCTGACAGTGCAGCACTCCCTCAGTACTGACCTTCTGACAGTGCAGCACTCCCTCAGTACTGACCCTTTGACAGTGGAGTGTTTACCCCAGCACTGACCCTCAGCCTGGATTATGCACTCAAGCTTTTAGAGTATGAATTGAATCCATAACCTTCTGACTCAGAGATGACAGTGCTATCCACTGAGCCACAGGTAGCACTTGCTGCAGATATTGCTCGGAGACTGAATTTGTGCATGAATCGATGTCGTATTGTCCAGCTCACTTATCACAGAGAGAGGGGAAAGGAAGAGTTTGCCTTGTTTGGAAGAATAAAGTCAAGGAAGCTAAAACTGTCTCACACTCATAGATTATGATGAAGATTAGATATCTTTAAAATGTTGCTGTCGGCTGATTCTTTAATTACTCTTATGTTCGCTCTCTGTGCTTCTGAAGGTTTGTCAGAATCTAATTAGAAATTCTGATCATTTGTAGCACAGGGAGAGTAATCCCACTGCAGCTCTGTCACACTGAGAGGTCATGGGGAAGGTCTGACTTTGCTACATGCTGTTTTCGGAGAGGCTGAGGAACCCCTGACCTGTTTTAATTAAAGCTGCTGTTTTATTACTGAGCAGTGGCACAGGACACGATCACATTTACACCCACTGTTAATGCTTAACACCAGTTACCTTGCCCAATATCTTTCCGGCGTACGGTTCTGCTCTTATCTCCCAAAGTACTTTACTTACACTTCAAACGTCAGTGAGCCTAGGCTGATTATTCAACATCTTGATTTTAAAATCCTCACACTTGTCTTCAAATTCCTCCATGACCCCGCTTCCTCCTTATCTCTGTAATCTCCTCCAGACCCACAACCCTCTGAGATCTCTGTACTCTTCTAATTCTGGCCTCTTGAGCCTCCCTGATGTTAATTGTTCCACCATCGGTGACCGTGCCTTCAGCTGCCTGGGCCCCAAGCTCTGGAATTCCCTTCCTAAACCTCTCCTCCTCTCTACCTCCCTTTCCTCCGCGAAGACATTCCTTAAAACCTACTTCTTTGACCAAACTTTAGCTCATCTGACCTAATATCTTGTTTTATAAAACTTTTGTGAAGCACCTTGCAACATTTTATTACTTTAAAGAAGCTATACAAATATAAGTTGTTGTTGGTGTTATTATTCCTCCTTTTTCTCAATGCCTATCCCACCGGTACATATGGGAGGGAGGGAGAAGAGGAACAGGAGCTCTGTGTGATGTGCAGCCTGGGATCTGCATTCCTCACCCTGGACAATGGGGGTCGTGGGAAGCTGATTGTGTTTTTATGGAAAGATGGGAATTGTAAATGCAGTTTCAGTGTGGAGGAATGAAGTATCTTTTGAAAACTCTGATGACACTAGAACCAGTTAAACTGACTTGAACATAAATCAACTCCTCAAAAAGGTGAGGTCAGCCGTAGAATGATAGCACAGAGAGAAGCCATTCAGCCCATCATGCCTGTGCTGGCTCTTTGAAAGAGCTATGCAGTGAGATATAGTTCCCCTGCTCTTTCCCAAAAGGGCTACCATTTTTATTTTTCAACTATTTCCTCAATTCTCATTTTGAAAGTTACTATTGAAACTGTTTCCACCACCATCCCAACAGCACGTTCCAGATCACAACTTGCTGTGTAAAAT
Organism: Carcharodon carcharias; assembly: GCF_017639515.1. Lineage (NCBI taxonomy): Eukaryota > Metazoa > Chordata > Chondrichthyes > Lamniformes > Lamnidae > Carcharodon > Carcharodon carcharias. The sequence continues at coordinate 5,466,089 of NC_054489.1, read as the reverse complement.
AATTCTCCTCATCCCTCCCACTGCTTCGTTTGGCTGTACTGGGGTAGGGAAAAATTGCCATTTTATTATTTAATAAAGTAAATTCCCATAGCAGCCATGGTTTGTGTATCTGTGTGTGTTCTGTACATCTGATGTGCATTTCTGTGTCTAGCTTTGTGTACATATCCGTGTATTTGTGTGTGTGCATGCATGTGTGTGTGTGTGTGTGTGTGTGTGTGTGTGTGTGTGTGTGATTGATTTAAACCCCTCTCTGTATGAGACAGAGACAGTGTGGTGTAATTGCCTGTTTGAAAAATTAATGACACTTGCAAGAAGGCAGCCTCTACAGTCCCATCAAGCCTTCAGCTGGAGGGAGTTGATGGGATGAGAGAGCTGTTTGCAAATAGAGTTCCAACTCGGCATCCAGCTCTGCAGCTATCGCAATATGTGTCGTTGTCTGTGTGATTATCCAGCTATGAGAACGAGAGGCATTGTTCCAGATAATGATCTCTTTTTATCAAGTTAAAATCTTTTCTCTCCTTTCTTTTATTGTTAAGTTTCTCACTTCCATTCCTGAAGGCGTTGACTCCTTGCTGGAATAAGTTTAAAGGATTATCCTCCACTAACTCACTCACGTGACCATCCATCATCTCTGAATGTGGATACTGATTGTGCAAATGCAGGGATATCTAGTCAAGTCTGATCTTGTTCTCCCTGATAATAATGCACTGTGTTCCCAGCTTGGGCTGTTGCAGCCACACGTAGTGTCAGCCATGGCTCAGTTTGGAGCATTCTCACCTCTGCATTAGTAGTCTTGTGGGTTCAAGCCCATAATCCAGGCTGAAATGCCCAGTGTAATGTTGAGGCAGTGCTACGCTGCATCAGTGGTGCAGTCCTTCAGATGAGATATTAAACTGAGGTCTCAAGGAAGTTATGCAGAATGACTTGGACAACTTTTATTCCTCAACCAACATCACTAAAATAGATTTTCTGGTGATTATCACATTGCTGTTTGTGGGATCTTGCTGTGCACAAATTGGCTGCCATATTGCCTACATCACAACAGTGACTGCACTTCAAAAAATACTTTATAAGCTGTAAAGCACTTTGGGAAATCTGTAGTTGTGAAAGGTACTATATAAATGTAAATCTTTTAATTGGAGACAATATCAGTGAAGTTTTGTGGTGGTAAAATCCACTTTCCCATTTGATGATTATTGCTGACCTGATATTCCTGATACAGTTTTGGAATACTGCATGAATTATTCCTGTTAATGACAACCTTCCCCAGCAGGGCATTAGTTTCTGATCCATCTTCCCCTCGCAGCAAATAAACTCGCACTCCCTGCCTCTCTCCACCAGTCTGTTCCACATGGGGAGCCGGGACTGATAATGAAAAGGAATTGGACTGAGCTGCAATAACAGAGGCAGCTGTTTGGGCTGCGTTTGGATGAGGAACCAGGTTGTGGTGAGGTAATTAGGAGAGGTCACCGTCCACTGGAGCAGACTGTGGTGTGTAATGGGGTGATTAGGCAGCCTGAAGAGAAATGGCTGCTGATGAGTTGTGTTTTATCATCCGCAAGCACTGTTTATCTCTGAACTGTTTCTCTCAGCCTTGCAACAGTCTTCAACCTGCCTGACACATGGCCTTGCATTAAAAGGCTGGATTGCAAACTGTTTTTTCCTTTATATTTTGTTGTGTTTCCTCCCCTCCTTTCTTTAGGATGCACTTTGCAGCTAATGAAGTACTCTTAACGTCCAGGCACTGTGGTATTGAAGGAATGCAGCAGCCAATCTGTGCACAGTGAGCACCCACAAACAGCAATGTGATAATGACCAGATAATCTGTTTTAGTGATGTCCAGGACACTGGGGAGAACTCCCCTGCTTGACTTCATAATACTGCAACAGGATCTTTCATATCCGTATGAGCGGACAAATAGGGTCTCATTTTAACATCTCATCTGAAAGACACCACCTCTAATGTGTGGCACTCCCTCAGTACTGCACCGGAGTGGAAAGCTTGATTTTTCTGCTCATGTTCTGGAGTGGGATTTGAAGTCCTAACACCTGAGCCACATCATTTCTAGATTCAAGTTCCACTCAAGAGGCTTGAGCTCAAAATTCAGGCTGACTCTCCTGGTGCAGTACTGAGGGAGAACTGCACTGCCACTGGGTGCTGTCTTTCAGATGAGATGTTAAACCAAGGCCCCATCTGCCCTCTCAGGTGGATGTAAAAGTTCCCATTGCAGTATTTTGAAGAAGAGCAGGTGAATTATCCCCAGTGTCCTGGGGCCAATATTTATCCCTCAACCATCATCACTAAGACAGATTAACTGGTCATTATCACATTGCTGTTTGTGGGATCTTGCGCTGTATAGATTTGCTATTATGCTTCCTACATTACAACACTTGAAAAATACTTCATTGGCTGTAAACTGCTTTGGGACATCTTGAGATTATGAAAGGTGCTATATAACTGTTGTTTCTTCTTTCTGTATCCTCCAACTTACAATCAGGAGACCCACTAGTGGGGGAGATGGTGGCATAGTGGTAATGTCACTGAGCCAATAATCCAGAGGCCCAAGTTAATTCCCTGGGGACACGAGTTCAAATCCCATCCATGGCAGCTGGTGGAATTTAAATTCAATTAATAATAGTGACCAGGAAACCATTGTTAAAACCATAAAGAGGGAAGAAAATCTGCCATCCTTACCTGGTCTGGCCTACATGTGACTCCAGACCCACAGCAATGTGGTTGACTCTTAACTGCCGTCTGAAATAGAACTATAGAAAAGTTACAGCACAGAAGGAGGCCATTTGGCCCATCTTTTCCATGCCAGCCTGAGGATACCCAGGTGCCCTTTCTAATCCCACCTTCCTGCACCCGGCCCATTGTCATGCCGTTTACAGCACTTTAGGTGCAGATCCAGGTACTTTTTAAAAGAGTTTAAAGTCTCTGCCTTTACCACCAACTTGGGCAGTGAATTCCAGACACCCACTACCCTCTGTGTAAAAAAGTTCTTCCTCATGTCCCCCCTACACCTTCTGCCACTTATCTTGAATCTATGTCCCCTGGTTCTAGAATTCCCCATCAAAGGAAACAATTTTATCCTGTCCACTCTATCTATTCCCCTCATAATTTTGTACACCTCAATCAAGTCACCTCTCAGTCTTCTTTGTTCTAAGGAAAGTAACCCCAACCTATCCAATCTCTCCTCGTAGCTACACTTTTCTAACCCTGGCAACATTCTTGTAAACCTCCTCTGCTCTCTCTCCAGAGCTATTACATCCTTCCTGTGTGCCTCAATGGCCTAGCAAGTAGCTCAGTTCTCAAGGGCAATTAGGGATGGACAACAAATGCTGGCCTGGAATAAATTTCTAAAAATTTTAAAAGAAGAGAGGGTGTGAGTTTGCAAGGCTTTATCAGTGTTTGCCCGCATTTAAACTGCTATTTATAGGTAATTTGCCTCAGTAGTTGCTCTCGAGTCAGTGTGCTGGGTGCACTAATTGGAGACAAAGATTTGTCTGATCTAAAAAGTGAAAATCTATTTCCAAAAACTTGTCAGAAAGTGAGAGCATGAGAGAGGCTGAAGTTACCAGGCAGAATCCTTCACCCTGCCCCCACTGTTTGCGATCATCTGGGTAAGATTGATTCAGATGGGAGAATTTCTGTTCAAAATACTGGACCATTATTTACTTTGTAAATACATTTTAAATCTCACCAAACCACCCCCACACCAACCCCCACAACACCCTTCTTACCTCCATACCAGGACATCTGACACCAGGACACATTTCCAATTGTCCATGTCAGCTGAGACTCAGGGTGCAGCACTCTCCGCTCTGAGACAGAATATCATGATCTCAAGCCCCATTCCAGAGGCTTGAAACCATAATCCAGGCTGGTAGTCCTGATGCAGAACTGAGGGAGTGCTGCACCATCTGAGGTGCAGTATTTTTTTAATTCATTCATGGGATGTGGGCTTCGCTGGCTGGGCCAGCATTTATTGCCCATCCCTAGTTGCCCTTGAGAAGGTGGTGGTGAGCTGCCTTCTTGAATCACTGCAGTCCATGTGGTGTAGGTACACCCACAGTGCTGTTAGGGAGGGAGTTCCAGGATTTTGAACCAGCCACAGTGAAGGAACAGCGATATATTTCCAAGTCAGGATGGTGAGTGACTTGGAGGGGAACTTCCAGGTGGTGGTGTTCCCATCTATCTGCTGCCCTTATCCTTCTAGATGGTAGTGGTTGTGGGTTTGGAAGGTGCTGTCGAAAGAGCCTTGGTGAATTCCTGCAGTGCATCTTGCAGGCGGTACACATGCTGCTATTGTGCTTCGTTGTTGAAGGGAGTGAATGTTTGTGGACATGGTGCCAGTCAAGTGGACTGCTTTGTCTTGGATGGTGTCAAGCTTCTTGAGCTGCACTCATCCAGGCAAGTGGGGAGTATTCCATCACACTCCTGGCCTGTGCCTTGTATATGGTGGACAGGCTTTAGGGAGTCAGGAGGTGAGTTACTCACTGCAGGATTCCTGGCCTCTGACCTGCTTTTGTAGCCACAGTATTTATATGGCTGGTCCAGTTCAGTTTCTGGTCAATGATAAACCTCAGAGTGTTGATAGCGGGGGATTCAGTGATGATAATGCCATTAGAACATCAAGGGGCAATGGTTGGATTTGCTCGTGTTGGAGATTGTCATTGCCTAACACTTGTGTGGTGTGAATGTTACTTGCCACTTGCCAGCCCAAACCTGAATATTGTCCAGGTCTTGCTGTATTTGGACATGGTTCAGTATCTGAGGAGCCGTGAATGGTGCTGAACATTGTGCAATCATCAGTGAACATCCCCACTTCTGACCTTATGATGGAAGGAAGGTCATTGATGAAGTTGGTTGGGCTGAGGACACTACCCTGAGGAACTCCTGCAGTGATGTCCTGGAGCTGAAATGACTGACCTCCAAAAACCACAACCATCTTCATTTATGCTGGTTGTGACCCCAAGCAGTGGAGAGTAATCCCCCCGATTCCCATTGGCTCCAGTTTTGCTAGAGCTCCTTGATGCCACACTCGGTCAAATGCTTCCTTGATGTCAAGGGCAGTCACTCTCACCTCACCTCGGGAGTTCAGTTCTTTTGTCCATGTTTGAACCAAGGCTGTAATGACGTCAGGAGCTGAGTGGACCTGGTAGAACCCAAACTGGGTGTCAGTGAGCAGGTTTTGCTAAGCAAGTGCCGCTTGCTAGCACTGTTGATGAGCCTTTCCATTACTTTACTGATGTTGGAGAATAGACTGATGGGGTGGTAATTGGCCAGGATGGATTTGTCCTGCTTTTTGTGTACAGGACATACCTGGGCAATTTTCCACATAGCCGGGTAGATGCCAGTGTTGTAGCTGTACTGGAACAGCTTGGCTAGGGGCGCGGCAAGTTCTGGAGCACAAATCTTCATGCTATTGCCAGAATGTTGTCAGGGTCCAGAGTCTTTCAGATGAAAGGTTTCCCCTCTCATGAAGGTGAATGTAAACAAATCCATCGCACTATTTTAAAGAACCACAGAATTAATCCTGGCCAGAATTTATCCCTCAACCAAGATCACTAAAAACGCAGATGATTTGGTCATTATCATAGTGCTGATGATTGGAGCTTGTGTGCAAACTGAGTGCTGGGTTTCCTCAACGACAACAGTGATTAGGCTTCAAAAGCTACTTCATTGGGTGTGAAGCACTTTGGGGCATCCTGAAGTTCAGAACTCTGTAAAAACCCTTTATTTTTTTTTTTCTTTCAACGTCTCCTACACAGTTTAATAACCTGCTAAATGAAGTCAATGCTTCAAGAAGGGAAGGAGATTTGCCTTCCCTGAAAAAAATAATCTCCACCCAGGAAAACATCCATTGTTACTAGTGGGAATGGTACGTTTTTATTTAAATATTAAGGATGCTTCTACAGTTTTTGGTGAGAGGTTGTGTCACCTGAGATCTCATCGTTTGCTTCGGAATACTGTTGGGATTCCTAATTTTCTATAAATATTCCCTGTCTTGTAGGAGCAGTGAGGCCAAAAGTGTTGAGGTAGCCATCAGTCTGTGGCTTCCTCTCCCCGCTCAGTAATGTAGCTGCCAGAGGCCACTGTGTAATTTCAAACTGTTACAAGCCATAAGCAGAACAATTCATTGTTGCCAGGGCTAATACCAGAACTGTCAGCACTCAAATGAATGAGTTCAAAAAACGAATGTGCACTCCTGCGTGACGATCAGTGTCTCCGACTGGCCAATTAATTACACACACACAAAAAATCAATTCATAAGGTATTTCAGACTTGGTGATGCTTTTCATTACAATCTGACAAGAGGTCTCCTCTACATGCCCTCACACTTCATATTGCATAGCCATTCATACTTAGTCTTCCAATCTAGTGGGTCTTTGTAGCTGCGTCTGTGCAGTTTATTTCGCAGCTGCCCACTGTGTTATTGCTCTCTCTATTTTATTTTTCCTCTCTCTGCATGAACCAGAGGCGCGCCACTGAAGGCTGCTCATTCTGCACTCGAACTCAACTGCCGACATTATGTCGAGTATCATGCTTCATTCAGCCCTCCTCCTGGGTAAACAAATAAGAAAACAACAGGTTCACAGACCACTGTACGGGAACCTTATGCTCTGGGTTAGAAATGTTTTTTTTTAAATCTCCATTTTCTCCCACACTCCCTCGCCTCCTGACTGGACGCTGACTTCCAATGTCTGGTCCACCTGGGAGGCGACAGTCAACATCCAGATCCTCAGCCTCTTCAGCAGGATAGTGGCTGCTCTGATCAAGCAGCAGGAACCCCCATCCCATCCTGTCCTGTCCAAGAGGTAAATCGGAGTGTAAGCGAGAGCAGCAGAAGACTTATTTAAAGGTTGTGAATGGAGAGATTTGTGGATGTCTGGGCACACTCGGGACTGAGCTGGATAGACTTCCGGATAGTATGGAAATTAAGGGATAATGTAGGAACGTGGAGTTGAGATAGAAGATCTGACATGATCCGATTGAATGGTGGGCCGAATGGTCTAAACATCTAGTCTTTACGTTCTTTTTCAAAGATACTTTTTTCTATTTTTTAAGCCTCCCACTAACGCTGCTCTTTAACCAGCCACTAGAGGGCACGGAACAGCCACACAATATCTGGGCGACTCTCCTTGTGCGGGAGCCACTGGTCCCAACACAGAATCCTCCTCAAACAATTCCCCTCCCCACCCCCATCAGCGTGGACTGTTTGCATAATTCTCGACACACCAGCAGCTTCTCTGCTACCTCCACACATCCTGGCGCACTGACCTCTACCTCGCGGAGGCTGAGCGTCAACTCGCAGACACTTCCTCCTACCTCTCCCTGGACCATGACCCCACCACTGAACATCAAGCCATCGTTTCCAGGACTGTCACTGACCTCATCTCCTCTGGGGATCTTCCTCCCACAGCTTCCAACCTGATAGTCGCCCAACCTCGGACGGCCCGCTTCTACCTCCTACCCAAAATCCACAAACAGAACTGCCCCGGTAGACCGATCGTCTCAGCTTGCTCCTGCCCCACAGAACTCATTTCTCGTTATCTTCACTCCCTTCTCTCTCCCCTTGTCCAGTCCCTTCCCACCTACATCCGTGATTCCTCTGACACCTTACAGCACATCAACAATTTCCAGTTCCCTGGCCCCAACCGCTTCCTCTTCACCATGGACGTCCAATCCCTCTACACCTCCATCCCCCACCAGGATGGTCTGAGGGCCCTTAGCCTTCTTCCTCGAACAGAGGCCCGAACAATCCCCATCCACCACTACTCTCCTCCGTCTGGCTGAACTTGTTCTCACACTGAACAATTTCTCCTTCAACTCCTCTCACTTCCTCCAAATAAAAGGTGTGGCTATGGGTACCCGCATGGGCCCCAGCTATGCCTGTCTCTTTATGGGGTATGTGGAACGTTCCAGTCCTACTCCGGCCCCCTTCCACAACTCTTTCTCCGGTACATCGATAATTATTTCGGTGCCGCTTCATGCTCTCGTCGGGACTTGGAAAAATTTATTAATTTTGCTTCCAATCTCCTCCCCTCCATCATTTTCACATTGTCCATCTCTGACACTTCCCTTCCCTTCCTTGACCTCTCTGTCTCAATCTCTGGTGATAGACTGTCCACCAATATCCATTACAAGCCTACCGACTCCCACAGCTACCTCGACTACAGCTCCTCACACCCCGCTTCCTGTAATGACTCCATCCCTTACTCTCAGTTCCTTCACCTCCGTTGCATCTGTTCTGATGATGCTACCTTCAAAAACAGTTCCCCTCTGACATGTCCTCCTTCTTCCTTAACCGAGGTTTTCCACCCACGGTCGTTGACAGGGCCCTCAACCGTGTCCGGCCCATCTCCCGCGCATCTGCCCTCGCACCTTCTCCTCCCTCCCAGAAACATGATAGGGTCCCCCTTGTCCTCACTTATCACCCCACCAGCTTCCACATTCAAAGGATCATCCTCCGCCATTTCTGCCAACTCCAGCATGATGCCACCACCAAACACATCTTCCCTTCACCCCCCCTGGCGGCATTCTGTAGGGATCATTCCCTCTGGGACACCCTGGTCCACTCCTCCATCACCCCCTACTCCTCAACCCCCACCTATGGCACCTCCCCATGCCCACACAAAAGATGCAACACCTGCCCCTTCACTTCCTCTCTCCTCACCGTCCAAGGGCCCAAACACTCCTTTCAAGTGAAGCAGCATTTCACTTGCATTTCCCCCAACTTAGTCTACTGCATTCGTTGCTCCCAATGCAGTCTCCTCTACATTGGAGAGACCAAATATAAACTGGGCGACCGCTTTGCAGAACACCTGTGGTCTGTCCGCAAGAATGACCCAAACCTCCCTGTCGCTTGCCATTTCAACACTCCACCCTGCTGTCTTGCCCACATGTCTGTCCTTGGCTTGCTGCATTGTTCCAGTGAAGCCCAACGCAAACTGGAGGAACAGCACCTCATCTTCCGACTAGGCACTTTACAGCCTTCCGGACTGAATATTGAATTCAACAACTTTAGATCTTGAACTCCCTCCTCCATCCCCACCTCCTTTCTGTTTCTTCCCCCTTCCTTTTGCTTTTTTCCAATAATTTATATAGATTTTTCTTTTCCCACCTATTTCCATTATTTTTAAATCTTGTATGCCCTGCTAGCCTTTTCACCCCACCCCCACTAGAGCTGTACCTTGAGTGCCCTGCCATCCATTCTTAATTAGCACATTCGTTTAGATAATATCACCAACTTCAACGCCCCTGTGTTCTTTTGTTCTTTTGTCTGTGACAGCTTTTGATTATCTGCTCCTATCACTGCTTGCTTGTCCCGACAACCACATCCCACCCCCACTTCTCTCCCCAACCTTCCCCACCTCACCCCCCCGCACCCCCCCCGCCCCCCACCACCACCACCACCACCACCACCACCACCTTAAACCAGCTTATATTTCACCCCTCTCCTTAGATTCACTCAGTTCTGTTGAAGGGTCATGAGGACTCGCAACGTCAACTCTTTTCTTCTCCACTGATGCTGCCAGACCTGCTGAGTTTTTCCAGGTAATTCTGTTTTTGTTTTGGATTTCCAGCATCCGCAGTTTTTTGTTTTTAGCCGTCCTACCATGTTGTTCATTGTGTTTTTGTGTTGATGCAGTTCTAGCCCAATATTCAGCAGTGCACTCTGCACAAGTCGAGGTCTTTGACTGATTCCTCGCTTCACTAGTGTGTTGTAATGAAGTGAGGGCCAATTAAAATACACCTCCTATTGTTCTCATCCATACTTTGTTACCTCTAGACTTGCTCCACCATTCTCCTGGCCTTCCAACCTCCCACCACCCCTCACCACCTGCCCCCCCCCTTAAACTTGAGCTCATCCAAAACTCTGTGGCTGTATCCTAACTCACACCAGATCCTATTCAAACATTACCCACTGTGCTCACTGACATTGGCTCCCACTCTGGCAATACCTTGATTTGAACATTTTTCTTCTTGTTTTCAAATCCCTTCACACCCTTACCCCTCTCTGTGTAAGCACCCTCAACCCCACAGCCCTCCAAGATCTCTGCACTCTTCCAATTCTAGCTTCTTGTGTATCCCCAATTTTAATCACTCCACCATTGGTGGCTGTGCCTTCAGCTGCCTGGGCCCTAAGTCTAGAATTCCCTCCTTAAACTTCTCTGCTTCTTTATTTTTCTTTAAGATGCTGCTCAAAACCTCGTGCCATGACCACGGATCATAGCCCTGAATTACTTATGGATATATTGAACTTTTAAGTAAGACATGTGTTTTTTTAAAAAGGACCTATAAGCAAAAGCTGGTTGAGACTGTAAAATAACCACTTGCTGGAAAATTCCTATGTGGATTACATGTGACCAACTAGTTCAGAGAGAACAGAATGTCACACCTAAAAAGGTGTCAATGTCTCCTACAGGCAGAGACACTTCAAAGGAAGGGATGGAATGCAAAAAATCTGATTACCATCTCAGAAGAAACCATCTCCTGTTGAGCTATACTCCAAACTGTGCACATGATCTGAGTTAAAAGAAAGCAGTTATTGGGCAAAAGACATGTTTGTTTTTCCCTTCCAGGAATACACAAGAAAAAGGGTTAAAAACCAACTGCAACCCTGGTCTCTATGTGCTGGTCTGGTGTTCTAGTTCTACTGTGCTATGAAGGTCACAGCTGAAGAACATCAACTAGGCACCCCTGCACTGCAGGTAAAAAAATCTCTCTCTCTAATTGCTAGAAGCAAATCATAAGTCAGCAAAGTTACCATCAAAAAGGAAACAGGACAACTCCTTTCATCTAAGCTGCGGAACCAAAATTTGCATACCCACTGCTCAACTGCTAAAGTCAGCTGTACCAGAAGCACCCAACTTAATGGCCGCAATGTTTCACCATCTACTCCTTATGGACAAGCCAAAGACTGACTTTTTAAATTTTTATTTCTGGACTCACTTCTCATTTCTAATCTCTGTGAATGTATGTTGCATTTTTATTAATTTTTCTCATGTTTTAGTAACTAATAAACTCACTCTTTCTTTGGCTCAAGAAAACCTGGTTAATTAGGCTCCCTTTAGAACATAAATACATTTGAACTCAGAAAATGTACACATGAGGGAAGGGATCCTTTTTAAATTAACCTTGCTGCGAGGGAGTTGAATAAAGAAGGGGAGCCAGTTCACCCCTCCTCACCCAGGAGCATAAGAATTTGGGGGTGCCTTGTCTGGGATCATAACAAATTGGGAGAACCGCACCTGGGGACCGGTTGTAACACTAGCTCACTTGTGCATAGTTGCCTTGGTGTCAAATTCCTTTTGAAGTGCTTGGAGCATTTTACTATATTAAAGGCACTATATAAATGAAGGTTAATGTCATCGACTGGAATCAGCTAATTGAGGACTGATCATCGACTGGTGCTAGGTTAGCTGGGTCCTCCCTGAATGATGCATATAACTGAGTTATACAGGCAAATACTTGACAGCATGTCTGGACCAGGAAATGATAGCACAGTCCACATTAAGGTACAAGTCAAGTGTTAACTTGATCCCAGGGAGTAAACAGCAACCTTTAATTACCCCTCCTTTATCTGTCATTTTTACAAACATAGAACAAAGGGGATTTGAAATGTGAAATATGCAAAACAGTTAAGGTTGGAATCTTTTTTTAATGTGGTGTGGGTGACCTTGGCTAGGCCAGTATTTATTGCCCATCCCTAATTGCCCTTGAGAAGGTGGTGGTGAGCTGCCATCTTGAACCGCTGCAGTCCATGTGGTGTAGGTACACCCACAGTGATGTTAGGGAAGGAGTTCCGTGATTTTGACCCAGTGACAGTGGAGGAACGGCGATATATTTCCAAGTCAGGATGGTGAGTGGCTTGGAGGGGGACTTCCAGGCGGTGGTTTTCCCGTACCTCAGCTGCCCTTGTCCTTCTAGATGATAAAGGTCGCTTTTGGAAGGAGCCTTGGTGAATTCCTGCAGTGCATCTTGTAGATGGTACACACTGCTGCTACTGTGTGTCGGTGGTAGAGGGAGTGAATGTTTGTGGATGTGGTGACAATCAAGTGGGCTGCTTTGTCCTGGATGGTGTCAAGCTTCTTGAGTATTGTTGGAACTGCACTCATCCTGGCAAACAAAGAGCATTCCATCACAGTCCTGACGGTGGACAGGCTTTGGGGAATCAGGAGGTGAGCTACTTGCCACAGAATTCCTAGCCTCTGACCTACTCCTGTAACTGCAGTATTTACATGGCTGGCCCAGATCAGGTTCTGGTCAATGGTAACCCCCAGGATAGTGGGGATTCAGCCCCCTGAAAGTTGTGGACAGAAATACTGCCCAATGTATTATTATTTCTTGCAGCCCTGAGATGCCAGGTTTAAATATGCAGCTTTAAATATCATACAAGATAAAAATAATTAACTACATATCAAATAACCACTGCACTATTTTTGTAGAACGCTATCTTTTTTCCCCCTGCTTCTATTTCCACCTACTGATAGTATAAGAGCGACTGAACACTTTGATTTCCCAGCCTTATTTTGGCTGTATATAGTGACACCACATGTCCCAGCCACAGATGATTGGGTAATTTCCCCTGTCAATCATGCCCAGAGACCACAGTGCTGTAAGTGACTGGGATGAAGTTTTGGGGCATAAATTGTATGTAAGTATCCTTGTCTCACTGCTAATTGCTGGAGAAATCATCCTGCATTTATCAGGAGGTGATGAGTTCAATTTGCTGTAACTTGTATCGACTCCTGTTCAGCTAGACACTGGTGTAAAATAGATGCTTTTTTCTGTAAAATGGGCACTGTTTGCTGTAAATACCACCTCACCTCCAACTCACTGGCTAACACATAGTGATGTCAAGTGAGAGGGCAAGACAATATCAGAATCCTGCTTGTGACCCAGAGATTCTTGCTGGAGAGTGATGGCACAGTGGTATTGTCACTGGACTAGGAATCCAGAGACCCAGTGTGATCCCTGGGGATGGTGGAATTTGAATTCAATTTTTTTAAAAATCTGGAATTAAAAGTCTAATAATGACCATGAAACCATTGTTGATTGTTGTAAAAACACATTTGGTTCACTAATGACCTTTAGGGAAGGAAATCTGCTGTCCTTACCTGGTCTGGCCTACATGTGACTCCAGACCCCCATCAATGTGGTTGACTCTTAGATACCCTCTGAACAAGGGCAATTATGGATGGACAATAAACACTGGCCTAGCCAGTGATGCCTACATCCCATCATGAATTTTTTTTAAAGTGTATGTGTTGGCTGTTGAAGAAGGGCTATGCTTCTCACCTGTGCCAAATAGTTTGGTAACGTTCACTTTCTTGTACCTCTGGGAACAATGGGTGAGGTGCTGGCAGAAATAGAATCTACCTCACTGCAGACAGCAGAATAGATTATTCTTTCATCTCCTATGAACGCCCTGTCACACCATTTATAGAACCCGCCTGATTTTCAACCCGTTGAAATCAATGGAATGAAGTTCAGGAATAGAGGAGAAGTTTTGCTCACCTTAGTAACATCCACGCTTACTGTGCACAGTTCAGGTCTCCATTTACAAAAAGGATTTCCAGGCACTGCAATAGCTGCAAAAATGATTTTTAAGGATAATATCATACTTGGGCCCCAGCTGTTCACAATTTGTATCAATGATCCCAATGTGGGGACCAAATGTTTGAGGATAAGCTAGGTGGGGATATGTTGTGAGGATGATGCAGAGGCTTCAAGCAGATTTGGATGGGCTTAGAGAGTGAGCACGAACATGGCAGATGGAATATAATGTGGATAAATATGAGGTTATCCACTTTGTTCATAAGTCACCTGAAGCTAACATGAAGGTGCAGCAAGCAATTAGGAAGGCAAATGATATATTGACCTTTATTGCAAGAATATTTGAGTATAGGAGTAAAGGTGTCTTGCTGCAATTGTACAGAACCTTGGTGAGATTACATCTGGAGTATTGTGTACAGTTTTGGTCTCCTTGCCTAAGGAAGGACATACTTGCCATAGATGGAGTGCAGTGGAGGTTCACCAGACTGATCCCTGGCTGGGATGGTGGAACTGTCCTATGAGGAGAGATTGAGGAGACTGGGCCTGTATTCATCAGAGTTCAGAAGAATGACAGGTGATCTCATTGAAACTTACAAAATTCTTACAGAGCTCAACAGGGAGATGCAGAAAGGATGTTTCCCCTGGTTGGGGAGTCTAGAACCAGGGGGCACAGTCTCAGAATAAGGGGCAGACTATTTAGGACTGAGATAGGAGGAATTTATTCATTCAGAGTGTTGTGAATCTTTGGAATTCTCTACCTCAGAGGGCTGTGGAAGCTCAGTCATTGAGTATGTTCAAGACAGAGACCAATAGATTCCCAGATACTAATGACATTAAGTGGTATGACTGGAGTCATACCTAACACAAAGGAAGAGGGTTATGGCTATTGGAGGTCAATCAGCTCAGTACCAGGACATCACTGCAGGAGTTCCTCAGGGTAGTCCTCGGCCCAACCATCTTCAGCTGCTTCATCAATGATCTTCCTTCCATCGTAAGGTCAGAAGTGGGGATGTTCACTGATGATTGCACAATGTTCAGCACCATTTTTGACTCCTCAGATACTGAAGCAGTCCATGTCCAAATGCAGCAAGACCTGGACAATATCCAGGCTAGGGCTGACAAGTGGCAAATAACATGCGCACCACACAAGTGTCAGGCAAAGACCACCTTCAACAAGAGAGAATCTGACATGGTTCCATTCCTGTGGATTCAGCAGGGGTAGAGGCAGGCTGCTCAGATCACCATTTTGATTTCTGAGGTGCTCAAACACAGCGACCTGTGAGTTTGAATCTTGTGAGGGATCTGCCAAAGACTGTTTCACCTGTACCTGTGCAAGTGCAAGCTCAGCCATTGGGAGAGGAGGCAGGATGTCAGGTACTGGCTGGACGCAGGTTGGGAAATGTTTAAGATATGTAAATGCTTTGAGTAGAGTTCCCACTTATATGCCCCCTTTCGTCATTGTCCCTGGGGCAGCAGCATATAACTACTATCTCTCTGCTGAGGGGCAACTTGGAGTAGATGGGTGATGCCCTTATTAGGCCATGGCCAAAGTATCTGTTATCCTGCTCAAGGTAGCAGAAATGTTGACATCCGTAGTTTGCACAACATGGTCTGTGAGGACTAATTAGTTTGGCAGGATTCAAGTTCCACACAGGAGATAGCTCTATCCCTGGAAGTTCTTGATGTGCAGGGGACAATTTCAAAGTTTGCTGATGATACAAAACTTGGGAGTGTTGTAAACTCCGAAGAGGACAGTGTGGAACTTCAAAAGGACATAGACAAGTGGTGGAGTGGACAGATAGGTGGCAGATGAAGTTCAATGTGGAGAAGCGTGAGGTGATGCATTTTGGTCGGAAGAACAGGGCAGACAACATAGAATAAAAGGTGAAATTTTGAAAGGGGTGTAGGAGCAGAAAGACCTGGGTGTATATGTGCATAGATCATTGAAGGTGTCAGGACAGGTGGAGAGAGCAGTTAATAAAACATATAGAATCCTGGGTTTTATTATTAGAGGCATAGAGTACAAGAGCAAGGAGGTTATGCTGAATTTATATAAGATATTCATTAGACCTCAGCTGGAGTATTGAGTACAGTTCTGGGTGCCAAATTATAGGAAGGATGTGAACACATCAGAGACAGTGCAGAAGAGGTTTACAAGGATGGTTCCAAGGATGAAGGACTTCAGTTATGAAGTTGGATTGGAGAGGTTGGGACTGTTCTCCTTGGACAGAAGGCAGCTAGGAGGACATTTGAGCGAGATGTTCAGATCATGAGGAGGCTGGACAGAGTAGATAGGGAGAAGCTGTTCCTGCTCTTAAATGATCAAGACCAAGAAGGCACAGATTTATAGTCTGGAATGCATAGCCTGGAAATGTGGTGGAGGCAGATTCAATTGAGGCATTCAAGAGGGCATTAAATGATTATTTAAATAGAAACAATGTGCAGGGATACAGGGGAAAAGGCAGGGCAATGGCACTAGGTCATATTGCTCATTTGGAGACCCACTGCAGACACAATGGGCCGAACGGCCTCCTTCTGTGCCATTAAAATTCTGTGATTTTGAGATTTCCCCTTGATGTTCAATGGCATTACCATCACTGAATCCTCCACTATCAGCATCATGGGGATTACCATTGACCAGAAATTGAACTGAACTAGCCATATAAATACAGTGGCTACAAGAGCAGATCAGAGGCTAGGAATCCTGCGGCAAGCAACTCACTTCCTGACTCCCCAAAGCCTGTCCACCATCTACAAGGCACATGTTGGGAGTGTGGTGGAATACTCGCCAGTTGCCTAGATGACTATATCTCCTACAACACTCAAGAAGCTCAACATCATCCAGGGCAAAGCAGCCTGCTTGTTTAACATCCCATCCATCACCTTAAATATTCAGTCTCACCACCACTGATGCACAGATCTACAAGATGCACTACAGTAACTCCCCCAAGGCTCATTCAACTGCACCTATCAAACCCGCAATATGTACCACCTAGAAGGACAAGGGCAGCAGATGCATGGGAACACAATAGCCTGAAAGTTCCCCTCCAAGCTACACACTATACTGACTTGGAAATATATCACTGTTGCTTCACTGTCATGGGGTCAAAATCCTGGAGCTCCCTCCCTAACAGCACTGTGGGTTTTTCTACACCACAGGGACTGCAGCAGTTCAAGAGGGCAGCTCACCACCACTTTCGCAAAGGCACTGAGGGATGGGTAATAAATGCTGGCCAGCCAGCGATGCCCACATTCCATGAATGAATAAATGTTTTAAAAATGTGGAAAAATGTGAAGTTATCTACTTTGGTAGGAAAAAAAAATGCAGAGTATTTCTTAAATGGTGAGAGATTGCAAAGGGACCTGGGTGTCCTTGTTCATGAGTCACTGAAAGCTAAAATGCTGGCACAGCAAGCAATTAGGAAGTCAAATAGTGTATTAGCCTTTATTTCAAGAGGATTTGATTATAGGAGTAAGGAAGTCTAGCTGCAATTGTCTAGAATCTTGGTGAGACCGCATCTGGAGCGTTGTGTACAGTTTGGTCCACTTACCTAAGGAAGGAGATACTTGTTATAAAGGGAGTACAACAAAGGTTCACCAGACTAATCCCTGGGTAGGTGGGATTGTCCTACAAGGAGAGATTGAGGAGACTGGGCCTAAATTCTCTAGAATTTAGAAGAATGAAGTGATCTCATTGAAGCATACAAAATTCTTTTAGGGTAGAAGCAGGAAGGATGTTTCCCCTGGCAGGTGAGTCTAGAACCAGTCTTAAAATAAGGGGAACTCCATTTAGGACTGAGGTGAGAGGAATTTCTTCACTGAGCAGGTGGTGAATCTTCGGAATTCTGTATTCCAGAAGTCCATGGAGGCTCAGTCATTGAGTATGTTCAAGATAGAGATTGACAGGTTTCTAGATATTAAAGATATCCAGGGATATAGCGATCATGTGGGAAAATGGTGATGAGGTAGAAAATCAGCCATGATCTAATTGAATAGTAGAGCAGGCTCGAGGGGCTGAATGACCTACTCCTGCTCCTTCTTCCTATGTTCCTATGTTATTAAATTCCACAGAATGGCTGTGAGGAAAAGCCATTCTATCACAAGGAGATGCAAATGGCCAAGATTCAAACTCCATTGTGTCATGGCTTCCATCATCAGGGACTATTTGTGTGGACAATGGGAACACTGATACTATGGTCACCTGACAGAAATCAGCATGTGATAAGAAACATTTATTAATACATTTTTGGAGAGCAACTGTTGTCAGTCCTTCTGGGAGTCAAGGAGACAACAGTGGGATGAGATCCTGGCCAGCAGAAGAACCCTACCTAGAATCCACCAACAAAGTGGGACTAGCCATTTACCTACCAATTTGAAGAACCAAGCCAGATCTTCAATCCATGGGCTTGACTGCACCTCAACTGCAGCAAAGCCAGAAACCTGCTGCTAAAGTAGTAAGCCACTGCGAATTCATCACCATAGACCTCCAACCTCTGTTCCTTCAGTGAACCAAAAGAGATTGACAGGCCTGCAGCATTTCTAGCCCCCATGTTGAAAGACTGAAGACATAGTGACTATTTGAATTTTTAAAAAAACCTAAGCGTATGCTACCTCTTTTGCAGTTGTGATTAACCATAGAACCACAAAAAAGTTATGGCACAGAGAGGCCATTCAGCCCATCATGTCTATGCTGGCTGAAAAAACTAGCCACCCATTCTAGTCCCGCCTCCCAGCACCCGGTCCATAGATTCGTAAAATATGTCTTTCCCCAATTTAGAACTTTTACTCCTGTTCTATTTTTATCCTTTTCCACATTTTACACAATTATGCTAAATCTAACTGGATTATGGTCACAATCTCCAAATTGGTCCCCCATTGCTACTTCACCCACTTGCCCAGCTTCATTTCCTAAGGCTAAATCTAGAATTGCACTCCCTCTCGTCGGGCTCGTTATGTGCTGGCTAAAAACAGTTCTCTTGAATGCACTTTAAGAATTTGTGACCTCTGTGCCCTTCACACAGTCATATCACAGTTGATATTATGGTAGTTTAAGTCCCCACCTTTTACTGCCCTATTGTTTCTGCACTCAGAAATTTGTCAACATATTTGCTCTTCTATCTCCCTTTCACTATTTGGGGGTCTCTAATGCACTCCTAGTAGTGTGGCTGCCCCTTTTTTATTTCTGAGCTCAGCCCATATAGCCTCACTTGATGATTAATTTAGTATGTCATCCCTCCTCACAGCTGTAATTGATTCTTTAACCAATAATGCTACACCCTCACCTTTTTTGCTCCCTCGCTATCCTATCTGAACACCCTACTTCCATGGGTGTTGAGCTGCCAATTTTGTCCCTCTTTAAGACAAATTTTTGTTAAAGCGATGATATCATGCTGCCATGTGTCTATGTGTGCTCTCAGCTCATCGGCTTTACTATACTCCTTAAATTTAAATATATACCTTTGAACATTGCCAAATTCCTGTGCTGTAAACCTTTTAAGCTTTGCTTCTTTTGTCTTGCAGAGTCACCGGCTAATTTTCTGTCTCCCACTCTCCGTTCTGAATTTTACCTTTGAGGGCCTGCTCATTAATCTCTTTCTTAACTCCCTAAACTCAGCCTGCAGGACCTCATCCCTTTTCCTATCTATGTCATTGGTACCAATGCAGGCCATGACCTCTGGCTGTGCAGCCTCACCCTCCAGAATGCTCTGTAGCTGCCCGGTGATACCCATGACCCCTGCACCAGGGAGGCAAAATACCATCCTGAAATCACGTCTGCGACCACAGAAGCACCTGTCTGTTCTCCTAACTAATGAATCCCTCTTCCCCTCTTCTACCTCCCCTCCTGTACAGCTGAGCCATCTGTGATGCCACAAACTTGGCTCTGACTGCACTCCTCTGAGGAACTAATGCCCTCACCAGCATCCAAAACGGAAAACCGATTAGCCAGCGGGATCTCAGGGGTCTCCTGCACTACCTGTCTGGTTCTCTTGGGCTGCCTGATAGTCATCCATTCCCTTTCTGCCTCCATGTTCCTAAGCTGCGGTGTGACCACTGCTCTGAATGTGCTTTCAGACTTGTGGATGCACTGCAGTGACTCCAACCGCCACTGGAGCTCTGAAACCCGGAGCTCAAGTTTCCACAGCTGGTGACATTTCCTGCACATGTGGTCATCTAGGTCACTGGTAGCATCCACAACTTCCCATATACTACAGGAAGCTGCCACTGAACTGCCCTGCCATGTCTTAACATTATTTCACTGACATAATTGCCCTGAAGTCTCACTGTTTAAAATGCCTGAAGTCTTGCTGTTTAAACTACCCTGAAGTCTCACTGTTTAAACTATCCTGAAGTCTCACTGTTTAAACTACCTGAAGTCTCACTGTTTAAACTACCCTGAAGTCTCACTGTTTAAACTACCCTGAAGTCTCACTGCTTAAACTACCCTGAAGTCTTGCTGTTTAAACTGGCTTAAAGTCTCGCTGTTTAAACTGCCCCAAAGTCTCACTGTTTAAACTACCCTGAAGTCTCACTGTTTAAACTATCCTGAAGTCTCACTGTTTAAACTACCTGAAGTCTCACTGTTTAAATTGCGCCAAAGTCTCACTGCTTAAACTACCTGAAGCCTCTGTTTAAACTGCACCGCAGTCTCACTGTTTAAACTACCTGAAGCCTCTGTTTAAACTGCCCCGAAGTCTTACTGTTTAAACTACCTGAAGCCTCCCTGTTTAAACTGCGCTGAAGACTCGCTGTTTAAATTGCCTGACTACATTCAGGTGCTGCGAAATAAACACATTTCTTTTTTAAACTTATGAGAAAACCTGTCTGTTCTTGAGAGACACAGCACTCAAGGGGGGATGCTGTCCTTATCTGTTCTGGCCTGCATGTGACTCCGGACCCACAGCAATGTGGTTGACTGTTAAATGTCCTCTGTCGTGGTCAGTCGAGAGGTGGAAAAAGGGGAAACCATCCTATCATCTCTGCCCTGTCTGTAACACTTTCAAAAGGGAATTGGATGAATTTTTGAAAAAAATTGCAGGATATGGGGGAGAGGATGGGAAAAGTGGACGAAATGGATTGTTCTTTCAAAGAAGTATATTGAGCTGAATGGCCTCGTTCTGTGCTGTATGATTTTATGATATAAGTAATTATTGTGATAGCATCAGTACTGAGCAACACTGTGACAAATTTCACAAGGGAGCATAGTAGCAGGATTAATGGATACCAGGGAGTGATTGCAACACAGTAACCTAATCTTCTGGATCTTAAAATTAGATTACTGGGTGGAAATCTCTCCTTGCTATCATTTATAACATATACTGGAGAACCATTTGTTTTGTTTCTTGAGTGTGTATCTTATGTTGGCTGTGTGTCAGTCGATAGCAAGTGTCAGTGTGTTTCCATCTTGCTGATGTGCAATAATGTTCACAGTTGATGGATAAATGACTGTGACATCGTCACTTCAGGTCTAATTGGGAAATAATTTGCCGTTACTAGGAAAATTATCCAGCCAGTTGATGATGTACAGGCTTTATTTTACAGCTGCACATCCCACAGATCATATATCACAAACAAATTCACTGGGATTTTCAAAAGCACCGAGTTCCAGGTTTTAATCTTTTCCCACTTTCAAATGTCAAAATATGTAAAAGGCACATATTATTATCGTATTATCAGAGGAAGTGTACTTCAATACAGTAAACTTGAAAACACAGAGGTTTGTTAAGATCTGGAACACAGTACCTGAAAGGGTAGTGGCACCAGACTCCAACAAACTTGAAGAGAACTCATTTTCAGAGGTTTAGGGAAAAAGCTGTGGGACTAAATTGGACAACTCTTTCAAAGAGCTGACACAATGGGCTGAATGGCCTCTTTCTGTGCTAGAAGATTCTATGATTCCCCATCTCTTTGCTCATGTTGACATTGCAGATCCCATGACAATATTTGAAGAGAGGCAGGGAGCTCTCCTGGTGAACATTCTTCTCTGAACCAGAGGCAGATTAAGTGGTCAAACTCAATCCTTTTACCTGCAGCCCTGTGAGCTGTTGCTGAGAGATGTAATGAAGTTCTGTATAAATATACGTTCTATCTTTTAGAAAAGTTATTCCACTTGAATAATAATATGGCATGGCAGGAGGCAAGACTGAAGGCATCCAGGTCTTAGAGCCCTGAACAGCACTTGGCTTTATTCATTTCTGTTGAGTTTGAGGGATATTCGTAACCCGTTGGAAAAAAAATGGTCAGTTGAAAAAGGAGTGTGAAGCTGGTGTGTCCCTGTGACATAGTTTTAGGATATAAGTGCACACTGTGGGAAGGTGAGAGCTGGAGTAAAATAATCTACATGCTGGGGGGTATATTTGTCCTTGTGTGAGTAAAAAAAAAATCAGATCAACTACCCATTCTGCATCTTTACCAATTCTCTGTTTTCTTTAATTACAGTATGTGTTCTCTGGGTGCGAGTGTCACTGGCATGGCCAGCACTTATTGCCCATCTGAGGTGGTGGTGAGTCATCTTGCTGCAGTTTGTGTAGTGTAGGTACACCCACAGGATTTTAACCCAGTCGCAATGAAGCAAGGGCCAATACATTTCCAAATCAGCATGGTGTGTGACTTGGAGGGAAACTTGCAGGTGGTGGTGTTCCTATACATCTGCTGCACTGGTCCTTTGTGGTGGTAGAGGTTGTCCTGGTGGCCGGCTTGGAAGATCCTATCAAAGGAACCTTGACGATTGCTGCACTGTATCTTGTGGATGGTACACTCTGCTGCTACTGTGCGCTCGCGATGGAGGGAGTTTTTTTTAATTCATTCACAGGATGTGGGCTTCGCTGGCTGGGCCAGCATTTATTGCCCATCCCTAGTTGCCTTTGAGGTGGTGGTTTAAGCTGGTGAATGAGATATCAATCAAGAGGACTGCTTTGTCCTGTGTTAAATAATTGTGTGCATTCACTTTATTTAATTAGCAGACATGTTTTCAATCTCTGAAACAAAATACACAAACAGCATTTTTACCTAATTTGTTATTTCTAGAGACCTGGTTGCAACTGAACTATACTGGTTATACCCTGTCAGTGAAAGCTGTGGCCTTTTTATGGGGCTTCTGTATATTTTTAGTTTGCTACAGACTGCACTGCAATCTGCTGGTCCCCTTTTTTTAAACTAAAAATCAGCATCAAAACTGGGTCTCCATTTGTGACCTCTGTTTACATCTCCAGTCATTTTCATTAGTCTATACAATTGAAGTGGGGAGGGAAGGGGAGTGAAACGAGACCTCTCAGAAACCCCACCATGCCCACTTTACAAAGCTTCACAACTTACCAGCTGCGGCTCAGTGAATCACCCTCTCACTTCTGAGTCAGAAGGTTATTGTGGGTTCAAGCTCTACTCCATGGATTTAAGCACAAAATGCAAGCTGAGATTCCCAGTGTCAGTACTGAGGGAGTTCCGTACTGTCAGAGTCGTCATCTTTCAGAGGAGAACATATAATCCAGGGTCCCATCGAGAAAGAAAGGCAGACTGTCCTGGGCCAATACTTATCCCTCAACTAACATCATTAAAACATAATTATCAGAATGCTGCATGTGGGACCTTGTTGTGTGCGAGTTGGCTCCAGTTTACTACGTTACAATAGTGGGTACTCTTCTTTGGCTTTTTGACAATAAGTCTTCCATTTTCCTTCTACTGGCCTGATTTCTGGCTGTTGTGTGTGCACCCTCTTTGTAAAGCAGGTAATTCTTTGATGCCATTTTATTCTTCAGGAACAAGTTACCCCACAAGGTCAGACCTCTTCCAGTTAGGAGCATCACAACTTTTGCACACAGCCACAATGTGATTTACAAGCAGAAAAATCACCTTCCCTGGTGTCATTGATGTCGCCATCACCCTTCAGTCATGGAGATTTAATGACGCTTGTGGGAATGAGGGTAGGACATTTGTCTCTAAATTCCCCTCTGCCATTTTCCTCAATCCACGGTCCTATCAATCCTAATGGGCAAGAATTGAGCTGACCATTACAAAAATTGATTTGTGAAACAAATATTGCTCTGCTCCACACACACCCACACAGGTGACTCAACCATTTAACAGGACTTAAGCATTCTCTGTGCATATGCACAATGTAGCTTCTCTGTACAGCAAACACTTGCATTTATACAGCACCTTTAACATTGTAAAACATCGCAAGGTGCTTCAAGGGAACGTCATCAGACAAAATTTGACAACAGAGCCGCTTAAAGAGATATTAGGTCAGATGACCAAAAACTTGGTCAAAGAGGTAGTTTTATGGAGTGTCTTAGAGAAGGAGGGAGAGATAGAGAGGCGGAGAGTTTAGGGAGGGAATTCCAGAGCTCCGGGCCAAGGCAGCTGAAGAATGGCTGCCAATAGTGAAGCAATGAAAACTAGTGGTTGGGTAAGAGGCCAGGATGCAGAGATCTCGGAGGGTTGGAAGGCTGGAGGTGATTACAGAGAGAGGAAGGAGTGAGAATAGTGAAAGGCCTGGATAGAGTGGACGTGGGGAAGATGTTTCCATTAGTAGCAGAGACTAGGACCTGAGGACACAGCCTCAGAGTAAAGGGAAGACCTTTTAGAACAGAGATGAGGTGAAACTTCTTTAGCCAGAGTGGTGAATCTATGGAATTCATTGCCACAGAAGGCTGTGGAGGCCAGGTCATTGAGTGTGTTTAAGACTGAGATAGATAGGTTCTTGATTGGTAAGAGGATCAAAGGTTACGGGGAGAAGGCGGGAGAATGGGGTTGAGAAACTTATCAGCCATGACTGAATGGCAGAGCAGACTCGATGAGCCGAATGGCCTAATTTCTGCTCCTATATCTTATGGTCTTATGGGATTTGAAAACAAGGTAGAGAATTTTAAAATCAAAACATCACTGGACTGGGGTGTCAATGTAGGTCAGCAAGCACAGGAGGTGATGGGTGAACGGGACTTTGTATAAATTAGGGTACAGGCAGCAGACATTTGGATGAGGTGTAAGGAAAGTTGGAGGCTGACCAGGAACCACTGGAATAGTTGGGTCTGGAGGTAACAAAGGCATAATATCTCCCTCATGGGACGATGAGGCATCCAGCTCACAGTCTCTACTTCCAAGCAACACCCATCACAGACAGTCCACAAATATCCCCCATTAAAAAGCATTTTTGAATTTGCTGGGAATTCCTTCTCTAATCTATTTTGCTACCCTGTTACCGAAATAAGCAGTAAATGTCAATCAATTCAAAATTGCTTTCGCAAGGCGACAGTCCAATATTTCGGTATCACATAGCCGAGGATCACAGCTACATATTAGACTGTGTTCAATCCCTTCAGTATTTTAACTCATTTAAGTGATAGGACATCATTGCATGCAAAGGACCTGGGTAATTTCAAAATAATACACAATATATCATTCCGACTTGGTCCTCATATTCTGTCTGAGGCCGCTGGCTCTTCCGGTGTTGCAGGGATTTCGGTGCTGGTTTTGATGTCACTCGCCAAAATGTGAGAGGGTGAGCTGGCCACAAGCAGAAAGCATACGAGTCAGTTCCTGAGACATCATATAGATTTTAAGCACAGTCTAGCAGCATCTAACACAATCCTGTCAGAACTCACCAATGGACCGCTAGTCTGCATTGTGAAGAACTGTGAATCAGCGTTATAATCCCCTACCTGAATAGTTCCTGATCCCACGATCCCAAATGAGAGGTGCTTCTCTTATGTAGAGAGGGAAATACAGTCAGGCAGCTGATCACCTGTGTCAACATGTGACTGATGTAGAGAGGATGAGGAGCAGATGCCACCTACTGCTCACCTGGGCACAATCCTTGGCTGTGCAGTGACTGGGGCATGGTAACGTAATGGTTATATTACTAGGTTAGTAATCCAGAGACCCTGGGCTAATAATCATGAGAATGTGAACTCAAATCCTAATTTGGGAATTTGAATTTCATTTTTAAAAATCTGCAAAACTAAATCCTGGCTCCAATGTCATCTGAAGCCAAACGGTTCACTTTAGTAAACGAAACCCAGCATCCTTACCCGATCTGGCCTTTACGGGAGTCCAGCACCAACAGTTTTAAGTTTTAAAATTACAGAGGAATTTAAAATGACAGAAGAAACTACACTTGCTGATGAGTTTCCTCCATCTTTTAGATAAGCAGGTCCTTGTTTTGTGATTTCCTTTTTCTCCTGGTCTGGCACTACCAGGCCATCTGATCAAGGGTTGGACTGATAATTCTGAGTCAGTGTAGGGCAACATCGCACCAAAAATACATTCTCATCTGATTTGTTGTTAAATAATTAAATTTCTACAGGTCACTTATCTTTCTTTTCAGTTTTCCCTCTCCTTCATCCTGGCTCATCAACTCATGCCAACTTGGCTCAGTGGGCCACATTCATGTTCTGAGTCAGAAGTTTGTGGGTTCAAGTCCCACTCCAAAGATATATTTCAGGCTGACACTTTACTGCAGCTCTGAGGGTGTGCTGCACTGTCAGAGATGCCGTCTTTCAGATGAGGTGTTAAACTGAGACTCTATTCTCTCTGGTGCATGTAAAAAAAATCCTTTATCCATGCTAGTATGTTACCCCCTACACCATGTAATCTTATCTTGTGTAGCAACCTTTGATGTGACACCTTATCAAGTGTCTTCTGAAAATCCAAGTCCACCACATCCAGAGGTTCCCCTTTATCCGCCTTGCTTGTTACTTCCTCAAAATATTCTAATAAATTAGCTAAACATGATTTCCCTTTCACAAACCCATGTTGACTGCCTGATCAGATTATGATTTTCTCAGTATCTTGCTATACCATTCTTAATGATGGATTCTAGCAATTTCCCTATGATTATTTCCACTCTGGCTGTTTTACCAGTCAATGTTGAATTTGTTTCATGTCTTCCGAGCTGGTGTAAAGTTAAAGTGCATTACAGTAATCACCTTTTCCATCTCCTAATGCTCACCTTTCACACTCGTAGCCAATAGCCTCTGCACCCTCTCTGAGCAGAACACTCTTTCTGCACATGGCATTATCCAGGATGGCCTCGTTGACAGAGAATGGAGTTTGCCCCTGGACACAACACTCAATCTGTGCTGTGGGCAGCTGAGTCTGCAGGAAGAGGTGGAGTTGACTGTCGGACAGAAAGACCATCGTGTGGAGAACCCTAAAAGAAAAAAAGAACCTCATTCATATGGTGCCTTTCACAACCTTGGGACATCTCAAAGTGCATAACAGTCAATTAAGTACTTTTGAAGTGTAGTCACTGTTGCAACATAGGGAAACATAGCAGCCAAAAAAGTTCCCACAAATAGCAATGTAATAATGCCCATATAAACTTTTTTAGTGAAGTTTATTGAAGGTTAAATGTTGGCCTTAACACCAGGGAGAACTCACCTGTTCTTCTTCCAAATAGTGCAATGGGAATCTGAGACAGCAGGCTGAACCTTGGGTTTAATGTCTCATCCAAAAGACATCACCTCTAACAATTCAGCATTCCCCCACTGAGGCACCTGGAGTGCCAATCTAGATTTCTGATCTCAAGTCTTTGGAGTGGGACTTGATCCCACAACATGTGACTCAAAGGTGAGAGTGAGCCATGGCTGAAAAACTAAGGAGTGGGAAGGGAACAACTGGTCACCAAGAAATCCAATAGGGAATTCAGAAGAAACTTCTTTACCCAGAGAGTGTTAAAAATGCAAAACCTGCTAATACAGGGTGTGTTTGAAGCAAATAGTATTGATTCACTTAAAGGGAAGCTAGACAAGCATATGAAGGAGAAGGGAATAAAGGATTGCGATGGTAGAGAAGGAAAGATAGGTAGAGGCTTGAGTGGAGCATAAGCACCAGCATGAACTGGTTGGGCCGAATGGCCTGTTTCTGTGTCGTTTATCTTATGTATGTAATCTGGTGTATGAAACATGTAGTAATACACAGCTTGAGTAATATATACGGGGTTGGGCTCCCCTCTCTCCAGTTTTGCCTTTAATGTCCAGAAGGTAGCGACTCTTCCTGGGCCATTCTACATGTACCGGCTGCCATGATACCAAGTAACCGTCCTCCATATTAATGCAGTGAGTTGTTACAATCTGGAATGCACTGAATGAAAGGGCAGTTGGAGCAGATTCAATAGTAACTTTCAAAATGGGAATTGGATAAACATTAGTAAAGCAACTAGATACAGGGCTTTAGGAAAAGAGAAGGGAAGTGGAAATAATTATTCATTCATGGGATGTGGGCATCGCTGGCTAGGCCAGCATTTATTGTCCATCCCTAGTTGCCCTTGTTCAGAGGGCATTCTTAGGAGTCAGCTACATTGTTCTGGGTCTGGAGTCACATGCAGGCCAGACCAGTTAAGGGCAGCAGGTTTCCTTCCCTAAAGGACATTAGTGAACCAGATGGGTTTTTACAGCAATGGTTTCTTGGTCACCATTAGACTTTTAACTCCAGATTTTCTTTTTAAATTGGATTCAAATTCCACCATCTACCATGGCAGGATTTGAACCCAGGTCCCCAGAGCATTACCCTGGATGTCTGGATTACAAGCCCAGCCACAATACCACTATGCCATCGCCTCCTTGAATAGCTCTTTCCAAGAGACGGCACAGGCATGATGGGCCTAATGGCCTCCTTTTGTGTGGTACGATTCTATGTAGTTTGAGGCATAGATAGTGATGGGAAGGCGTTAAAGCTAAGCTCAATTCTGTCCTTACTCCCCACCCACCCACACACACACACACACACACATACACACAGCAGGGGTCATGGAGCAGTGATCAGGAACAGAGGATTTGGTTAATTTACTTGATCACTGCTGACACACCACACTTGTCCTCAGTATTGCTGGAGTAGGTGAGGTGCATGAACTGGGATTCTTGCTCCTGATTGTCCAGTGACTCCTGATGAAAGGTATCTGTGTGTAGATATCAAGTGAGAGTGAGATACTGCTCAGTAGGCCCTCGTGGGTTAAAAATCCTGCTGGACTCATCGTCAAAAACCCAGAAATAAGGATGATCAGACAGGTAAAATCACCCCAAATAATTTTGCTCCACAATGATGGCAATTTCAGCAGAGAAGCAGGAAACACTGAAACTGCATCCAAATATACAAACATTTTGATTTTACTCTTGTTATTACATATGGAAGTGATGCACAGGAAAGAAGCACCATCAAAGCCTTTGAGTCCGATTATTTATTTTTGTAGAAGTGATTGCAAACAGACAACACAAACTGTCTTGCCCTTCTAAACAGTGATCTGCAGAGAACTGGTTTAAATCAGATTTGCAGTACACCAGAGTCAGTTGATTTCCCTGAGTGAGGGTTGCTGTGACACTTAAAATGTCTGTGAGTGCTTTTCTGATTTAGAATAGCAGGCAGACCCTGATAAGATCATTTTCCAATGAACCATAACACGCTTAGCAATACTGGAGCACATCATTAGCCAGGGGTGGGGGAAGCTGATCACAGATTTGTCTGATTGATATCCTGATTCACACAGTCATCTCCACAAATTAAAATTAAAGCAACCTGCTTGCTCTGTCAGGAAAATAAGGCAAGAAAGTTTTGCAAAGATTATAATTCCCATTTGCTAAACCATTTCAGTGCAAGTGGATTTCCACTCAGCCCACAAAACCCACAAAGTGCAAGAAATCGGTTGTGCAGTTCAGCTTAATTTTCTAGTCTTCTCTATTCTTCTCCTGAAGCTGCTGATTCTTACAGGGTAACCATTCAACAAAGCACTCCACATGTCTAAGTCTAGACAGCAAGATATTCAAATAGGAGAACATTGTATCTTGGATATTCAACTCTGGTTGGGACATTTCTGGAGGTTTCAGCCAATAACCCAACTGCCCCACCCAGTCGAACAGCCTTCTTTCGCCATCTCCAATACATTTTAGAATAGTAGACAGAAGTACTCAAAAAAAAAATCCACAATTTGTTTACAGCAAATGATTCTTTTCCTCATTGTTTGTCTCCAGGAGGTTAGTTGTTAATTCCTGGGAACTCCAGGGCAATCCTGGAGTGTTGGCAATGCCAATTGTACCTGAAATCTATTATTACCTAAAACAACCAACATGCGCACTTCTCAGCAACGATCACTATAGAATACCTAGGCTAGGAACCAGGGCTGATTACTTCCTCCTTGCCCAGCGTGTCAAGATCATTAAGGTGTCAGCCATAGTTCAGTTAGTTAGCACACTCAGCTCTTTGTCAGAAGTTTACGGATTCAAGTCCCACTCCAGAGGCGCCATCTTTTGTATGAGGCCAAACCAAGGTTCCATCTATCCTCTCAGGTAGACATAAAAGATGCCACGGCACAATTTTGAAGAAAGTAGGGTGTGGTTCTCCAGTGTCCTGACCAACATTTATACTTCAACCAACATCCAGGTTGACACTCTAGTGCAGTACTGTGGTTGTGCAGCACTGTTGGAGCTGTCTTCTTTTAGATGAGACTTTAAATTGAGGCCCTGTTTATCCTCTCATGCAAATGTAAAAGATTCCATGCGACTATTTTAAAGAAGAACAGAGCATTCTCCCAGTGTCCAGGCCAATATTCATCCCTCAACTAATATCACTAAAAACTTGGTGTGCAAATTGGCTGCCACTTTCCCTACATTACAACAGTGACTATACTTCAAAAAGTACTTCATTAACTGTAAAGAATAAAATCCATCCTGTCTAGAATTTTTCACTTAGATCATCACATCAGCAGCAAACACAATTTATAAATGCAGCTGATAATTTCTTCAAACTAGTCTGTTAGTAGGTGGAGCACATCCACCTGAAACTTGCTTTTACTGTGTAGCATAGTTCAAATGATAAAAATGAATTAGTGTCAGGAAATAGGCATAGGAAGAGTGTCTTGGATTTTAAACAGAAGTTATTTTGGAGCCTTGGGGTAATTGTATTAACTATATAGTTTCATAGTCCATGCACATAATGCAAGTTTAAGCAGAAGGTTTAATATCTCCTTCAGTCTCACTTTTCTGAATATAAATCGGCTGATGGATAACTAATTACTCAGAAAGCCAACTCTCACTTGACCCCCGATACTCAGCATTCTCAAGACATGAGAGCATTAAGCACTGGAAGTTCCAGTACCCTTCCCCTAGCCGAGCAAACATTTTTCCCTTATTTCTCCCTTCCTTCTCTGAAGACACTGACTCTTGCTGGGTACATCTCCACTGAGATGGTAATCCTCCAAAAGGGAATCCTCTTGGCCCTATGGCTTTTCTTCACATGTGGATCAGATAGCAATGTCACTGTGCTATTTGACCATGTGAGCAACATGTAAACACACCCACCAGAGGCTGAAGTATCTCAAATGAAAATGCAAACTCTGGATTTTTCCCTTTCTGACCCAAATGTAGTGATCCTATCATTAACCCAGCTGAGAGTGAGGTTACTAACGTGGGGAATTGCCAGTGACAGTCATCGTCTGGAGGTTAGAGATAGGGAGGAGCGAGGACATGGAGGGATTTGAAAATAAAAACATTCCATGGCAGTAGTTCGAAGAAGAGCAGGGACTTCTTCCTGGCCTCCAAGCCAATAATTCAGCCAACATCGATGGAACAAAGTATCTGATCATTATCTGCATTTATAGGGGATCACTGCACACAAATTAGCCACTATGTTTTCTACATTAAAATATAATGATGCTTGGAAAGTATTTAATTGGCCATAAAACATTTTCAAATGCCCAGAGGTTGTGAAAGGTGTGATATCTTTTATCTTATTTACTGTGAAGGTTTGTTACAATAAGCAACGACTGGCCCGTGTTGTGCAAGTATGGATAGTGCTGAGTACAGGATTGGGCTCGGGCCAAATGTTTGAATGGGTACAGCGATGAAGTACCTATGGTACCAGCCTATCAGCCCAGAGGGCTTGTCTTGTGATTTCACCAGGGCAAGTTATGAACTCAGATAGGTCAAAACTGAATGGCACTTGCAATATTGTAAAAACCAAACTGCTTCGGAGAAGGGTACATGCCATGACTTCTTGCTCAGCTCACACTATGGAGTCGATTCATTAACACCTTGCAAAGTGGCCTATCATGTTAATCGATTGTCTGGGTAGTTTGGAATGGTTATTTCTTATAGTATTGCACACATTCTGAGACTAGGAGAAACGCAGGTTGCCCAGAGTTCTTGAGGAAGTGTATTTGACATTAGTCAAAGGGAGCAAGAAGTAGAAATGGGAGCTATAATTAGGTGAGAAAGAAAAATCACCTAAAGGGTTAAATTATAAAGGGAAGCAAGAACAAAAAAATAAGAACAAGCCTGGACATGTGAAATGACCTGAGATCAAAAGTTAGGTAAAGAGTAGATAAAAAGGATACATAACACAATAAACACAAACAGATAAAAGCAAAAAACTGCAGATGCTGGAAATCCAAAACAAAAATAAAAATACCTGGAAAAACTCAGCAGGTCTGACAGCATCTGCGGAGAGGAACACAGTTAATGTTTCGAATCCATATAACACAAACAGATGTTGTCTCAATGAATGAATAGTACATTGTTAGAAGAGATAAGGGATGATCAAGAAACTGTAAGGGTAAGCAAAATCAATTAGCTAACATAGATATAATTATAAGAGAATAAAGAAGGGCAAGTTAATAAGATCACTGTGTAAATATGCTGCAGTCACGTAATTGTACTGTATAAATACTGCTTGTTGAACACTGTAACTTCAAGCAGATCCGTTGTGATCTCCTCCCAATGGCCATTGTATAGTTCATAGCGTTTAATAAATTGTACTGTTTCCTGAAGTAACCTGCATTTGCTGTATTTATTCTTTAACATAGGGGATGATTATTTTTGCTGACAGCATCTACTCAATGGATTATCATACCACAGAAAGTGCCAGTGAGTGCAGGAAATATTGATGTTTCACAGTATCTTTCCACACAAGAAGTATGTCCCACGTACATGAAAACAGGGACACTGACTGCACAGATGCAAAATGGAATTAAACCTTGCTCAATCACAAGAAAACTCCAGGTAAATTCTTCTTCAGATTATTTTCCCTTCTGTGTTTTTTGTCTGTCCTAACTTTCACAGGGACAGAACGAGGCCATTTTACCCCTCAAGCTTGTTCAGCCATTCAGTGAAATCATGGCTGGTCTGTGACCTAACTCCATACATCTGCTTTTATCTCATATCCCTTAATACCTATGGTTGACAAAAATCTTATTTAAAATTAACAATTCATCTAGCATCAATAGCTGTTTGTGGAAAAGCTCTAAATTTCTACCATCTTTTGCATGTGGAGATATTTCCTAAAATTTCTGAAAGAGCTGACTCTAAGTTTTAGAATATATCCAGTACTACTAGACTCCCTGACTAGCAGACATAGATCAGAAATAGATTGTCTCCACCTACCCTAGCAATTTGCCTTAATATCTTGACAATTTTGATTAAAGACATCTCTTGATCTTCTAAATTCTGGGGAGTGCAACCCTAGTTTGTGCAATCTATCCTTGTGATTTATCCCTTGATGTCCAGGTACCTTTTTGATAAATTTATGCTGCTCTTCCTCCAAGGCCAATATATACTTCCTAAGGTGTGGAGTTTGTATAGCGCAACTTAACTTCTATGCCTTTGTATGCTAGTCCGCAAGGTATAAAGAAAAGCATACCATTAGCTTTTCTGATTATTTTCTATACCTGTTCATTGCATTTTAATGATTTATGCACATGGGCCCCCAAGTCTTTTTGGATCTCCTAAAGATGCTGGTTGATTCTCACAGGAGTAAGGTCCCAAAGGCACTAACTGCCCTCCTGCATTGCAGTTAAGCAGCCATTCTTCATGTCTTACTTGAGCCAATGAGGTTTGGAGATTTGGACCTGTTAGCATTATTTTAACACCAATTGGAAAATCAAGGATTGCAAGCCAGCAGCTTATCTGAATATGTGGCTGGGGGGGGCGGGGGTCGTGGGCATCAGATCCCAGTTGGATTTGTCCTGCCACATGCACTTTCCAATAAATATCACTGGATAGTGGTCAGGGGCAGGTACACCTGCCTACTTTATCCTTCTTCCTGCTCCAACAACAGCTTACAACAACAACTTGCATTAATATAGTGTCACTAGTATAGTAAAATGTACTAAGGCACTACAGAAGATCATTATTAATTCAAAATTCACCACAAAGCCACAGAAAGAGATATTAGGGCAGGTGACCAAAAGCTTGGTCAAAGATGTAGGTCTTAAAGAGCGACTTAATTGAAAAAAGAGGTAGGGGATGGAGAGATTTGGGGAGGGAATTCTTAGGGTCTGGCAGCTGCCAGTAGTGGAAAAATTAAAATTAAAATTGGGGATGTGCAAGTGGTCAGAATTGGAGGATGCAGAAATTTTGGAGAGTTGTGGGGCTGGCGGTTATAGAGATAGGGAAAGCTTGAGGCCAGGGAAGGACACTGAGAAGAATTGCAGTTCCCCTAAGATTGCCTTACTCAGCACAATGAGCCTGCAAGCTTACTGCTACACCAGATGTGTCTCACTGGCCTCTTCTCTGTGTTGTGGTTTTAATTTTCTTATTTTGTTTTCGCTCATTTAACAGACACCATTGCTGACACTTTTACTAGAAACTTATCGTGTAAGAAAAGTCCCAAAAGGTTTCTGGACAATGCTTTACTTGTTAGCGCTCTTGTTTCTAACAGGTTATCTATTCATTAATGCAAGCACCCAGTGGCTCCTCCATCTTACAGTCTCTGCCTGATTTAGAAAGCATGTAGGAGCAAACAGATTATAGCCGTTATTGGGTTTTAACCCAATCCTATTAAAAAAGGGGATATTACAACAGTGTAAAATAATTAACAGAATTCATTCAAGGCAGGTTAGCTCTTCAGGGTACAGGATCGCCTTTTAAGGGCACTTGAAAGGCTGACACTCCCCTAACAGCTTAAGCCCAGCTTTAATACCTTACTATGGCGTGAGTCACTCCACTTTACTCATAGTACTGTACATGTACAGGAGTTAACATTGAGACACACACGAACCTACAGTACCAGCCAGAAGTGACTTGTTCCCAGTGTAAATTACTTCTTCTGGTGGGGGGAACCCAAACAAGAAGAAATAATCTTAAAATTAGAGCTAGGCCCATCAGGGATAATGTCAGGATGCACTTCTTCACATTAAGGGTCATGGAAATCTAGAAATTGCTCCTCAAAAAGACTAGATCAATTGTAGATTTCAAAAGTATCTCTGGCAAATTTTTTGTTGGATGAGGGTCAACATTCTCTTAACTTGTGCGGAAAGAGCTGTGCACAAGCAACATTCCCTTTAAGATGCACGTATGCGCGGCCATGGATTAATCTTAAAGAGACAACCAGTGCAACAAGCTGGCCGCACATGGCATACAGAAGTTAGAGGGAACATTGGTAAGGGTATTAAATAAGGGAACCAAGGTGAGTAGGTAGTGAAGATACAGATCAGCCATGACCTAACTGAATGGCAGAACAAGTTTAAAGGGATGAATGGCCTCCTCCTTTTCTGATGTTCCTACCCACTGTGTACTGGACACATATAGTTATCCTGTCTCAGGTGGGTTGCTACAGTTAGCCTCAAGCATTCCTGGGCTAGATTCTGGAAAATCAGTGGTCACTATCCAATGACCCCTTAAAGGGCATTGGTTTCAGGGGAACATCTGGTCTGTGTTCACCCCAATTACTTGAATAATCTGATGAGACTCATTAGGCCATCAGCTTGTCTCACTAAATCTCTTTCCTCACCACAAAGAGCTGCCTTTTTGGTTGTGTTTGGGTAATTCCCCCCACTAATTGTCCTATTGCTCACCATCCCATTCTCCTACGTGAAGTATTTTAGCCCGTTAAAGACGCTGTTCATATGTAGATGACAGCTGCTGGGTTTAGCTTGCAAAAGGTGACCATGCGGGTGCCTAATGGCTCTTGTGAATTTGTATTTCAGCAGAAGTCGGCACTTTTTGTTTCTGTGCTGTAATGCAGGGGAGAGAAGAAAAATAAACATTTCACCTTTCAGGGAAAAAAAAAATCAAGCTTTTAGAGTTGGACTGGCTTCTTTTTTTAAAACGATCTTGAAAAACAGCTCCTGGCTTTGTTTAGCTTCACAGTGAATTAGGCTGTGTGTTGCTGTGTTTCAGTTTTATCCTCCCCCAGGCAGGAAGTTTAAGATTAATTCTGTCTGCTTTAATTCCAGACAGGATGTGATCTAAACAGATAAAACAGACTCCACATTATTAGCTGTGTGCGAGTCTCTTGCAGCCAGTGTGTGGGAGCATCAGAGGCATTACTAAGGTGAGTCAAACAGGCTTTCCAATGTTCATGATGAGCAGCATAGGCTGGTAGGGAATTGGGGTGTTCCACAACAACGTGCCAGTGAAAGCAGTCAAGCAAAGTTCTCACTCTGGGGGAGGTGAAGTGGAGGCGTGGTGGGGGCGTTGCAACAAAAGGATAAAACGGATTCAAATGGGGAACCGGACACCTTTCTGTAGTTTCTTGAAGTCTAGGCAACGAATGGGCTTTAGGGAGAGTGGAAATCAAGGCAGTTATTTTCAGCTGACAAGATGATTCAGCCATGGCTCAGAGGGTAGCACTCTCACCTTGAAGTCAAGAGGTCATGGGTTCAAGTCCCACTCTAGGGAGCTGAGCACATAATCTAGATTGATACTCCAGGAAGTGCTACAATGTTGGAGATGCTGGTTTTTGAGTAAACCAAGGCATCATTTGCCCTCTCAGGTGGATGTAAAAGATCCCATGGCACTATTCAAAGGAGAGCAGCAAAGTTCTCCCCAGTGTCCTGGCCAATAATTGTCCCTCAACCAACACCTAAAGCAGATCTGCTCAATGTCTGTTTATGGGAGCTTGTTCTGTCAAACTGGCTGCCACGTTTTCTCGACCGTGGCTACAATTCAAAAGTACTTAATTGACTCTAAAGCAATTTGTAAAGCTGTGAAGTGTCATGAAGTGATTAAAGTTGACATGTAAATGAAAAACAGAGAATCAGAGAATGATACAGCATGGAAGAAGGCCATTCATCTCATTGTGCCTATGCCAATCCTTGAAAGAGCTATCTAGTTAGACCTGTTCCACTGCCCTTTCCCCATAACCATACAAAACGTGTCCCCTTTCAGTATTTCTCCAAATGCCTTTTTGAAAGTTATTGCTGAATCTGCTTCCATCATCCTTTCTGGTAGTGTATTCCAGATCATAAGTTTTCTTGGCATTAAACTGGATTTATGAATGGGAAATCATGTTTGATGAACCTGTTGAAGTTTTTGAGGATGTTATTAACAGAATTGATAAAGAGGATGTGGTATACTTGGATTTTCAGAAGGCTTTGATGAAGTCCCCCACAGGAGGTTGGTTAGCAAAATTAAAGGACATGGGATAGGAGGTAATATACTGCATGGGTTAAGGATTGGTTAACAGGCTGAAAACAAAGAATAGGAATGAACAGATCATTCTCACATTGACAGGCTGTGTCTAGTGGGGTACCTCAAGGATCAGTACTTGGGCCCCAACTGTTCACAATATATATATCAATGATTTGGATGTGGGAACCAAATGTAATATTTCCAAGTTTGAGGATGAAGCAAAGCTAGGTGGGATTGTGTGTTGTGAGGAAGATGCAAAGCAGCTTCAAGAGGATTTAGACAGACCTAGTGATGGCCAAGAACACAGCAGATGGAATATAATGTGGAAAAATGTGAGTTTATTCGCTTTGGTAGAAGGAACAGATGTGCAGATTATTTCCGAAATGGTAAGAGATTAGAAAGTGTAGATATACAAAGGGACCTGGGTATCCTCATCAATAAGGCACTGAAAGCTAACATGCAGGTGCAGAAAATAATTAGGAAGGTTAATAACATGATAGCCTTTATCGCAAGAGGATTTGAGTACAGAAGTAGCAAAGTCTCGTTTCAATTGTATAGAACATTGGTTAGACCGCACCTGGAGTACTGTGTGCAGTTTTGGTCCCCTTACCTTATGAAGGATATTATTGTCATAGGGGAATGCAAAGAAGTTCACCAGGCTTGTTCCCAGGATGGCGAGACTGTCCTATGAAGAGTGATTGGGGAAACTGGGCCTGTATTCTTTAGAGTTTCGAAGGATGAGAGGTGATCTCATTGAAACCGACAAAATGATTAAAGGGATAGACAGGGTAGATGCAAGTAAAATGTTTCCTCTGGTTGGGGAGCCTAGAACCAGGGGATACAATTTCAAAATAAGGGGGAAGCCATTTAGGAACGAGATGAGGAGAATTTTCTTTTACTCAGAGGGTTGTGAATCTTTGGAATTCTCTACACCAGAGGGCTGTGGAAGCTCAGTCACTGATTATGTTTAAAGCAGGGATTGACAGATTTCTAAATACCAATGATGTAAAGGTATATGGGGACAGTGTGGGAAAAAGGCATTGAAGTGGATGATCAGCCATGGTTGTACTGAAAGGCAGAGCAGGCTTGATTGGCTGAATGGCCCACTCTTGCTCCTATGTTCCTAAAGCGCTGCATATGAATTGTAGTGGTTGATGCTCTAATGGTGCTGCCCCATTTCCTGCTGTGGGTTTTGATAGTTTGGATGAATGATCAAAAACCACATTTACAATCAGTTCTATTTCTAATTAAAAATGCAGAAGATCCCACTTTAATCAACAATAGTAATTCACAAAACATCCTGTCATCAGTAAGGAAGTCTTGGAGGAACCACTAGAACAAGCAGGCCGGCTAACTCCCAGTTATCAGTAGGAATGTCTGAAACATGGTTGTCTACATAACTCCATGGCTATGACAAACCGGGACAGGGTGCATGCTGTCTCTTCATCTCTACTAAATGAAGCTACTTCTTTTCAAGAGTCAGAAGACTGTGGGTTGAAGTTCCACTCCAAAGACTTGAGCACAAAATTGAGGATGGGACAGTGCAGTACTGAAAAAATGCTGCACTGTTGGAGGTCCTGTCTTTCAGAGGAGGCAATAAAACCTGTCTGCCTTCCCAAATGGACATAAAATATTTCATGGCACTATTTCGAAAAGCAGGGAAGTTCTTCCTGATATCCTGGCCAATGTTTATCTCTCAACCAATATCACTAAAAAAGTGATGACATGATCATTAACACATTACTGTTTGCTGGAGCTTGCTGTGCGCAAATAGGCTACTGTGTTTCCACTGTTACCACAGTGACTACATTTCAAATTTACTTCAGGAATGTCCTGAGGTTGTAAAAGGTACGGTATAAATGCAAATATTTCTTTCTTTCACGTTCTTTCTTTTCTCCCTCCTCTCCTCTCCTGAAGACGCTCATGCTGGAATATTCCTGGAGCCTAGCTGCTTTCTGGTACCTCACCCTTCATGATCTGCTTGAGAGGCTGATGGCCACAAATTCAACGGTAACTTTTGAAAGAGAATTTCATATGAAAAGGAAAGATTAGCATGACAATGGGGAAAGAGCTGGGTAACTCTTTTGTTACAAACCAGATAAACTAAATGAACAAAATCAGGGACAAAGTAAAAAGGCAGCTGCTTAAAGAGATACTGCAAAAACAAAAGACAAAATTTAAAGGAAACTTACAACACCAAATAAATGTGATTAAACGGGTCCATAAAGCATCCCGGTGCCCGTGATGCCCACCAAGCATGGAAGGCCTTGACAGTGCCGGCGAACACCATGTGCTCCCTTTCCACAGACACTCTGCGAACATTGTTGCGGAGGAAGGGCATACAGTTGGGCTGGACAACGCCTTCGATCACCCAGTCTGCCTGGACCTGTTAAATGGCCAACTTGGCCAGGCCCAGGTTCACGAGGAGGTCCTCCTCCCTCCCTGTCCCCCTCAGCACTGGGACCCGTAGATCAGGAGTGTGGGAGAGAAGTGCAAACAAACCAACGGTAAAAGACTCTTCAAATAACTAAAAAAGAGGGTGCAGCCTACAACGACTTACATAGGCTGGTCCATGGACTCTACAAGGCTGGAAAAAACACAGGCATCTTCAGAGTCCATGAACTGACACATCCTACGGTTGTACTGGGACTGCCACATGCAACACCCTCCACCCCAGGTCCCTGATGGTAAGGGGCAGGGCAGCCCCATAGAGGGCCCTCCACTGGGGGCTTCCACTGCCGGATGGCAACAAGGCACGTCCAGGCAGCGGGCGAGGACAAGGAGGTGAAGGGTATGCAGCAGCAGCCCAGAGAGGAAACCCCTGCATGCCATGCTAAAGGGCACAGAGGGCATTTCCACGAGGCAACTCAGGTTGCAGGACTCCAGCTCCCGAGGGAGGGTTCGGGGCTTGGGACCAACGTGGAATTCTGTCCGAACAGGGGTACGCTTGGACGGAAGACCACTGTGCACCCGAATGTCCTTGAGACCACGTATGACATCGGGGCCGAGCACGACCGTCCTGAGGTCATGGATGGCACTGGCCACGAGTCGGACTTCACCAATATGCGATGCGCCAACTCCTGTGGAAGCATCCAGCCACTCCTCCACCGCTCAGCACGTCCCTGATCCTGGTCACCCCGGCAGCCACAGCCATCCTCTCTGGCGGAGTGCGGATTCCTGAATAGTGGCTCTCTGACGATAGCCACTACTCCTGACAGCAGAGAATTGCGATGCAAGGTGACCATGTTTCCAGACTTTGATCAGGTCCTGGTAAAAGGCAGGCAACGCCTGCAAGGTGCCACGATGTCCCTCAGCTCTACAAACAGGAGCTGCTCAATATAATTCAGACCTTGCACCTGATGGGAAAAATGCATCGTCAGGGCACACCATCTCGGAGGAGGTTCTATGTAAAGGTATCACTGCAGGTCCAGATGACGGAAAGTCACCACCTGGGTGCGTAGGCACATCAGTGCCTGACCTCCCTCCCTAAGTGGGAGACTCAGAGCCTTAGCAGTAACCCTTTGCAGCCTTTTGTCCCAGAAGATTGTCTGGACTTCTGTGGCAAAATCCAGGGCGGGGGTCAAAATGACCAGCCGGTACCACAACGTGGCAGCAATCAGGGTAGTTGGACTAATTGTGATGCTGTAATTGGATTGCTCTTCCAAAGAGCTGACACAGACAGGATGGGCTGAATGGTCTCCTTTTGTGCTGTAAGATTCTATGATCTGTGAGCCTGCACATACAGGCTGGGGTTTTCCACTTATAATGGGCAGAAAATTGCAAACTGACAAGCAAAGAAATAGAAAACAAAAACTAAACTAGCTGGAAAAACTCAGCAGGTCTGACAGCATCTGCGAAGAGGAACACAGTTAACATTTCTAGTCTGTATGACTCTTCATCAGATTTCCAGCATCCGCAGTATTTTGCTTTTATCTTAAAGAAATAGAAAACCTTTCCCTGCATGTTAGTGGGAGATGAGGCCATGGAGGTAGAGCTGAGGCTGCGCTTATACTCACCCAACACACATAAAAGCAATCACTGGATCATGACTAGAAGAATGAACCCTGGCTAATCTTTTAATCTTCATTTTGAAATTAATTCTAATGCTCTAACTGTCATTTGACTGGCATCTGCACAGTTCACATGAGAAACCTAAAGCAAGCTTGATCTGAATGGTTCTGCACCTGAAACATGCTGCCTGAAAGGGCTGTGGAAGCAGATTCAGTACTGTAATAACTTTCAAAAAGGGACTGGATAAATACTTGAAAAAGAAATATTTAACACATTATGCAGAAAGAGGCGACTGGGTTTGATTGGATTGCGAGAGGTGGCACAAGGAAGATGGACTGAATGGCCCCCTTCTGTGCTTTCAACTGCCTAGGCCCTAAGCCCTGGAATTGCCTCCCTAAACCTCTCCACCTCTCTCACTTCCTTTAAGTCATTCTTTAACCTACCTCTCTTTCTAACCAAGGTTTCGGTCACCAGTCCCCATATCTCTTTATGTGGATCGATATAAATTTTTGTCTAATTATACTTTTGAAAAGCTCCTTGAGACATTTCTCTACTTTAAAATCACTATATAAATGCAAGCTGTTGTTGAACCCTTGTGAATGAATCCTTATGTAGCCCAAACAACTCTCAACCTTGTGAACCCTGACACAAATTCCCCTTTTTATGCCCTGAACAAGTTTTTTTGCAATGTTCCCAACTGTCAGGGTGCTCCTATTTTAGCAACAGCTGAAGTTTAAACATGGAACTAATATAAATACCTAAGTGCACAGCTTTAAGAAAATTTAATTACACCCAAAAAGAACTCTCCTTTCATCAGACCTGTGTAACCTGAGCCACGAGCAATTGGGCTGTTTAAGCAGGCTTTGTCTCTAAGTAAATACTTTCTACCCTGTCCACCAACCCCCATCTCAGCTAGCTAATTTAGGTTTAAGAACATATTGCCGCTTACAACAGCAATTAGGACACAAAATCACAGAGGTGGCAGAGTTCAAACTAACCGTAAATGCACTGACTATGGTTTACAAACTCAAAAAACTTAGAATCACTGGGTGGGCCCCAGAAATTAGCTGAGCGTGACACAAAGCAGGATTAACGGAGCAGAGCAAGAGAGAGAGAGAGAGAGGATTCAGGTCAGGTGCGTTTAAAATTCTG
The DNA here is from genome assembly GCF_017639515.1 of Carcharodon carcharias. Taxonomy (NCBI): domain Eukaryota; kingdom Metazoa; phylum Chordata; class Chondrichthyes; order Lamniformes; family Lamnidae; genus Carcharodon; species Carcharodon carcharias. The sequence goes on along the minus strand of NC_054489.1, from coordinate 5,424,030 downwards.
TTTGTCACATGCTTCTCAGTTCACCTCAGGAAAGGGGTTGTTAACAAAATATAAGCCGGGATTTTCCGGCCCTGTTGGCGTCGGGCATCATGGGAGGGGGGACGGGACAATATGGCAAGACAGTTTCAAATCGGTTTCACGCCATTGTGAAACCAGTTTGCGATTGTCCACTCCACCCGTCAACACTGGACTGCGTTGCCTGCCGCTATACGTCAGGAACCTCATTTCAATAATGTAGCATCTCATTATAAGTCCTGGTTGCTGGAATCATCCCCCCATGCTGGATCATCCGGGTGCATGCTGACGTGTTTCACAGCTGTACATAAGCGCCGTGCACCTGGCGGACTGCACTCGGGACTTTGAGGTTTGTTTGCCTGCCTTGCTCTGGGCAGCACTCACGGTCATCAGCGCCAGGCTTCGCAAGCAGCACCACATCACTTTTAGGGGGGCTCACGGGCAGGTCTCTACCTACCAGGCCAGCCATAAGGCAAGGATGGATTTTCAATGGCTGCAGGGCCCCGGCTTGCTTGGGGAAAGGAAAGAAGTGGCTTCAGGTAAGGGAAGAGGCTGCAGGGCTAGGGCTGTACTGGGGAAGAAGGGTATCCTAGAGTGTGTGTGGGGAGCACATGTTGATCTGTGCAAGTAGCCCCAAGATGGTGAGGGCTGAGGAGGCAGTGTCCAGAGATGCAGCCAGATGGAGATGTGAGGGTGTACGTGAGAGAGAGTGGTGATGTCCCTTGAGCTGGCAATGAGTGTGATGCCAGTGAATGTGTGATGGCCTTGGGAGTGTGTGAGTTTAGAGTGATAGGATGGCTGCCTTACCCTGGCAGCATGGATGAGATCATTTATCCGTTTTCTGCACTGGATGGCCGAACTCTTGTGTGCAGCATCAGCACTGACCACCTCTGCCACTGCCTCCCAAGCTGGAGTGGAGAAACTGATGGGCCTCCTGCGGCCAGAGCGGAGGTAGAGGATATCATGGTGAGCCTCCACGCTGTCCAGAAGGCATCCCAGGGATGCATCACTGAATTGGGGGCAGGCGTTAAGGGGGTGCTGCACTCTTCTTGGCTTTTGGGGCCATGTCTTCACAGGGGCAGTCCTGGGCTGCAAGCATTGAGAAGTGTGCATGCAGCTGCAGTTTAAATGTGGCGCCTAGTGTGAAGAAGCGATGCGGTAACGGCGTAGCAGACAAATCAAAGGCTGCCCGCCAGCGAGATGGCGTGTTTCCTGCGGCTGCATAATCAATGAGGCAGGAATGGGATGACATGGCGTGAAAACCCGCCACAGCAGCCAGTGGGTAAAACAACTTTTTCCCGCCTGCTACCACACTTTGTGCGAACCTGGGACAATTCCTACCCATACGGTACATAAAGGAAGAGGAGCTATATTGTCTGGTGGGTGCTTACAGATCAAGAGGGTACGATCTTAAAATTAGAAACAGGCCGTTTGGAATCTCAGAAAACATTTCTTCACATAAAGGATGGTGGAGAGCTTGGATGCTACCCCCCACACCACCCCCCACCCGCAAAGCTGGGTTTTTACTGTGGCTTCTCGCTTCTCCCAGAAGATCACATGGTTTCAGGTGGGATGGAAAGTTTATTTACAATGTCACAATCACTAGACACAATGGATTAACCTGGAGGTCTATCAATGTTCTCAAATTTGTAAAAAGGCTGCTCAGGCCGAGGGTCAATTAAAATTTCAAAACTGAGATTTTTGTTCGGTAAGGGACCAAGGTGGCAGATTAAGACTCGGATTATCCATGATTTAATTGAGTGGCAAGCATTCTCAAGGGGCTGAATGGCCACCTTTTTTTGCCGTGCAAAAGCTTTTTGCAGCAGAGAATGACATTTTAATTTAGAAAGATTTTTAAAAAAATAGAGAAAATAGCAGCTCATTTTTGTTGGGGTGTGCGATTAGAGTACAAGAATAAGGAAGACTTACTATAGTTGTACAGGGCTTTGGTGAGAACACAGCTGGAATGGTGTGTGCAGTTTTGGTCTCCCTATCTAAGGAAGGTTATACTTGCAAAGGAGGCAGTACAGCAAGTGTTCCCTAGATTGGTTCTTGGATAAGAAGGTTGTCCCATAATGAGTGGCTGAGCAAATTAGGCCTATAATCTCAGTTATTTGGAAGAATGAGAGGTGTTCAAATTGAAACATACAAGAGCCTGAAGGGGGTAGACAGTGAAAGGTTGGGAAGAATTTTCCCGTTGGCGAGTGGGGGTGGGGCCCGCTCACTAATGCGTAAAATGACGCGTGGTGACATTGGGTGGGCATCCCGATGTCAGCATGTGTCATTTAGATTGTCAGTTCGGTGGGTGCACAGCCAAGCTAGCAAAGGCCTATTAAGGCCATCAACAATGTAATTAAAGTTGTTAAGAATGCTGCCCGTCCAGTCTTAAGGCTGGCGGGGGGGGGGGGCAGGTGAAGAACCCAGGCGGCCTTCGCATTTTTCATGCAACCTCATCCATGGGCGGGATGAGGTTTCATGAAGGGTTTATTATTTAAATAAAAATTTTTGAAAAAATTAATGGACATGTCCCAGATCACGTGACAGTTTCACATGAAGGGACATGTCCTTAAAATTTTTTTCACTTTTATTAAATATTCCAGAACTTAAACTGATCTTCCTGAGGCACCTCCATGCCTCAAGGAGATTTCTGCGCTCTTTTGCGCGCATGCACAAAACAGTGCAGGCCCCGACTCAGGGAATCCTCACCCCCCCACCCCACCCCTCACAGGGAGCGATCGGTGCTTCTGGGTGTGCATCATGCTGGGTGGGCCTTAATTGGCCTGTTCACATAAAATGGCAGCATGCACCCAATCGGGTTTGCACTCGCTTCCACCTGCTCCTGCACAACCCCCCCAACGGGGGAAAAATTAAGCCCGTTGTTTCCCCTGGCTGGGCAATTTAGAACAAGAGGGCATAGCCACAAGATACGGGGTCGATATTTAGGACTGAGAAATTTCTTCACTCAAAGGGTTTTGAACTTTTGGAATTCTCTACCCCAGAGGGTTGTGGAAGCTCCATTGCTGAATATGTCTAAGAATGGGTTAGAGAGATTTCTCTCAGGGAATCAAGGGATATGGGAAGTGAGTGGGAAAGTGGAGTTGAAACAGAAGATTAACCGTGATCATGCTGAATAGCAGGGCAGGCTTAAGAGGCCTACCCCAGCTCTTATTTCTCATGTTATGTTGAATGGTTGTCAGTTACTTGCCCAAGTGAACATTCTTCAAATGTGGGTATTGGCAGGTTACTTAGCCATGGAACGCAACACAGTCAAGAAAGGAAGGAAAAACTTGCATTTCTATAGCACCTTTCCTGACCTCAGAACATACCAAAGCACCCTTTAAATATTGTAAATTAATAAATGCAGCAGCCAATGTGCCCACAGCAGACTCCCACAAGCAGCAATGTGATAATGGCCAGGTTACCTTTTTTCCTGATGCTATTTGAGGGATAAATATTATCCAGGGAATCAGGCAAAGCTCCCCTGCACTTCTTTGAAATAGTGCCCTGTGGTCTTTTACATCCTCCTAGGACGGCAGACAGAGCCTCAGTTTAACGTCTCATGTGAAAAATGGATTTCAAGTCCAATTCTCTCCTCACCTCATCATAAAGATGCACTTTACAGTCAGGGTCAGTCATTGGATGGCTATCAGAAGTAGAAACCCTACCTTGTTCTGTCACTCTTCTCCAACCCAGAGATAGCTTACCATGCTTTTCAGGTTTATTTCCTTTCATTGCCATTTGCTTAACAGACACTAAGCTGACACTTTTATTGGAAGCGTGCTTGAGAATAGATGCACTGCTCAGGGAAAACTGCTGCAAAGCATAAATATATCATGGTCTATTGACAGACTTGTAAACTTATAAACCTAGGAATAACCCTCAAGCTAACATCTCCATTAAACACATTAAGCTTTCGGAAGGCCGATATAAGCACAATAATTTCTGGCCTGTGGCTTTAAGGAAACTATGGAAGATCTATTAATAACAACATCCTTGTCTGCATCAATTTTTTGAAAATTATTCTTTCCAATACAATGGGTGATTTGTTCATCTAAGTAATGAGCCTAATACAAAAGCAAAATAGTGCAGGTGCTTGAAATCGGAAATAAAACAGCAAATGCTGGAAATACTGGAGTTGAGTTCTGATGTAAGGTCATTAACCTGAGAAGTTAACTCTTGCTCTCTTCACAGATGCAGCCAGACCTGTTGAGTACTTCCAGCACCTGACACCTTGGTTTAAAATTTCCGAAAACTTCCAAAGGGCACTCCCTCAGTATTGCATCGGTATTGTTATCCTGGAATATATGTTCAAGTCCCTTCTGATTCAAAGGCGCTATGCACTAAGCCCCGGTTGACACCACTAACACTTTAAACCAAGGTGCCAGTGGTCTTAGACCATAAGACATAGGAGCAGAAATTAGGCCATTCGGCCCATCGAGTCTGCTCCGCCATTCAGTCATGGCTGATAAATTTCTCAACCCCATTCTCCCGCCTTCTCCCCGTAACCTTTGATTCCCTTACCAATCAAGAACTTATCTATCTCAGTCTTAAATACACTCAATGACCTGGCCTCCACAGCCTTCTGTGGCAATGAATTCCATAGATTCACCACGCTCTGGCTAAAGAAGTTTCTCCTCATCTCTGTTCTAAAAGCTCTTCCCTTTACTCTGAGGCTGTGCCCTCGGGTCCTAGTCTCTCCTACTAATGGAAACATCTTCCCCACGTCCACTCTATCCAGGCCTTTCAGTATTCTGTAAATTTCAATCAGATTCCCCCTCATCCTTCTAAACTCCATCAAGTATAGACCCAGAGTCCTCAAACGTTCCTCGTATGTTAAGCCTTTCATTCCTGGGATGGAATGAAAAGCTTTCTGATCATCTTTCTGATCTGGTTCCACAGATAAGGTTCCACATTACTATTTGAAGGGTAGGGTGTTCTGGGCAACATGCTTCTCTCAATCCACAGCAATGGGAAAAAGAAACAGGCTGTCCGTTCATTCATTTCAGCTCTGTTTATGGCATCTTGCTGTATGCTCAATGGTCACTGTTTTTGCCTAGATAAGTAGCACTGCACTTCAAAGTAATTGTTGTACATTAAGTACTTTGAGATATTTCTGATAAGAAGTGCTATAAATACAAGTTTATTCTTTAATGTTAAGTACCTGTAAAATGACAGGGTGTGTGTTATAGGGCTGAACGCTTTTCACAGTATTCAATTGATGTTTACGAACCACTCCCAGATACAGTCTGAACCATGCAATTATGTGGCAACTCCAATAATTCACTTGCAGGTTTCCAGAATTCCAGTAACTTATTCCTTATAACATCATCCCCTGCTCCAGGGAACTGGAACAGATGAGGAACAGGATCTAACTGCTGAAATCACGTTAACCAGAATGAAGCACTTGACTATCTTGAGTTACAGGTTCTCTACTGGCATAGTCACAGAAAACTGACAGCATTCACCTGAGTACAAACCAGCCAAAGTCTACAGACTTTACTTGACAAAGTCTATAGACTCTACCTTCATTCTCAGGAAACCTCCAACCAAAGGTGAAAGAAGGTTGATCACTTTGCCACTTCAGAACTGCCCATCCAGAGCAGGACTGCAATAAGCCTATATATTATTTTGTTGATGTCCAATGCCCAATTGGTCATTCCATCATGCCACAGATGCATTGAGCTCTCTATGCATGGAGACCAACTCTTCTTGTACACATAAGCAGGGGAGCATATTGCAATCTGATCACTCTGCTACGTCTTTATCTGTAATATGAAAAATATGTTTGAGGCAGTGCTGAACTGTCAGGGGTAACGTCTTTCAGAACCGAGGTCCCATCTGCCTTCTCAGGAAGTTGTTAAAATATCCCAGCCTATTTCAAATAGAGCAGGGGACTTCTCCCCAGTGTCCTGCTCAATATTTGTTCCTCTTCCAACATCACTAAACCATATTATCTGGTTATTAACTCATAGGTGTTTGTGGGAACTTGCTGTGTGGAAATTGACTGCTATGTTTCCTACATTAAAACAGTAATTACCCTTCACAAAGTGCTTCATTGGCTAAAGTGCTTTGAGATGTCCTGTGTTTGTGAAAGGTGCTACAGAAATACAAGTCTTTTTTTTCCGCCATTGAGTAAATGTAAGACCCAAACACAGTAGAGTAATGGTTACATGTGGGTGAATACAGAGTTGGATTTAAAAGTCAAACTACACTGTCTAGGAGCCACAAAGCCTGGTTAAGTGTTGCTTTTTTCCTCCTTAATGTTTTCTACGCCTTGCTTAGTCATTGCTTTTGATTCCAGTTGGCTGTCAAGAAACAGGAGATCAATTTTATGTGGTATCACTGATAAGTTATCCCAGTAAGAACTGTACTTTCATCTTAAAGAAGCCTTAACCTAATCTTGCAACAATGATATTCAGACCTAAAGGACCTTACAGCTTTTGAAAAGCTGGAATTTGTTTACAGATTGAGTTGAGGACCTTATCGAATGGTGAAATGGGACTGACTTGTAAATGGGTAACATATTTTAATCTTTCTTTAAAAATTCAAAAATATTATTTATTGTACTTTGGTAACCATTCTAAAATAATAGATATACAAAGGAGGCAAATGGCTAGAATGTCAGATGTGATTAAGTATTTGTTTTATCGGTGAATATTTTTGTATGATAGTTTTTCAGTTCTTGGATACTTACTGGATTCTCACAAGTCCTATGTTTACGCTACCCATGCCAAAGTAACTAAAACTGGCACTTCAACCATAACCCCTCCTCAGCATAAACCGATATGTTGATTTAAACAAAATGCCTCTAGCAGATGTTATTTACTCCTGGAATAGAATCATAGAATTGTTCGAGTACAGGAGGTGGCTATTCAGTCCATGATGCCAATGCTGGCTCACTGGAGCAGCAACTCAGTTACTCCCACATCCTCTTACACACCCCATAGCCCTGTAAATTTTTCCCTTTTCCCCCTGGATATTTCTCTGCTGGGGCAGGGATTAGAGTAGTATAATGAGCCTCAGTATTTCTGGACTAGGGAGGGAAAGAGGGAGTGAGGGAGGAGCAAGAAAAATCAGCTGGGCTTCTCACTCCTTATCTATGTTAATATAAAAACTGGAGCAAAGTTAAAGATGAGAAACCGTTTTTGGTCTGTTGAAGCCCATCTCTCAACTCTACTTGCACATAGAGGAGTGGAGTGCAATCATGTTAAAAAAATCCTATCCCATTTCAAAGTACAGCAGGGGAGCAGCCAAAGCAGTGCTCAACTTCAACCAACGTCCAACGTCCCTCCCTCATTTATCCTTCAACCAAAATCACTAAAACAGAATATCTGAACGTTATCACATTGCTGTTTATGGGACCTTGCTATGTGGAAATAGGCGTGTGTCGCCGTACAACAGTGACTTAATTGGCTATAATGTGCATTCTGACATGCTGAGGTTGTGAAAGGTGTCATATAAGTGCAAGCTATTTTCTTTTAGTACCTTGCCTGTCCTGCATCCCTTCCAGCTGTATTTAGAATGTCCCAAATGCATCTGTCTCCAATCCAGCAAGGATGATTATTTCTAACATTTCTCATATGCTTGGAGTAAAAAAGTTCTCCCTAAGATTCGTTTCAAATTTACTTTTGACTAACTGAATTGACGCCATCTTTGTCCTGTTTCCCTTGCTTACTTTGAAGCAACGTTCTAGCTTACTTTATTTAAAACTATTTTATTCAGTATGGTCCTGATAGAAAATGTGCGTGTGTCAGGCGGACAGGATTGTGCTTGACTTTGATGTCTCTGGCTCATAGCCTGGACTTGCACATGAAGAGCTGCTACTTGGATGAAGTACTGAAGAGTTTCTGTCATCTGTGGAATGGATAGGTAGGACACAGTTCCTTCAAGAGGACACAGAAGATGTTTCCACTTGTGGAGGAGTCAAAAATTAGAGGCCATCAATGGTGATAAATCCAATGAGGAATTCAGGAATAAGGTGTAATGTCTTTATGCAGAACATGGTTATAACGCTGAACTTGCAACCAGAGGGAGTGGTTGAGGTGAACAGCATGGATACATTTAAGGGGAAGGTGGATAAACGCACAAGTAAGAAAGGCATAGAAAGATATGCTGATAGGGTGAGGTGAAAAAATGCTAATATAATGCCCTTATTCAAAAAGGGGGGAGGAATGCAGAAAGTAGGAAACTATAGACCAGTTAGTTTAATGTCTGTCGTCGGGAAATTGTTGGAGTCCGTTATTAAGGAAGTAGTAATGGGGCATTTGGAAAGTCAAAATGCAATCCATTAGAGTCAGCATGGTTTCATGAAGAGTAAATCGTGTTTCACTACTTTGCTAGAGTTCTTTGAAGATGTGACAAGCAAAGTGGATAATAGGGATCCTGTAGATGTAGTATATCTGGACTTCCAGGAGGCCTTTGATAAGGTGGTGCACAAAAGATTAATACACAAGATAAGATCACACGGAGTTAGGGGTAATATATTAGCTTGGATAGAGGATTGGCTAACAAACAGAAAGCAGAGAGTCAGGATAAATGGGTCTTTTTCTGGATGGCAAGCTGTAATTAGTGGGGTGCCACAGGGTTCGGTCCTTGGGCCCCAACTATTTGCAATCTATATTAACGAATTGGATTCAGGGATAGAAGGCACTATAGCTAAATTTGCAGATGACACCAAAATAGGTGGGAAAGTAAGTTGCAATGAAGAAATAAGAAATTTACAGATGGATATGGACAGGTTAGGTGAATGGGCCAAAATTTGGCAGATGGAGTTTAACGTGGATAAGTGTGAGGTTATCCATTTTGGTCGGAAGAATAAAAAGACGACTTATTATTTAAATGGAGAGAAACTTCAGAATGCTTCAGTGCAGAGGGATCTGGGTGTCCTCGTGCATGAATCAATGAAAGCTGGTATGCAGGTACAGCAGATAATAAGGAAGGCAAATGGAAATTTGGCATTGCTAAAGGAATTGGGTATAAAAATAGGGAAGTGTTGTTGCAACTGTACAAGGCATTGGTGAGACCGCACCTGGAGCACTGTGCACAGTTTTGGTCCCCTTACTTGAGGAAGGATGTAGTTGCACTGGAGGCGGTTCAGAGGAGGATCACTTGGTTGCTTCCAGAGATGCGGGGCATGTCTTATGAGGAGAGATTGAGCAGTTTAGGCCTATACTCGCTAGAAGGATGAGAGGAGATCTAACTGAGGTATATAAGATGCTAAAGGGGTTGGACAAAGTAGACGTGGAGCGGATGTTTCCCTTTCTGGGGCATTCTACAATGAGAGGCCATAGTTTTAGGTTAAGGGGTGGTAGATTTAAATCAGAGATGAGGAGGAATTACTTTTCTCAAAGGGTCATGAATTTATGGAATTCACTACCTCAGAATGCAATGGACGCTGGGATGCTGAATAAATTTAAGGAGGAGATAGACAGATTTTTAATTAGTAATGGGTTGAAAGGTTATGGGGAGAGGGCGGGAAATTGGAGTTGAGGCCGAAATGAGATCAGCTATGATCGTATTGAATGGCGGGGCAGGCTCGAGGAGCTGAATTGCCTACTCCTGCTCCTAGTTCTTATGTAAGTAGCGTAGGAGGTAGAGCATAAACAGTGGTATGGACCTGTTGGGGTAAAATTATGTTTCTGTGCTGCACATTTGATGTAATTCTATGAAACAGAGAGAAAATTGGGCAAAGTGAACATCTGTTTTGTGAAAAAGCTGTTCATCTTTTGACACTCCTGGAAAATGCTTAAATCTGAGTGTGTACTCAAGAGGAGAATTTCAGCTTTTTAAAAATATATAAACACACAGGAGATTCTGATCACATGTTTGTAATAAGACCTCGTAAGAAGACAAACTGACCAGTAAAGGAGTGTGCGCTGAGCCCACGTCTTGCTGAAGTTTCACACCAATTGTATTAGCATCAAGAGTTATGGGGAACAGGCAGGAAAATAACAGTGAGGCCAAAATCACATCGGCTTTGATTTTGCTGAGTGATGGAGCAGGCTCAAGGGGCCTTATGGCCTACTCCTGCTCCAATTTCTTATCTACCCTTAGCAAGGCTGCTGACTGCAGTGTTGAGGATTTCAGCAAACCTGACATCGAGCAGTTGGGCCGAATGGCTTGTTGCTGTGTATATACATTCAACGAACCCCTTATACATGATTCTTTAGTTATTACTCTGTTGAATAAATATGACTAGTTAAAACCTTCCCCCAACCTCAGCCTCTTTTGTTACACTTTAAATTGATAATTTAAGGTGTGCTGTAAAACCTGTTTTCCCATTTGCAGCTGCAGAGGAAACCTAGTGTTTGAAAGGCTAAAACCACATCCTGTACAGGATTAACTGTTTTGAGGTAGTCCAGTTTATTTATATTAACCTCCAGTGATTAAAACTTTTTGGGGGCTTTTTTTCTCACTTCACGCAGGAGCTCAACGACATACAAATCTCCATCTCAGTGCATGTCTCTTGATCTTCCTTGGTGTCTGTTGCTGTTTCTCTGTTTCTCCAAGTGGTTTTGTCACCCTCTCGTATGTATAGGTTTGTGTTTTATAGGTGTTTCTCTGCACATCCCTGGTTTCTCTATACCTGTTTCTGAGTCTACGTAATTCTCTTTCTGTACTTCTGCATGTCTCCATTTTCTGTGTCCCTCTATATTTATGTTTCTGCTTTCTATGTCTCTTTCCTGTGCGCATATTTCTCTGTTTACTATACTGTATGTGTATTTGTGTGTGTGTGTTTCTCTGTTTTCTGTGTGTGCCGCCCCCTCTCTCTCCCTCTTTGTTGTTACTTGATGTCTGTTTCACATTTTGCAAAGCTATTCCTCATTATAATTCATTTATTTTTTCAATATTCAGTTTGGTCATTAACAAATTTGCCTTCTTTATTCTTTGTTTTTGATTAATATTTAATGCTGGATATCATTCAGTACTGAGATGGTTAAGGCCTATTTAAAATATTCCTCCTGTTCTCTGGCTGCTAATACACAGAGAGCCTGTTGGAGATAAGCTGCTGCATAGGATCAACTTAAGTGTGTGTTTTTCCCCTCTCTCTTTTAAATTTTTTTGAGAATAAACCACAAACTGTTTCCTTCTGTACTGCTGGTGTCTGATAAGATCAATGTCTGCCTAGGATCATAAGTACGCGTCAGCAAATTGCAGATGATCTTATCAGGGCTGGGTTGTGGTGTCGAATTTCAGATGAGATCACTTATTTTACATCACAAAGCACATCCCTAAAGCCTGCTCAGCATCAACTTCACGTTTCACAGACCTCTTTGTTCCTGGTCTGTGCAGCAGAGGCTGAGAAGCTCATTCCTTCTCTACATTCTGCGAGCAGCCACATTGGAGCCTGTTAGCTTCCATAATGCCTGTGCTGTAAATGCTGCCTAACTCCTTCATCACACAACAAAAAAAAATCCAGTATACAACTGCACTGCCTGTCTGGCATTTAAAAAAAACGTGGATTATGGTTAGGAGTTTGGAGACTCTCTTTGTATAAACACACTATTGTACTCTGCTGTTTCTGTGCTGTTGCAGTGCTGGTATGGAGAACCCGATCAAAATCAAAAGGACTGCCATCACGCTGGCTCAGAAAGTCCAGATCATCTTGAAGCTGAACGACCCCTCCTTCAAACAGAAGGAGATCGCCCGAGAATACGGGCTGACCGCCTCTGCCATCTCCAAAATCGTCAAGAAGAAAGAGGAGATTCTGGAGGAATGGTTGCGTGGTGGGAACCTGGAGCGCAAGCGAAAGCGTGAGGGGAAGAACCAGACCATCGACGACGCCCTGCTCAGCTGGTTCTGGACAGCCAGCAAGGAGAAAGGCCCAATTTCGGGGCCGGTGCTGATGGCCAAAGCCAAGGCCCTTGCCGAGGAAATGGGGATCGAGTTCAAACCCACCAACGGGTGGCTGTGCCGGTGGAAAAACCGCAACAACCTGGCCTACAAGCGCGCACCGAAGGATAAGAGCGAATTCAGAGGGGCAAGCGACCAGTGGACTGGTACGATATTTAATTTTGCTGATCACCCCCCAACCTCATCCCCAATGTCTCTCAAAGCTGTCACTATTCCATTCACACACCTTCATATTGCCCTTTCCTTGCACATGGATCAATAAGAAATGACCAAGGTGGCAAAATCTGGTTCACAGCACAGCTTTCAGGTCATGTTTAATCTGAGTTACCACTCGACAGGATCTCACGCTTTCAGGTTCACCTCTAAATATCAAATTAGAAATTTGTTGAGCAAGAAGTTGGGAACAGGGCAGGCGGGGTTGGTTTCGGTAAATTCACTTAATTGCAATGGAACGGCAAATTCCAACCTCCCATTCCTTTCTGCAGCCATATAATTCAGCAGTGTGTTTGGTACATAGTAATTACTGCGCAGAAATAGTCCATTCAGCCTGAACGAGCCTCCTCTCAATGCTGTTCCTTTCACACTGTATATTCCTCTTTTCCTCGTGTGTTTAGCTAGCTTTCCTTTAAATACGTCAATGCAATTTTCCTCAAGTACTACAACTCCATGTCGTACCAAGTTCCACAAACTCATTACTCTCTGAGAAAAGAAGTTTCTCTTGAATTCCCTGTTGTATTTATTAGTGACTATTTGAGATATATGGCCCCCTAGTTCTGATCTCCCCAACACCCTGGACTGGATATTATGCAGCCCATTGCAGCTGGAACCATGGTGGCTGGGCCCACTTAATTGTGGGAGAGGCCTCGTGTCAGTCTCCCAGCAGCTGGGAAAACCTTCCATGATTAAGTTGGAGGATGGGACTGACACAGAATTCTCGGCCGCTGCTGGCGGGATGTTAATTAGGCTCATTCAGGGATTAAATGGAGGCGTCTCGGGTCTCCTGCACCCTTGGAAGGCTACTCGGAAAAACCTGTCGGGATTACCAGTGGCCTCCCCAAGGGTGGGGGGTGGGATGGGATAGTGTGGTCCCTCATTATCAGGCACTCTGTGCCCGATTGAGGAACCCAGCATCAGGCAGAGATGTAGCTGCTGAAAGCCACGCACCCCTCTCAGCCATACCTCTTGATCTCCCCTGCCCAGAAGTCCCACCCCACAACCCCCATACTGCCTTAATTCACCTGTGGCCCCTCTGCCATGTTGGGCCTCAAGTGGGTGTAATTTCACCAGCTACCACTGTTCCCACTGGCACTGGCAGCATGATCCGATTGTCAGCAGTTCTCAGTGGAGAGGGGGAACTTCTGCCACCGGGAACCTCAATCGTGGGGAAGGTCCGACTCTGGCCAGTTAAGTGCCTGAAGGGCAAGTGATTCTGTTAGGCCTCCCCCACAGAACTGATGGGTTCCCCACCGATTCTCTGACCAGTTGGTGAGACCCCCATCGGCCCAATAAAATCCTAGCCCTTGTTCTTGTCCACAGATCCGTCCACAGACTCACCGCACTCTACAATTGTTATACTGCAAGGTTGCATTTAGTCCACAACATCTTGCACAAGGCTTATTTCCAGTTTCACATACTCATGAGTTAGGGGCCAGAGATATGCCTCAGCATCAATTTCTTTCTCTTTGATTTTTTAACTTGCCTTTGTGAACACGTTAACTTTGCTGGGACAGGTTTTCATGGGTGCTGACATCGCCCACAAGTGGCCATTCTTCATGATTGGTGAGTGTGGGTGGTGAACATCAGCAATCTATTCTATCACATGGTGCTGCACAACTAAATCTGATCCTGCCACCCACATACCTGTCACCAGGGGGTTGCCAGCTAGTGATCTGTAGCAGAAATCCCCAGCTAATTTTCCCCCTCCTTCCAGAAGTCAATAGTATTGTCACTGTTAACCTGGTTAACTCACCCAAACGAGGGATGAAACTTTGAATTTTGCTGGCTCTGTATGGCTCATTAACACGATCATTTTAGTTTCCAACTGAGCCATTTTGAAGCATAATATTTTTATAGGGTATGAATGGGTGGATGGCCCACTGTGCAAGGTACTTCCCACACAGTAAGCCCTACCAATCAGATTGAGCAGATCAGTATAACTACCATTTGCAGCAGTAACACTAGCCAAATGGCAATCATCACTTATATCTTTGTTGGATTCATGAGATTGGCATTGAAATAGCAAAGATATGATCCGATAAGAATTTTGGCAAGACCGGGACAGGAAAGCAAAAGTGAAGATCTCTTCCGCAATGGGTCAGTTGGTGAATGAACATTCTACTGTTTGCTTGTCAAGCATGGCTCAGTAGGTAGCACTATTGCCTCTTAAGTCAAATGGCCATAGGTTCAAGTCCCACTCCAGAGACCTGAGCCCAAAATCCAGGTTGATAATCCCATTGCTGATACTGAGAAAGCGCTGGATAATCAGAGGTGCAGTCTTTAGGATGAGACAGGATCTGTCTGTCCTTCCAGTTCAGTGACTGCAAAGTAAACAGAACTTGGTTTTAATTTGGATATGGGCAGCAGAGTTGTAGATGAGCTCATGCTTATAGAGGGTGCAAGGTGGGAGTCCAGCCAAAAGAGCACTGGAATGGTCATGTCTGGCGGTGACAGTCATGAATGAGGGTTTCAGCAGTAGATGAGCTGAGGCAGAGGCCGAGATGTATGTGGTCACGAATTTTATTTATATTCCAAGCAGCTCCATCATTTTTCAAGAACAAACTTTGTTATTTGCTGAGCACGGCCACTTCTTTCCCGGTCACAATAACATGGATGCTAATCCTGGAAGAAACTGAGTCCTGCACATTTGTGATTACAAAGGAAACCAATACAACCAAGGAATTTGGAGAATGGGCTGCAGACAGGTTTAACAAGTTAAAAACGGAGTCAGGGTGGCACAAAGCCATGTGGAGAAGTCCTTCTCTCCAGAGAATGTCAATGAGCAAGTTTGAGGGATCATCACATAATTATTTAACTCCAGGAGTTCACGTATCCACCTCACTCGCTTTGGACCCCACATATAAACCATTTGCCTCTAACCACTCTCTCCTAGCTTAGTGGTCACACTCCCAGTCAGGAGGTTGTGGGTTCAAGTCCCACTACAGAGATTTGAGCATGCAATCCAGGCTGGTGTTCCCAGGACAGTTCTGAAGGAGTGCTACACTATCAGAGGTGCACTCTTTTGAATGAGATGTTAAACTCTTAAATGGATGTAAAATATTCCGTGTCATCATTTTGAAGAAGAGTGTCCTGGGCTAATATTTATTCCTCAGCCCATTTTGCTAAAGCAGATTATCTGACCACTAATTTTAGATGTTTGTGGGAGCTTGCTGTGTGCAAATTGGTACAATTCAAAAGTACTCCATTGGCTGTAAAGTGCTTTGAGCGATCCTGAGTTTATGAAAGGTGTTATAAAAATGCGATAAGAAAAACAATTGTCCCCCCCTTCTCCTGAAGGTACTAACTCCTGCCAGATACAGTTCAATAGCTGCCTACTGCCCTTCAAGTTGTCAATTATCATGTGCGGACTTAGGCAGTGAGTGACAACAGCCGTTTAATTATAGGGTGCATCACAGCCAGACCAGATTCTTCAACCACCTGATATGCACACACATTTTTAGCTGTGTATCATCTGAGATCTCAGTGTTCCTCTAATTCTGGCCTCTTGAGCATCCCTGATTTTAATTGTTCCACCACTGGAGGCTGTATCTTAAGTTGCCACGGCCCGAAGCTCTGGAACTCCATCCCTACACCTCTTCATCTCACTTTTCTCCTTTAAGTCATTCTTTAAAATTTATCTCTTTGACCAAGATTTTGGTCATCTAACTTAATATCTCCTTATGTGGCTCAGTGTCACATTCTGTTTTATTATGCTCTTGTGAAGTGCCTTGGGATGTTTTATTACCTTGAAGGTGCTATATAAGACATTGTTGCAGTGTGGAGGTGGATGTCACAGGATACCAATCACGGTTGTTTTTCTCCTCTAGCCTGGAGGAGGTTAGAGAGAGGAACATTATCACACTAGGAACCACAAAGATTCCAGAAGAGAGGTGAGAATGATGGGATGAGAAGGTTGTCCCAGGATGAGAGATTGAGTGTGTTCTCTGGAATTTAGGAAAAATTACAGGTTATCTAACTGAAATGTATAAATGCTGAGAGGCTGTTTCCCTTGTCTGATGAGTCAAGAACTAGGGCTCAGGAAAAGGGGTTGGTCACTTAGGACTGAGTTGAAGAGAAATTTCTTCATTCAGAGCATTGTAAATCTTTGGAATTCTCTACCCCAGGGAGCTGTGGAGCTCAGTCAAGACTGAGATCAATAGATCTTTGGAGACGAAGGAAATTCAGGAATGTAGTAATAGGGTGGGAAAGTAGAGTTGAGGTAGAAGATAGCCATGGATTTACTGAATGGCAGAGCAGGCTCCAGAGGCTGGCCATGTGATTTACTTGTGCTCTATTTCTTAAGTTCTTAAAGGAAGATAAACATTTATTTAGGGATTTTTTGAGAAATATTCACTGGGTCCATTTCTTCTTTGAGTACACACCAAGGACCAACTGAACGAGTTCAAATGTGCCACACAAGTCACCCCAATTCCGATTTACATTTGTCTGTATAAGTGCCATGCCAATCAAACCTTTTGTTTCTTTTTAATGAAGGCAAACCTTTTACTTAGAGCAAAAAAAATCCTTAAATTTTTGCAGCATATTCAGGCTTTCTCAAAAACAAAAATTAAAAGAAATAGAACAAGTCTTCGAGTTAAGATTGAAAATGGGCTTGGATTCCAATGTCAGATTTTCCACTGCCACTGAATTAGATACTGAAAATCAAAAGATTGGGAGTGCATACCTAATGATAGAGAGCAACCTTCAAGGAGGTCTCTGTTCTGAAATAATTCTTTGAAAATGGACAAGGCAGTCATATCTGCCAGCTAATAAGATAGAGAAAAAAATCTTCTCCAACTGAGACAAAGAGCATAAGACACCAAGCATGCAAATTTGCTGCTGTGTTTTCTACATTGCAACAGTGCTGCATCTCAAAAGTACTTCATTGGCTCTAAAGCACATTGAGATGTCATGAGGTTGTGAAAAGGTATACAAACACAAGTTCTTTCTTTTTTTTTTAAATCGGGTTTTGAGATGCGTTACAACCTGAAATTGACACCACAGAGGGTAGTTGTTCCTCCAAAGTCAGTGCCTATGGGTGAATGGCCAATCTCATTCTTGTATTTAAATCCCTTCATGGCCTCGCCTCTTCTAACTCTGTAACCTCTCCTGCTCTTCAAACCTCAAAGATGTCTGCATTCCTCCAACACTGGCCTCTTGCTCATCCTTGATTCCATAGCCCAACCACAGATGGCCGTGCCTTTAGCCGTCTAGGCTCTAATCTCTGGAATTCCTTCCCTAAACCTCAGGGCCTGTCTGCTGCTCTCTCTCTCTCTCACCTTCTTAAAACCTACCTCTTTGATCAAGCTCTTGGTTACCTGACCCAATATCTTCTTAATGTGGTCCAGTATCAGATTTGTCTGATAACATTCCGAAATGTTTTACTAAGTTAAAGGCGCTATATAAATACAAGTTGTGGTTGACCAGTGTGGTACTGGATGGCAGCTGCCACCTGTGGACAGTAACACAGCACAGGCCAAGCTTTTAAACAGCTGTGGAGGCAGGACCAGAGGTGGATGGGGCCCCAAACTTCTCGCCATCTGCCAAATTGCAAGCATGGTCCCAGCTCAGGGCCAGTTTTGAACAGCCAGGTTGGAGAGGGGTGAGGGCAGCTTCATAAGTACAAGAAATAGGAGCAGCAAAAGACCATTCAGTCCCTCAAGCCTGCTCCGCCATTCAATAAGATTATTGCTGATCTTGTACTTTAATTCAATTTTTCCGGCCTTTCTCCATATCCACGATTTCCTCAGTTTTCAAAAATCTATCAATCTCAGTCTTGAATGTACTCAATAACAGCCCTGTGGATTAGAGAATTCCAAAGATTCACAATTCCCTGCATGAAGAAACTTCTCCTCATCTCAGTCCTCATCTCATGAACCCTAATCCTAAGATTGTGCCCCCTAGTTCTAAACTCTTCAGTCATGAGAAAAAGCCTCTTTGCATCAAGACTGGGTAGAAAAAATGCAATAAGCAGAAGGGATGCCTATAGAACTATATCTGCAGAGAGTATGAGCCATTTCAAAAGCTGGCCATGAATATTAAAAGTTAATATTCGCTGCCAGAGAGTCTGCAGTGCTGCTAATGAATGTCCTATTTGCATGGAAACAGTAATTGGAGTGAATTACAAAAACTACGAAGGGATGAGGATCTGGCTACAATATAAATAAATGCACCACAATTAACATTTCTTACATGGGGCAGAGTTTTCTGCCGGTCGGGCGGGCGGGCCCAACCCAATCTCTGGCGGGCGGGGAGCTGATCCCCGCTGGAGAAGCGGGCCCTGCCGCCATTTTTCGTGGGTGGGCCAATTAAGGCTCGCCCAGCGTCACGTCCAGCGGGAAGCGCTGTGCGCTCCCTGTGTGGGTGGGGGGGGGGATTCCCCAAAAGCGAGAGTGCGCTCTTTTGCACATGCGCACGGAAGTGCACACATCTCCCTGAGGCTAAGTGCTGCCTCTGGGAGATCGCTGACATGTTTAAAAATATTAAAAATAGAAAAAAAAATTCCCTAACGTGTCACATAATAACTTTATTAAAACGTTTGAAACCCTGCATGAAACCTCATCCCACTGGTGTTTCATCTATTTGCCACTGGGGCTCCTGACCTGCCCACCAACCTTAAGGTTGACTGGGCAGGTCCTTTAATTGTTTAATTAATCCTGTCAATGGCCTCAATTGGCCACTGACAGACCGGTGGGCCCGCAGCTGATTTTGTTGTTCCCCTGCCTTCCTGAAAATTTAAATGGGGCGGGATGATGTCAGAGATTCCACCTGACATCATCTCGCGTTATTTTACGCATTGGCGAGCAGGCCCCGCCCCCTGCTCACCGACAGCAAAATTCTGCCCATGGTTTTTGAAAAACGACATTAAAGAACAAAGAAAATATAACATTTCGGTTATAAACTCTCTAGAAATGCCTGACTACAGGAAAAAGGTTATGGAGATGGAGGAGGAAAAACCTTGGGGAAAAAAGGGTGCAGTCCAGCAACAACAAAGATGAAGCATTTTAACCTTTGTTAGATTTTCAACTGTATTTTCTATTGCTGGTGACATTACACACAACAGAGGTAAAGTCAGTGATTGCATGCTAATAAAATTTATGGTACAGACTGGCTGATTTTCATACCTCAGGACAAAGACCCAGGTATCTCTCTGGAAGACTGTGATCTGTAACGCTTTGATTATGTTAACATATTTCAATGGTTTAGCATTCAGTTTGCATCTAGTGACTCACAGGACTGCCAGACTTGCTTCAAAATCATTTAAGTACTACATATCAGGATCAGTGCAGTGTAAGGATAAATGATGCAGTTAACTTAACATTTCAGTACATTTGCAAAATACTTTGAAAACCTATGGGTAGCCTCTGAGTCAAAGACTTGAGCACAAAATTTAGACTGCTTTTCCAGCACAATACCGAAGGACTGCTGCATTGTTGGAAGTGTCATCTTTCAAATGACATGTTAAACAAAACTTTCAAAAATGATATTAACAGATTTTTGTTGGGTAGGGATTTTAAGAGTTAAGGAACCAAGGTGTTTAGAAAGTGTCAAGATACAGATCAACCATGATCTAGTTGAATGACAGATCAGGCTTAAAGGGCTGAATAGCCTCCTCCTCCTGTTCAGTGTTATCAGCGTTTGTCACCCTGGCTAACAGCAATTCTCCGTCCCCCAACCCCACCCCGAATTCAGAGCAATTAATGATCACAGCATAATCACTGCAAGTTTATCAAGTGATAAGCCACAGTTAATTACTAGGAAATAACAGAATTTAATCAAATCTTAAATTAAGAAACCTAGCGGAATGTAAAATGGCTATAGGGCTTGAAGCCATCACAGTTAAAAAGAAAACAAGAGGAAATAAGCAAATCAAGAGGATCAAAATTCCTAAAGTCCCATTCTGTTGGTGAAAGTACATGAAAACACAAAGAAGTTACAACATGGACGCAGGCCATTCAGCTCAACCAGTCTGTGTTGGTGTTTACCTGCTACGCTTACAAACAGTGCCAATAACACCTATCCATCCTGTCCCCAAATCCTTTCATCCTCTTCTCCTTCATCCAATCTAATCTTGCATTTTGACATAATTTGCCTCAACCACTCAGTGTGGATGTGAATTCCACAGACTCTCAATTCTCTGTGTAAGGAGGTTTCTCTTGCCCTCTGTTCTAAATCTCTTACATATCAGTGACCCCTCATTTTAGACCCCTTGTCCACTGGACACAGTTTGAACCATCTACCCTGTCCTAATCTGACTTGTTCTAATGAAGAAAGCCCAATTTCTCAAGTCTTTCTTTGCACTTATACATCCTCACCCTGTGAATCTTTGCTGTACCCTATAAAGACTCAATCTCCTTCCAATAGTGTTGTGCCAAAAACTGCAAACAGTGCTTTTAAAATATTGAAATAAATATTTTACAACATAGTAATAACACTACAGAATTCCAGTTCATGATTTCAACGAATAAACTGAACATTGAAAACTGAACTAAGGGTGATTGATTGCGAAATTTGACAGTTTTTGATTTAAAAACCAGCACAGGTTTCATAACATAAGTTCAGTCTCTTTAAATGTTTTATGAGATTACAAAATTAGCATCTTCACATCAAGGCATACAAATGTCTCCAATTATTTTACATATTTCAATCCTCCAAAGACTGTGGTTATGTTATTAAAGCATTTTTGTTTTTAAAAAAAATGTTTTTACATGATTTTAATTCACGAGATGCCACACATTAAGGAATTAAGAACTTGTATTTTTATCGCGCTTTTAATGAACAGTCCTCCAATTCTGACCTTCTGTACATCTCTAGTTTTGATCTTTCTGTCATTGGCAGCGGTGCCTTGCCTTCAGCTGCCTGGGTTCTAAGCTCTGTAATTCCCTCCAGAAACCTCTCCACTTCTCTCTTCTTCTTTAAGACCTCCTTAAACCCTACCTCTTTGACCAAACTTTTGGTCAGCTGCCCTAATATCTCCTTATGTAGCATGTGTCAAATTTTGTTTAATAATCAATTATGCAAAGCAACTTCAAATATTAAAGGAGCAAGTTGTTTGGGAAAGTGGGGGTAAGGGGGATGAAAGCTGCGCTCTGCGGTAGATCTAGTATAGTGCACTTGGCTGTTGTAGCTTGTTCCAACTTCAAACACACAAAGCATGCCCAAAGCAATGCGGTACTCGTAAGGTTAATGATACAGCCAGTGTAGGCCAACTACAGAGAATTTTTGTACAAGTTATCTATATTAAAAATCACATCCTGTTGTTTTTTTTCTCTGGCAGTCCCAAGGCCGATGAAGAAAAAAACCCACATTCTTTACAGATACAATCAAGTCCTGTTTAAGGTCACACTGAACGTCAGTGAAATGGAAGTTGATCTTATCAGAGGATGAGGCAGTGGTTGGTACATCGCAGTGCAACTGCAATGAGAATTCAATGTTAAATTTCTGCTTGTTGCATTACACCGATGATCTTATCACAGTTCAGCAGTACCAGGAATTGTACCACTTTCCATCCACTTTTTTTGAAAAAGACAGAATCTTTAATCACATTTCTCTTGTGCTGAGCAGGGCTGTGCTGTTCTTGGTGCTGGGTAGCTGAGAATGCCTGAGCGATTAGAAATCGGTAATGTGATCAAGCCAGCACAAGGGCTTTATTCAATCCTCTCCACTCAGACCACCCACTATCTCCTCTCCCTCAATATTATTTTTTAATCCCTGTAGGTTCTCATGTTTCAGGAATAATAAAATTGAATTCCACATTCTTCTTCCCAATAAGAGGGTGGCATTGTGACTGTGATTTGCTAAATTACATGCATATCAGTGAAATAGTTAGAAATTAAAATTATATATACAGGCTGGAGCAGGAGAACAATAATATGCTTAACCCTTGCAGCACGTGCTCTGAACAGATTGAATCACAGAATGAAACAGCATAGAAGTCGGCCATTCGGCCCATCATAGCTGTGCTGGCTCTTTGAAAGAGCTGTCCAATTAGCCCCTCTCTACTGCTCTTTCCCCATTACCCTATAATTTTTTTTCCTTTCAAGTATTTACTCAATTCCTATTGAAAGTTATTACTGAATCTGCTTCCGCCATCCTTTCATCACAACTCGCTTTATAGAAAATGTTTCTTGCTGAAAAAAGAGACATGTCTAAGCATTTCATTTTGCACTCTTCAGAACACTTTGCAAAAATACCAATGTAAGGGGAAGACAACAATTTACACCATATGTGAAGAGAGTGCTGATTGGTTGGCAAGTGGCGTTGCCATGGAGAATGCATCACTGATGGTGACTGACAGTTAACTGTCAAGCATTATTTGTAATTTAAATCAGGCAGCTTGACCCTGATTGGTCAAGGCATTGCCCTGAGAATGAGTCAGCGAATGGCTGTTACCTATTTTGTTTAGCTGAAACAGGCGCAATGTACGTACATGTTCTTTCTGTCTGCAAAGAACAGACCCCTGTGTATTAATATATGTAGCTTCCAGTAGACACAAATGCACCACATTACGAGTCTGACTGACAATCTTAAAGTGGCTGTCGGCGTAATTCTTAGCACGTTAAGGATTATTCAGCAAATGTTGTCCAATCACGGAATCACATCTAATATTGGACACTGTGTTTTGAGTTTTGCAAGCACGGGCTGGTTGGGTATGGTCTGCACCCTGCCCATTGTGAACAGTAGCTGAGACATGCTCTTTGATATAACCCACCAGTATTTGGGATCTACGGCCTACATAGCTAGCATCACACTGGCACTGAAATTCACATGCCACATTACTCATTTGTGGGATAGGTGTCCCATGTGCTAAGAATTACCCTGACAACCAATCTAAGGTTGACAGTCAGGCTCACAGTGTGGCCCGTGTGTGTGCTGGAAGCTACATATATTAATACACAGGGCTCAGTTCTTTGCAGACAGAAAGAACATTTACATACATTGGGCCTGTTTCAGCTAAATAAAATAGGTGATAGCTATTCGCTGACTCATTTCTCAGGGAAATGCCTTGACCAATCAGGATCAAGCTGTCTTTAAATTTCAAACAATGTTTGGCAGTTAACTATCAGTCATTATCAGTGGTGCATTCTCCATGGCAGTGCCACTTGCCAACCAATCAGCAATCTCTTCACATACAGTATAAACTGTTGTCTTCCCTCTATATTGGTATTTTTGCGAAGTCCTGATGAGTGCAAGACAAAAAGCTTAGACATGTCTCTTTTTTCAGAAAGAAACATTTTCTGTACTACCAAACGACTATTTGAAAAAATGTTTCCCCATGTTGCCTCTGGTTCTTTTGCCAATCACTTAAATCTGTGTTCTCTGGCTTCTGATCCTTCTGCCTTTGGAAACAGTTTCTCCTTATTTACTCGATCAATCCGTACATGATTTTGAACACCTCTGTCAAATCACTTCTTAACCTTCTCTGCTCTAAAAGGAGAACAACCCCAGTTTCTACAATCTCTCTACGTGACTGAAATCCCTCAGACCTGATGCTACTAAATCTCTTCTGCACCCTCCCCAAAGCCTTGAAATCCTTCCTAAACTGTGGTGGCCAAAATTGAATACAATACTCCAGATCTCTGGGCATTAACATTCAGTCGGCTATGCTCGTATGTTTTTTTCCAATCCTTTCTCAGGAAGACAATGAGTCATGCTGGGCTACAATTCCGCAGGTTAACAACTGCCCTGTGACAGCTTGCCCAAGCAGCCATTCTTCCTGACAGAGTCTGGGTCATATGTGGGTGTTCTGGGAAACGATTTAATTAAGTGCTACACATAGCCAATCTTGTCCTTGTCCAAATTCTAGAGACATGTACTTTTCATCAGGAGACACTGGACAGTGATTAGGAGCAGAAATCCCAACTGATTTAAAAAAAAAATTCCTTCCACTCAGTCAGGACACTGATTTCAACTATAGTAACGTCAACTGTTGTTTCAACTGAAATCAGCTCATTCGGCAGCTACAGAAGAATTCTGCTTTGGACACCATGATGTACACTTCATAATTTAGAGTATGCAACAGCAAGTCTTATTAACAACTCATAACTATGTATATATTTACACTAGGGGATACAGGTAAGAAGCTGACTCCCGTCTAGGTCTTAACCCTACTCTGTCCACAATCTCTAGTCTGACTCTGGCTCTGGGTCAAGTGTCTTTTTACATCAGTGTATGAGCGGTACTCAGTCCCACATTAACCCTTTATGTACCAGGCCCTTCTACTACACCTCCCCCTAAGCCTTTATCCCATGGATATAGAGTTACTTTAGTTTACTTCCAAGTCTTACATTGTTATAAGTCTTGTGCATTAACCTTATTGTTACAACCTTAATGCTATTCTAACATTTTTGTTATTACAGTATTAACATTAATAACATTAACACTACAGAAACCATGGTTACAAAGCTGGGGCTTTCCCTTTCTGTATAGCTGCAGCTCAGTGGGTCACACTCTTGCTTCAGAAGATTGTGGATTCAAGTTCTGCTCAAGGCTCGAGCACATAATCCAGGCTGACACTCCCAATACAGTCCAGATGGAGTGCTACAACATTAGTGTTGTTGCCTTTCGAATAAGTATTAATCCGAGGCCTGGGTGCCTGTTCATGTGAGCGTTAAAAATCCTTTGGCACCATTTTGAAGAAGAGTAGTGGAGTTTTCCCTGGTATCCTGGATTATATTTATCCCTCAATCAACATTACAACAAACAGATTATCTGCTCATTATCACTTCACTGTTTGTGGGATCTTGGTGTGTGCAAACTGGCTGCCATGTTTCCTATATTTCAACAGCGACTACAATTCAAAAGTACTTAATTGGTTGTAAAACACTGATGTCTTGAGGTCCCAAAAGTCACTATATAAATGCAAATATTTCTTTCTTTCTCCTTTCTTTTGGAACTCCCAATGAACAAAATTGAATCAGGGTCAGTTGACACATTTAAAAGAAATGGACTGACAGCTTGTGGGGTCAGGGGCACTGTGCCTATGACTCACCGCCCAGGAATTTCTGATCCTATGCCTTTAACCCCGGAGTGCTCCAACCCAACTGTGTCCCCTCAAACAGCACATGTGCTAATTGTCTCTGTCACACAAAATCAATAACACCATCCTCTAGTTCCATCATTGTTGATATCAGGACTCCAAACATATTTTACTTGCCATTTTTTCCTCATAAACCTTTTCTTCTCTCTTGGCTCCATACTGGGTACAGTTTTAATCATCCCTTTCTCACCCAAATGAGCAGTGAACAGCAAAATCCCACAAACAGTGAAGTGATAATGAGCAGATAATCTGTTTGTTGTAATGTTGGTTGAGGGATAAATTTAATCCAGGATACCAGGGAAAACTCTACTACTCTTCTTCAAAATGGTGCCAAAGGATTTTCATTCAACAATGAATGTGAGCAGAAAATTTGACCACAGGAGCTCACAGCCAAGACAGTTGAGGTGGTGGTGGTGAAGCCCTTGTTAAAATATCATCCGATACTCTGAACAGAGCAAGCTAGGTAGGCCAAATAGCCTTTCTTTGCTTCTGTACCTAACCTTGTTCATTGTTACAGTTTGATTTATTCTACACTTTATAAAAGAACATCCTTAAAATATAGAGCAACACGAATGACTGCAGATGTAAAGGAAAGAGTTATGAGGAAAGATTAAGAAAAGAAGCTCAGTCGCCATTGTCAAAAGAGAGGCTGGTTAAGAGGGATCTGGTTGAAGTATATAAAGTATTAAATGGCTTAGATAAGGGAAATCCTAAATATCACTTTACAATATGGCAGGATGATAGAAGCAAAGGTCAAATTTAAAACTTGGGAAAAATAAATTTAGGTTGGATTGCAGGAGGAACGTCATCACATTGGGACTGATAAATGGCTAGAATAATCAGCCAGGCTGTGCAGTAAAGGCAGGCGCACAAATCACAGTTGAATGCTAAGGGGACGGAGTAGAGGGATGAATAATATCTTAGTCTTTAACAATGGCAAGACTCCATTTTTAAAAGCAGTCTGATAACAATTCCCCTTTAGTGTTTTGGACTAGTCTGATTTGACTGCTAGCATTACTAGCCCTCATTAATGTCTTTGTTACTTTCAGACTCCATATTCAAATAATTTCTTGGACAGCATTTTACCTTGTACCCTCTGTAAACTTAAGTTCATTCGAAACTCTGCTGCCTGTATCCTAACTTGCGACAAGTCACAGTCACCCATTACCCCTGTAATTGCCAACCTACATTGGCTCCCAGTTTGACAAATTTTTGATTTAAAAATTCTTATCCTTATTTCCAAATCCTCCCAGGTCCTCACCCCTTGCCATCTCTGTAACCTCCAACCCACAACCCTCTCAGGTCTCTGTACTCCTTCAATTTTGGTTTTTTGCAGATCCTGATTTTCTTTGTTCCACCTGTGCCTTCAGCTGCCTGGGTCCTAAATTCTAGAATTCCCTCTCTAAACCTCTCCACCTGTCTCCCTTTTAAAGACACCTCTTAAAACCAAGCTCTTGGTCGTCCCTAATACCTCCATATGTGGCTCAGTATCAAATTATGTTTAAAGCTCCTATTAAATGACTTGCATTGTTTTACTACATTAGAGATGCTATATAAATGCAGGTTCTTGCTGTTTTGGTAAGCAAGATGATTTACATCTGATTTGGTGATTGTCATTATCCATGTGAGCAATCCTTCGCAAAATGAACAGGAACATACATGTAAACTGGATTCAGGAACCGGTCGTGGAGTCACTGGGGGTTGCTGTTGAAACAGAGGTTATTACAGTTGAGCCCAAATCTATCCCCCGTCACAGCAACACGTGAGCACTTTCCTGCATGCACTAATCAGGAGCTGGGACTTGGTTGTGTACTCCTTTCCAACAACTGTCCTACCTAAAATTAGCTCACTCCAAACAGACTGGAGTTTGAACCAGGGCCCCTTTTGGTTCGTACAGCTCAGTTGTACTACTCAGTACTTTGTGAAGTAATTAGGCTAGACTATGCGGAGAAGCTAACACTAGTATTTTTCCATTACTGAAAATTGCACAAGGTTATTCTTGACCACTCATCTCTCATTAGGCTCTGCTTGTGTTCTTTAAATGCAAGTTTGTAAGCTTTGCCACATTTTAACTGAAACATACAGATCAAAAGATTCAGGTTCCAACCCCAGCTTGTCTTGAATTAGCTGCTCTCAGCATAGGAAGCATTTGAGCCACTACTGTTTATCCCCTGAAGGGGAGAGGAGAAATATCAACCTGGGTTCTTGATCATTAGCCACTGACCACTGCTGGACAGTCTGTGTTTGGGCATCAGGCACATGGAGGACCAGGCTCAGTTCTGATGCCGTCCAGAGTTGAATATCCTGCAAGGACTCACTTGTTCGAGTCAGAAGCAAGAAATTACAATGATAGGAGTTTACATCACAATGCAGGCCCTTCATGTCTGTGCTGCCTCTCTGCTAGAGCAATCCAAAAGTAATCCCATTGCCCCACTCTCTCTCCATAACCCTGTATCTTGCTCTTCAGCAAATATTCATCCAATTTTCCCTTAAAGTTTACAATAGTCTCTGGATCAACCACTCCCCGTAGTGAAGTATTCTATGTTCCAACAAGTCTCTGCAGATAAATATACAAAGATATGAATTAGGAGCAGGGGTAGGCCACCTGGCCCTTCAAGCTTGCTCCACCATTCAATAAGATCATGGCTGATCTAATTTCAATCTCAACTCCACTTTCTTGCTTACCCCCTGATTTTCACCCCCTTGCTTTCCAAGAATCTATCTATCTCTGCCTTAAAATTATTCAAGGGCTCTGCTTCCACTGCCTTTTGAGGGAGAGAGTTCCAAAGACTCACAACACTCCAAAAGAAAAAAGTTCTCTGCATCGCTGTCTTAAATAGGTGATCCCTTATTTATAAACAGTGGCCCCTAGTACTTGATTCTCCAACAAGAGGAAACACCATCTTCGTATTGACCTTGTCAAGAACCCTCAGGTTTCAATCAAATCGCCTCTTACTCTTCCAAACACAAGCAGATACAAGACTAGCCGGTCCAACCTTTCTTCATAAGACAACCCATTCCAGGTATTAGTTTAGTAAACCTTTTCTGAGCTGCTTCCAATGAATTTACATCCTTCCTTAAATAAGGAGACCAATACTGTACACAGTACTCCAGATGTGGTCTTACCAATGTCCTGTATACTGAAGCATAACCTCCCTCCTTTTGTAATCAATTCCCCTCACAATAAATGATAACATTCTATTAGCTTTCCTAAATACTTGCTTTACCTGCATACTAGCCTTCTGTGATTCATGCACTAGGACACCTTGATCCCTCTACATCTCAGAGCACTGCAATCTCTCACCATTTAGATAACATGCTTTTTCATTTTTCCTGCCAAAATAGACAATTTCACACTTTCCCACATCAAATTTCATTTGCCAGGTCTTTGCCCAACCACTTGACCTATCTACATCTCTTTGTAGCCTCCTGTGTCCTCTTCACATCTTACTATCCTACCTATCTTTGTGTCATCAGCAAATTTAGCAACCATACCTTCAGCCCCTTCATCCAAGTCATAAATTATAAAAAGTTGGGGCCCCAGCACTGATCCCTCTGGCACACCACTCATTACCTCTTGTCAACCAGAAAAAGACCCATTTATGTCTACCCTCTGTGTCCTGTTAGCTAGCCAATCTTCTATCCATGCCAATATGTTACTCTCTACACCATGAGCTTTTATTTTTTGCAATAACCTTTGATGTGGCACCTTTTCAAATGCCTTCTGGAAATCTAAACACAGTACATCCACTGAATCCCCTTTATCCCCAGCATATGTTCCTTCTTCATAGTCCAATAAATTGGTTGAACATGATTTCCCTTTCATAACATCATGTTGACCCTGCCTGATTAACTGAATTTTTCCAAGTGCCCTGCTATAACATCTTTAATAATAGCTTCTACCATTTTCCCTATGACAGATGTTAAGCTAACTCCCCATTGTTTCCTGTTTTCTGTCTCCCCGCCCAACCCCTTTTTGAATAAAGGAGTTAAGGTCGCTATTTTTTAATCTCACCCAATCTTTACAGTGCAGAAGGCCATTTGGACAATTGAGTCTGCACTGGCTCTCTGAAAGAGAAGTCCCAGTTCCCTGCCTTATCCCCATAACCTTGCACATTCTTTCTTTTCAGATGCAATACAATTCCCCTTTGAATATCTCGATCCATCCTGCCTCCACCTCCCTCTTGTCTTTTTGTCCTATTCCTATCCCTGTCTGTTTTTGTATAAGTGAAGCCCCCATTATAATTACTCCATAATTCTTGCATCTCTCTTTGCAAATTTGTTTCTTTACGTCCCTTAGTGGTCCAAATACTACGCTGATCAATGTTATTGCACCTTTTTCATTCCTTACCTTTAGCCAGAGAGATTCCATCCTTGACACCTCTGGAACATTCTCCTCTCCAATACTATAATGTCATCTTTAATCAATGCTGCCATTCCCCACCACCCCTCAATCCAACTTTTCTTCCTTCCCTGTCTCTCCTAAACACTTTGTACCCAGGAATATTTAATGTCCAGTCCTGCCCTTCTCTGGCTCTGTTATAGCAATAATATCATAATTCCATTCGTCAACCTGTGCCTTGTAATTCACAAATTTTAGCAACCACACCCTGCGAATTCACATACATGCACATTAACCCTGATTTAGACTTCTATACTTTCTCCCGTACTCTGACCCCATCTAATGACTTACTATTGCCTACTCTAATTCTATCAAACTCTCTTAAATATTCTATTTACCTTGATACTACTCTCTGATATATCCTCCTTATCAGTTAATACTTCACTACTTCTCATTGCCAGTTTTCTCCTCTCCACTCTGAATTTCCTCTCAGGTTCCCATCCCCCTGCCAATCTAGTTTAAACCCTCCTCAACAGCACTAGCAAACCTCCACACAAGGACATTAGTCCCAGTCCTGTTGAGGTGTAACCTATCCTTCTTGTACAGGTCCCACCTGCCCCAGAACCTGTCCCAGTGCCTCAGAAATCTAAAACCCTCTCCTCCTACTCCATTTCTCCAGCCACATGTTGAACTGCTTAATCTTCCTATTCATGTGTTCATTTGCACATAGCACTGGGGGTAATCCTGAGATTACTGCTCTTGAGGTCCTGCTTTTTAATTTCCTTCCTAACTCCCTAAAATCTGCTTTCAGGGCCTCATCGCTTTTTCTACCTATGTCATTGATCCCAGTGTGGACCATGACCTCTGGCTGTTCACCCTCCACCAAAAGTGTGTCCTGCAGCCACTCTGTGACATCCTTGACCCTGGCACCAGGAGGCAACATACCATCCTTGAGTCACATCTACAGCCTCAGAAAGGCCTGTTTGCTCCTCTAACTATGGAATCCCCCACCATTATAGCACTTCCACTCTTCCTCCTCCCCTCCTGTGCAGCTGAGCCACCCGTGGTGCCATGAACTTGGCTCTTGCTACAGTTCTCTGAGGAACCATCTTACTCACCAGTATCCAAAATGGAAAAGCAGTTAGAGAGCCAAACAGTCTCAAGGGATTCCTGCACTACCTGCCTGTTTCTCTTAGGTACTCTCACAATCACCCATTCCCTCTCTGCCTGTGTACTTCTTAGTTGCAGTGTGACCACCTCTCTAAACGTGCTACCCATGTAATCCTCAACCTTGCTGATGTACCACAGTTACTCCAGCCGACGCTCAAGCTCTGCAACATAGAGCTCAAGTTTCTGCAGCTGGTGACACTTCCTGCAGAAGTAGTCATCGAGAGCACTTGGTGCCTGTACGACTTCCCATATCCTGCAGGATGCACATTCCACACAGCCGAGCTACACTGATATACCTTAAACTTTATATAATCTGTTTATTACAGTGTGGTATAATATAATAACTCACCTGTCACTCACTGATAACGATTGAAATTCTTTCTATCCGTTTTTATATTTCTAGCTACCTTTCTCTCGTACACTAATTCTTTCTTCCTTATCAATCTTTTGGTCATTCTTTGCTGTTTTTTTATTTTCTGTCCAATCTTCTGACCTGGCAGAATTGGACTTTGTCCAATTACATGCTTTAAGTTTGATGCTATCTTTAACTTTTTGTTAACCTTGGATGGTGGGTCCTCCCCTTGGAATTTTTCTCTCTCATTTTGATGTATCTATTCTGTGTATTCTGAAATATCCCCTTAAATATCTGCCCTTCATCTCCATTGACCTATCCCTTAACCTAATTTGCCAATGCACTTTAGTTAGAGATGCTTTCATGCCCTTATTTAAGTTTAAAATACTAATCTTAGATCCACTCTTCTCTCCCTCAAACTGAATGTAAAATTCAGTTTATGATTGCTGCTACCTAGGGGCACCTTCTATATGAGGTCATTAATTCATCATATCTCGTGCAAAATACCAGGTCTAGTATAGCCTGCTCTCTGGTTGGCACCAGAACGTGCTATTCTAAGAAACTATCCCGAAAATAGTCTATGAATTCCGCATCTGGGCTCCCTTTGCCCATCTGATTTTTCCAGTCTATATGTAGATTAAAGTTTCCCCACGATTATCGCCGTACTTCTCCGACAAGCTCCCATTATTTCTCCATTATACCCCGTCTTACCGTATGGTTACTGTTAGGGGAACTAGACATGACTCCCACAAGTGGCTTCTTGCTTTCATCATTTTTTCTCTTGACCCAAACCACTTCTACATCCTGATTTCCTGAACTTGGGTCATTCATCTCTATTGTGCTAATACCATCACTAATTAACAGAACCAACCCTCCACCTTTTCTTAGCTTCCTGTCCTTCCTAAATGTCATGTAGCCTTTAATATTTAGGTCCCAATCTATGTCATCCTGCAGTCATGTCTCTGTAATGGCTGTTAGATCATACTTACTTATTTCTATTTGAGCTCTCAGTTCACCTGTAATATTTTTGTAACCACTAGCCTCACCTCCTGATTTACTCTTAGATTTATACTTCCTGTACCCTCTGTCCCTTCCTGTCACAGTCTGTATATCATTTCCCAAATTAATATATTTCTCTTGCCTTGTCCCTACTCTTTGATTTACCGCGTTTTCCCAAATATGATCCCTTGCCCCCATTATTTAGTTTAAACCCTCTCTACTTACCTAGTTATGTGACTTGCTAGAATACTGGCTCCAGCGCGGTTCAGGTATAGATCATCCCAACAGTACAGCCCCCACTTTCCTCAGTACTGTTCCCAATGCCCCATAAACCGGAATCCACTTCTCCCACACCAGTCTTTGAGCCACACATTCATCTCTCTAACCTATGTACCCTATGCAATGTGCACATTTCTCAGGTAATAATCCAGAGATCATTACCCTTGAGCTTCTGCTTTTTAATTTAGTGCCTATCTCCTCATACTCTCTATGCAGAACCTCGATCCTAGCTCTATTTATGTTGTTAGTACCGACATGGACCATGACAACTGGATCCTCTCCCTCCCACTGCAAGTTCCTCTTCAGCCCTGAGCAGATGTCCCAGACCTTGGCAATGGGCAGGCAACATAGCCTTCTGGACTCTCGCTCTTCACTGCAGAGGTCAGTGTCAATCCCCCTCACTTTACTGTTCCCTACTACCACTACATTCCCTTTTGCTCTCCCCAATTGAATGGCTTCCTGTACCACGGTGCCATGGTCAGTTTGTTTATCCACCCTGCAGCCCCCGCTTTCATCCAAATAAGCTGAGGGAACATTAAACATATTGAACAATTGCAAGGGCTGAGTCTCCAGCACTCCTACCCACTGAGGCCCCTCACCTGCCTCAATCACAGTCACACCTCCTGTCCCTGACCAAATCAGAAGACCCTAATCTAAGGGGTGTGACTGCCTCCTGGTACAAAGTATCCAGGTAGCTTTCCCCTCCCTGATATGTTGCTGTATCTGCAGCTCAGCTTCCAGCTCAATGACTCTGAGCTGAAGCTCCTCAAGCCACAAACACGTACTGCAGATGTGTTTGCCCTGGATCACACTGGCATCCAGGAGCTCCCACATCCTGCAGCCATGACACATCACCTGACCTGCCATCCTTAATGTGTGTTTTAATTAATTACTTAATTATATTATTCAATCATTTATTTTCCTTTTTTATATATTTTAATAACTTTACCACCAGTTTGTATATTATTTTAAACATTAGGACTGGAATAGAGCTTAATCGCTTGCCAGATACTAGCCAAACAGCTAGCTTCTTATCCTGTAGTAAAGCAAGAACCAATTCCTGCAGGGTGGAAAAGTTAGAAAAAGAAAAAGGAAAAGGAAAGGAACACCTCCTCACTGAACTCCCCACTCAATTCCAAAGCTGCACTCGTTTGCAAGGCTGCTCTAAAATGCCCTGAATGTACAGTAACTCTTTCCAGTACAAACCCGTTTCCATCTGTTTCACATGAAGTTACATTGTTTCATAGTTTTGCCATTGTGAGATTTGAACTCTTGATACTCTTTTGAGTAAACCTGTTTCCATCTGTTTCAGATGAAGTTACATTGTTTCATAGTTTGCCATCGTGAGATTTGAACTCTTGATCTTGGGGTTACAAGCCCAGTACCATAACCACTTGGCTATTTAGGCCAAGCTCTGAATATATAGTAAACTGAACAGGAGTTAGAGCAGATTCAACCAGTTAGCTAATTAACTACTCAGCTCTCTCAGCAGTGTGTGTTTACCCTGCCTCAGGAGCTTGGCCTAAATAGCCAAGTGGTTATGGTACTGGTGTAACCCCAAGATCAAGAGTTCAAATGTCACAATGGCAAACTATGAAACAAGGTAATTTCATCTGAATAGGAACAGATGGAAACGTGTTTGTACTCGAAAAAGTTACCCTGCCTCAGGCTGAAAGAAGGGAAGAAAATGACTCTAACTACACAGCACTTTCTAGGTACTGCTAATTGCAGTCAAGATTAGATTTTTCAAGAACAAGATTAACACTTTAAACTCCCCCACTCAACAAATTCCCACATTGGCACTCAGTTCCAAAGCTTCACTCGTTTGAAGATTTACAAAAGATTTATAAAACCATAGATGATGCCAATTGAGTTATCAGAGTGAATACAAAGAGCTGTTGCTGAGCAAGAGTCATCACCAATATACTGCAGAACAGATTTGAAAGAGAAGTGAAAACACAAATATTAAGGTATACATGTACTGACCGTTTCAGGTTTCCCTGCTTTTGTGCCTCCATCACTCTACCTCCAAGATGGGCAGCTTGTCCCAGATTATTATGGAGAGGGAACAGCAACACAGCCACTGGATGAAGCAGAGGAAGATTCCCATGACCAGTCTGCAGAGGCAGCTGAGCAAGAGGATCATGACCCACAGTTTTATACAGGCAAGTATTCTATCCAAACAAAGCTGGGTGGATGACTTCTACCTATGACACACCCAGCAACAAAATGATTAACTTTTAAAATTTCAAATGGAAATTGTTAACTTAATAGCTGCCAGAAATGTGGTATTCGGATAAGTGTGCATTTCATTGCAGTAACAGAAAGAAAATGTTTGTGAGAAAGGGGAATTTTGCAGGATACAGAAAAAACTAGGGAGAGGGAATACTCACTAATGAATACGTGGGTGAATGTTCAACATGGCACTGAGCTACAACAGCACATGATGGCCCTAGGTTCAATCTCGTTCTATCTGGCACGGAGCTAAACAGTCCAAGGAAGTCCCAAATTCAATCTGCAGTCGGTGGTGAGCTACCTGACTTCAGTACTTCCACAGCTCTCAGTGACTCCTTTTGAGTGCTGAACAGATTTGAATGTGATGTCTCCACTCACAATGATTGTATTGGCTCACAATGAGGAACGGCCCATCGGATGGTGGCCAGGGGAAAGAGTTTTCCTATTCCTATATGGGAAAATCCTAGAGCAATGGGATTTTGCAGCTCTGTCCCCACCAGGTATAATTTTTAATAACAGGAGGAGACTCTTCAGCCCCCTCAAGCCTCCTAAATTGGCCCTGGAACCCTTTGTGTGAAGCTGTGTTTTCTGACATCACCCCTGAAAGGCCTGGCTCTAATTATTTTGGTGATCCCTGATTGCATGGGGCCAAGAGGAATTTCTCTTTAATTACCCTCCGCTTTATTTGGCTGTGGTTTGAACAATGATCGACCAGTGGGCAGAGTGAATCCCTTTACACCATACAGTATGGCCGCTGACAGACCCTTTCTTGTTCCAGGAGCTGCCATGTTTCCACCAGTGCCTAGTGGTCAGCGTGGGCAGTGGCGGGCAATGGGGCCTGGGTCTACTGACAGCTCCTCTGATGAGATGCCTGCAGCACACCCCCTGGTCCAGCAAGATGTAGTCACTCAACATAAACCCAAGCGAATCAAGCAAGAGGAAGTCTCCATGCAGTCAGGCCACAACTGCCAGTTTTATACAGGTGGGTGCTACTGAAGGAAAGGTTGCTGAAATCAGCCAGAGCAGAGGACTGAGCTCCCACTGTCTCGTTTGCTGATGATAAAGAAACTGCATGGAATTTATGGGACAGAAACAGGCCATTTAGCCCATAGGTTTGTGAGAGTGTTTATGCTACACAAGCCTCCTCCCACCCTTCATCATTCCTCCATATCAGCGTCTCCTTCTATTCCTCTCTCTCATGTTCTAGCTTCCCCTTAAATGCCATTCACCTCAACCACTCACTCTGGTAGCAAGTTCCACATTCTCACCACTCCCTGGGTAAAGAATTTCCTTCTGAATTCCCTCTTTATTAGTGACTATCTTGTCTTTATCACCCCTAGTCCTAGTGTGCCTTTCAAGTGGAAACATATTCTCCACATCTTCCCTGTCAAAATCTTAAAGATCTCTATCAGACCACCCTTCAACCTTCACTTTTCTAGAGCAAAGAGCCCCAGCTTGTTCAATTTTTCCAGATAGTTACTGCCTCTCAGTACTGGTGTCATCCTTGTAAGTCATTTCTGCACCTTCTCCTGTGCCTCTATATCCTTTTCAGACCATGGGGACAAGACAGTGCACAGCATTTCAAGTGTGGTCTAACCAAGATGAAAAAATTGAAAGGCTCCTGAACAGAGCTTCCCAGGGAGGCTCAATTAGTTCATGCGATAAATGAACTACACTGCCCAGGACAGT
The DNA here is from genome assembly GCF_017639515.1 of Carcharodon carcharias. Taxonomy (NCBI): domain Eukaryota; kingdom Metazoa; phylum Chordata; class Chondrichthyes; order Lamniformes; family Lamnidae; genus Carcharodon; species Carcharodon carcharias. The sequence continues at coordinate 5,387,841 of NC_054489.1, read as the reverse complement.
CCCAGATTCCATCTCTGGGTTGAGCTGGGTGAGCTGATCTCAGCCTGGGCAGTGATGGAAGTGATAAGCATCAGCTGGAAATGAGATCAGTGTTCCTGATGCACAAACCTCCTCCCAGCCTGAGGACTCAGTTCCATGTGGGAACCATTCCCCCGGCTCCCTGGCAGCAGTTCCCTTCCACCCAAAATCCTGCTTCTGCCCACCGATCTTCACACTATCTCCACACTGTACTTTGCAGAAAACTGTCCGGAATACATTCTAGAAATTTATTGCCTTTACTACCTTGTGCTATTCTGCTTCTCCCTGTTTATGTGAAAACTAAAATCTCCTTTACACCACACTGCTTTTACTACATGCTTCCCAGAGCACCATATTTATATATTTCCCTACTATATCATTACTGTAAGGAGATCTGTAGACACTACCACCATTTTATACCTTTTACTATTCCTTAACCCTACCCATGCCATATCCATTGTCTGGTTACCCATCCTGAAACCATTTCTTTCCACTGCCATTTGTCGTTATTGCCACTCTTCCTTTCTCAATTTCCCTGTGCACTCTGAATATCCTACATTCTGGAATATTTAGCTCCCAATCATGTCCGGTTTCCAGCCAAGTCTCTGAATCAGATCTGATGGTATTTAAAACCGGCCCAATTCCATATCAGAAGTCACTGCTTAAGCACTTTTAAAAAAAAGTCTCTTTTCAATCACAACTTCAAGGATAAAATAATCTCCTTAGATTGTTTGTAGGACTTTACGAGCTATTTCTTTTTATTGTTAACCTTCACTTCTGTCGACAGGGGGCGATGCTGGGTTTCAGAACACCTCACCCAGTAGGTAATCATCGAGACTCATGCAAGAATGGTCACTGTATGAGCTGTTTCCAGAAACAGATATCATTTTCAGAAGAGACCGAAAACAGGGGTAGAAAGGGTTTGCGTGTGAAAGCGAGAGAATGAGAATGTAAAGAGTAAGTGAGATTGAGAATGTGTAAGTGAATGAGAGCATGTGTGAGAGGGTGAATGATAGTCTATGAGAGCGCATGTGAGAACGAGAATGAATGAGTATGTGGTGGAATGAGCAAGAGTTTGTGAGAGTGAGAATGAGAGTATGAATCTACGTGCGGGCGTGAGAGAGAGAGCGCATGCAGCAGCAGGCTCACACCATGGTAATCAACCTCTACCTATGGCTCCACGAGAATGTTAGTGACTCCTAACATAAACCGACACCAAACAAAATGCTAAAACCCCATACCCCCTCCAATATCTGCATCAAGCTTCAGTAACTTGCATTTTGTTCCGTGGACCTCACTATTTTGCAATTACTCTTGATTTTTGCAACAAGAGCCAAGGTCGAGGAACAGCAGCAGACAGTAAAGGAGTTTAAAAGCAAAAAACTGCAGATGCTGGAAATCCAAAGTTTAATTCACTTCTAATTCCAATAATAAACTGCGTCTTTTGGCAGCACTCTTTCCATCCACTGTAAATACAGTAGACCCATTTTATGGAACTGACACCGTGTCTCTTACTCAGCCACTCCATCATCATACATTGTGCAAGACACAAAGAGATAAATTTCCCAGCTGGCCTCTGTGATCAGTACACAGTCCTTTTAAATGGAGAAAAATAGGTAATCGGGAATGCTTACAAGGCATTAATCTAATAGGGGCTGGGGTGGGTGTCAAATGACATCTCGAAACAGCAGAGCAAAGCAAGGCCAGTTTATAACAGTCATCTGAGCTCTCGGATTAGATTAGATGGCTTGTAATCACTCTCTGGAATCAGTTACTGTTTTCGAATATATTTCAATTTTATTCGGGGTGAGGAAGATGGTCAATTCTAAGTCAGTTTCTGTGCCAGTGAATACTGCCAATGTCCTTTGTGTTAATGCAGAATAACATTCGCAATAAATGATTAACGATTGCAGTGTTATCGCTGCAAATTTAATCAAGAAATAATGCAACAATTTTTCACCCACATCTCCCTTCCCTCCCATTTACGTGGTCAGTTAAAGCAGTCAGTGTATGAGTCACACAGAGTAGAAAGTTTCTAGATTCAATCCCTGGCCTGTGTTAAATTAGTTAATCACTGGCAGCAGTGTTACAATTGTCTTCAGTGGTCCTGGGTTAGGGAGGAGAAAAGCAACCAAGGTTCATACTCCTGATCACTATCTCACAATCACAGCTGTGGGTAAACAGGTGTGAACATCAGGGAGCGACATGATTCAGTTTACTTGTTATGCTCTTGCAGTTGAATAGCCTACACTCACTTTCTAAATTGGGATCTGAAGAATAGCCAGTATGAATCAATACCTTCAGCAAGGTTAGGGAAAGAGACAATTGGAGGGGGTGGATAAAAGTATTGGGTACTATTAGCTATACAGAACAGGACAATACTGGATTTAATCTATCCTCTGGGCCTTCAATAAAGTGTTAGTCATTTAACAAAACTTGACGAAGATACTTTCAAGTTTAAGATTGAAGGATCAAGATAGAATGGGAAGGAAATGAAAGGGGAGGAAGGAAAGGGAAGGGCTTAGAAGGGAGGGAGAAGAAAGGGAAGGGGGAAAGGAGAAAGGAAATGAAAAAGGGAAAGGATGGAAGAAAAGGAACAGACAAAAGAGGAAGTGAAGGACAAAAGGAATGGAGGAATGTAAAGAAAAGGAAGGTGGGATGGGAAGAGGGTCTGGAAGGAAGGAAAGTGAGGAAAGAAAGAAAGGGTAGAATGAAACAATGGAAGGAAGGGGAAAAGGAAAAGAAGGTAAGGCAGGAAGGAGAGAGTAGAAAAAAGGAAGAGCTAATAAAGAGGGATCTCAGATTTTCATTGCTCTGTTATTGGTGATCCTATCTTCAGCTGCCTAGCCCTTAGATCTGGAATTCCCTTCCTAAATCTTTTCACCTCTCTAACTCTCTCCTCCTTTGACATTCCTTAAAATGTGCCTCTTTGGTCAGGTATTTGGTGACCTGTCCTAATCTCTCCTAATGTAGCTCAGTGTCGAAATACATTTGTTAATCTTTCTGTTCAGTGCTTTGGAACATTTTACTATGTTAAATGTGCTATACAAATGCAAGTTATTGTTGGATGCAATATCACTATATGCAAATGCTCATATTTATTCCTTTTAATTGCAATTTCCCAGCACCGTTAGATCTGAGAAGTCAACGAGAGATGCCTGGAACCTCAAATGAAACTCCAGCTTCAGGCAGCCAGAGTAAAGGAGAGCGAGTTCAGACAGAGGGAGATTCTCACAGCCACACCTATCAGTTTTACAAAGGTAAGAGTTTCCCGTTTAATAAGCAAATAATTTGCAGGAAAGTATTGGAAAACCCTGTTGGGATGGCTTCCCAATGCTGTTCCACCTCAAAGTGAGTTTCCTAGGGCGGGCTTCCTTTTTTACTTTTTTTTAATTAATTTGTACCTGAGATCGAGAGTAAAAGTTAACCAAAAATGACTCCCCTCATGGCTCACAAGTCAAAATATGGTGACGTGTGATACTGAGTGATAAGAACATAAGAAATAGGAGCAGGAGTAGGTCATTTGCCCCTTCGAGCCTGTTTCACCATTCAATAAGATCACGGATCAACTTCTACTCAACTCAATCTTCCTGAGTTACCCCCATATCCCTGAATTCTCTTAGTAACCAAAAATCTTATCAATCTCAGTCTTGAATGTATTCAATGACTAAGCATTCACAGCTCTCTCAGGTAGAGAATTCCAAAGACCCTTATTCTAGATTTCCCCATGAGGGGTAATAACCACTCAGCAGTTACCCTGTTCATGGCCCTTAAGAATTTGATATGTATCGTTAGATCACCTCTCATTCTTTTAAATCCTAAGGAATTTAGGTCTAGTCATACAGAATGAGCTAGCATTTTAATGCCTGCTTTATACTGAGCTGAACTCAGCTGGTGCAGCTGTGAGACACAGAAATTGGCCTCAACGTCCTTGGATGACAGTGGGAAGTAGGATAGGGAAGAACAAAATCAACTGGGGTTTCTAAATTGTGACTGCCATTGAGCAACCCCCCTGCTATAAGTCTGTGTGCATGCATGGGTGTCTCATATGGGGACAGGATCACACCAGGCTATGGTACACCCTTGAGTCGAATAGTCTGTTGACATTTGCTGTTTAGGTTCACATGTGAAGGCTAACACCTGGCTGTGGTATTAGGGGATGACTGTGGAATCCATACCTCTGCATCTTTCTGAGAAAGGGGAGAAATCTGACTAAAAACATTTAAAGGTCTCCATAGATGGCTCAATGATTAAATCAACTGTTTGTTATGCTACTGAGCTATGCAAGCCAAGTTAGCTAGACAGCTGGAATCAAATGAGTTTCATCATCCTTATGTCAGGAGAAATGGAGGTGGGGGTTAGCAGGCAGTGTTTCTGCACCCAATCCCCATCACCTGTGCTGTTAAATGTCTATCTATGACCAGTGAACAAGGATAGTTTTGCCTGGGTTACGATGCCCACCCAGCTCAATAGCTCATTAACACTCAGAGCTGCACAAGCCATGGAACTATAATTCCAGGAGGAGTCAAGAAAAGGGAGGAGGAAATTGTTTTTTCTTTATGTCTCCTTTAGAGGCCCAAGGCAAATGATGGAGGGACTCAACTATCTGACAGTATCAGACAATAAAACTGGAGCAATTCATAAACACAGCAGTCTTATCTTCATTACATTTTACATGTGAGGTGCCAATGAGCGAAAGTTACTTTTAATCTGTAAACTTAACACCAAAACTGGAGTTCACATGTCTCATTTTCTAAAAAGAAAGACTTGCACATTTATGTAGCACATTTCCCAACCTCAGGACATTATAATATGTTTTACAGCCAATGAAGTATTTTTAAAGTGTCACTGTTGTAATGTAGGAAATGTGACAGTCAATTTGCACACAGTAAGCTCCGACAAACAGCAATGTGATAAACCAAATAGTTAATATATTTTTAGTGATATTGCTTGAAGGATAAATATCAACCAGAAAAGTGGGGAGAACTCTACTATTTTTCTTCGAAATAGTTGCATGATATCAATTACGTTTACCTGAGGGGGTAGACAGGCCCTGGTTTTTCTATTGTCCAATAGATGGCACCTCCAATAGTGCAGCACTCCCTTGGTGCTGCACTGGGATGGTCAGCTTGGATTTTGTGCTCATGGCTCTAGAGTGGGACAAGCCCACTCAGCAGTTAGAGGGCTATGAATTTATTTTTAGGCATTTGGTAGTACAGAACTTGAGTATTGCTGAAAAAAGAGAAATGCTATCAAAACTTGTTGTTTTGCACTCATCAGGATAGCTAAGCAAAATAAATGAACAGTCAAGGGAACAACAATTTATACTGCATGAGAGGAGTGCGCTGATTGGTTGGCAAGTGGACTCTGGAAGCATTATCATGGAGAATGCAGCAGAGAACAGTTAACTGCCAAGCTTTTGTGTCAAATTCAAAACAGGCAGGTCTAATCTGATTGGTCAAGGCATTTCCATGGGGAATGAACCAGGGAATGGCAGTCCCCCAAGACTTTATTTAGTTGGAAAAGATACAATGTGTGGACATGCTCCTTCTGTCTACAAAGGACAGGGCCCTGTGTGTGAATATATGTGGCTTCTAGCACATGTAAGTGAGCCACACTGTGAGCCCGACTGATAATCTTAAAATTCGTTTTCAGGGTAATTCTTAGCATAGTCAGGTTTATTTAGCAAGTGTTGTCCAATCGCAGAATCACATTTAATGTTGGACACGTAAGGAGACAGGCGACAATGCCAGAGTGAGACGGAGACTGAGTGAGTAGCAAATTATATTCATGTGGGAATTTGGTGCATGGGGGAAAAGAGGTATGGTATATATAGCAACTATTCTATGTTAATTAAGTGAATAATTAAATTAACTAAATAACATAAGTAACAATGGCAGGACAGGTGTTATCTTGCAGCTGTGGAATGTGGGGCTTTTGGATGTCAAGGCAATCCAGGACAAACATATCTGCAGAAACTGTAAGCAGCTGGAGGAATTCAAGAATAGGAAGCTAGGTAAAGGTGGAGGGGTAGCACTGTTGCTTAAGGATGGCATTTGTGCAATAGTTAGAGATGACCTTGGTTCAGGAGATCAGGATGTAGAATCGGTTTGGTGGAGATGAGGACTAGTAGGGGAAAGAAGTCACTAGTGGGAGTGGTCTACAGGGCCCCTAACCACAATGTAGGACACAATATACAAGGAGAAATATTGGGTGCTTATGATAAAGAGATGGCAATAATCATGGGTGATTTTAATCTACATATAAACTGGAAAAATCAGATTGACAGTAGGAGCCTGGATGAGGAGTTCAGAGACTGCTTTCGAGATAGTTTCTTAGAGCAGCACGTTCTGGAACCAACCAGAGAGCAGGTTATGTTAGACTTGGCATTGTGTAACGTAACAGCATTAATTAATGACCTCAGAGTGAAGACACCCCTAGGTAGCAGCGACCACAATATGATTGAATTTTACATCCAGTTTGAAAGGGAGGGAGTGGGTCTAAGATGAGTATTTTAAACGTAAAGAAAGACAACTATGTAGGCATGAAAGCTGAGCTAGCAGAAGTTAACTGGGATACTAGGCTAGGGGATAGATCATATATTCCTACCATAAAGAAAAATTTTAAAGGGAGGACCCACCATCTGAGGTTAACTAAAGTTAAGGAAAGCATCAAACTTAAGGAAAAGCATATAACTGCACAAAGATGAGTGGCAGGTCAGATGATTGGTCAGAATATAAAGAACAGCAGAGAATGACTAGAAAGTTAATCAGGAATAAGAAATTAAAGTATGAGAGGAGGCTAGCTAGAAATGTAAAAACAGATGTAATAGTTTCTACAGGTACTTAAAAAGGAAAAGAGTAAGTAAAGTGAGTGTTGGTCCTCTAGAGAGTGACAACAGGGAGTTAATAACAGATAAGGAACTGGCAGATGAAATGTACAAATGTTTTGCTTCTTTCTTCAATATAGAGGTTACAAAATACATTCCAGTAATAGCTGTAAATCAGGAGGTGGAAGAGAGAGGGGAACTTGATGAAATTACAATCACTAGGGAAGCGGTACTGAGCAAACTGATGGAGCTGTGGGCTGACAAGTGGACTTCATCCTAGGGTCTTAAAAGAGGTGGCTAATGAGGTAGTAATGCATTGGTGTTAATTTTCCAAAGTTCCCTAGATTCTGGAAAGGTTTCATTAGACTGGAAAGTAGCAAATATTCCCTCTATTCAGGAAGGAAGGGAGGCAGAATACAGGAAACTATAGGCCAGTTAGCTTGGTGTCTGTCATGGGGAACTGTTAGAATCGACCATTAAGGAGGTTATAGCTGGGCTCTTAGAAAAGCTCAAGATAATCAGGAAGAGTCAGCATGGTTTTGTGAAAGGGAAATCATGTTCAACTAATTTACTGGAGTTCTTTGAAGGAGTAACATGCGCTGTGGATAAAGAGGAGCTCAGGTTGCAGAGTTCATAAGTTCAATGAATACAGATTCAGACACTGGCAGTGCATCTAAATCACCATGATATAGTGACACAGAGTGCAAATGTCTATGACTTCCTTGAGTGGTATATTGGTGAATAGACTAGCAACGTTGAATGAGTACATAAACACAGCATTGCTATCAATATGCAAGTCCTGTATGATCTTTGCAAAAGTGAATGAATCCTTCACCATGTATGTGGAAAACTTACACAGATCTGGTTGTAGCAACTTACCCAAGCATTTGGCCAATTCATGTTGTGCAGAACCAGTCATAAATAAAATAGGGTGTAAAGGGTGTGTCTTGGGCAGCCAAACTCTATCATATATACTAGCTGGCTGCTCATTACTGTTACATATGTCCAACAAGCATTTTTGTAACTTTCTTTAGAGCAAGGCTGTCTGGTCATGCTTAGCGGCAGATCCAATGGATATGAATTTGGACTCATCATTAAGAATACATGCATTTTATTGATATAGTAACACTTGTTGAGGATTCCAGTCCTTTTGTCGGGTGTACAGATGTGTATGTCTGGGTTGGCCTTGAGGCCTCGCAACGCTACCAGACATTCGTGTTGCTAATGAAAATCAGCCAGTCATATGGAAGTGCGCAATTGTACGCACCAGATCAGCTAGGCTGCTAACTGGACAAGAGCCGACATCGACGGGGAAAGAATGGAGCTGGGCCAGATAGACTGGAACGAAAGATTGGCGAGAAAAACTGTAGCTGAACAAAAAAGAATTCGTTTGGACACAGTCAAGGTATATTCCATCAAAAGGGAAAGGTAGGGCAAACAAATCCAGAGCTCCCTGGATGAAAAAGGAGATAGAAATTAAGTTAAAAAAGAAAAAGTGTGCTTATGTCAGGTGTCAGGTAGAAAATACAATTGAGAATCAAGAGGAGTACGGAAGTTTCAGAGGGGAGGTGCAAAAAGCATATTAGAGAAGCGAAGAGGGATTATGAGAAAAGACTGGCAACCAACATAAAGGGGAATCCCAAAGTCTTCTATAGGCATATAAATAGTAAAAAGGTGGTAAAAGGAGCAGTAGGGCCGATTAGGGACCTAAAAGGGAATTTACACTTGGATGAAGGGGCCATGGCTGAGGTAGTAAATGAATACTTTGCATCCATCTTTACCAAGGAGGTGGATGTTACCCTGGCCATGGTGACAGACGAGGAAACTCTGTCACTAGAAGGGTTCAAAACTGATAAGGAGGAAGTGTTGAATAGGCTGTCGGTCTTAAAGTTGACAAGGCACCAGGACTGGACGAGATGCATCCAAGGATACTGAAGGAGGTGAGAATAGAAATTGCAGGGGCACTGGTCATAATCTTTCAGTTTTTCCTCGACTCAGGGTGGTGCCAGAGGACTGGTGAATTGCAAACATTACACCCTTGTTCAAAAAAGGTTGTAAGGATGAGTGCAGCAATTATAAGCCAATTATTTGGGATAGAATTAGTAGTCACATGGAAAAATATGGGTTGATAAGGAAGAGCCAGCATGGATTTCTAAAGGGGAAATTGTGTTTAACTCACTTGGAGTCTTTTGAAGAGGTAACAGAAAAGGTTGATGAGGGTAATACTGTTGATATGGTGTACATGCACTTTCAAAAGGCTTTTGATACAGTGCCACACAACAGACTTGAGAAAGGTTATTGCACATGGAACAAAAGGGACAGTAGCAATGTGGATACAAAATTGACTGAAAAATAGGAAGCTGAGAGAAATGTTCAATGGATATTTTTCGGGCTGGAGGAAGGTTTGTAGTGGAATTCCCTGGGGGTTGGTATTGGGATCCTTGCTTTTCCTGATACATATTAATGATCTAGATCTTGGAATGCAGGGGACAATTTCAAAATTTGCAGATGATACAAAGCTTGGGAATGTTGTAAACTGCGAGGAGGACAGTGTGGAGCTTCAAAAGGACATAGACAAGTTGGTGGAGTGGACAGATAGGTGGCAGATGAAGTTCTATGTGGAGAAGTGTGAGGTGATGCATTTTGGTAGGCAGAACATGGACAGACAATATAACATAAGGGGTGAAATTTTGAAGTAGGTGTAGGAGCAGAAAGACCTGGGTATGTATGTGCATAGATCACTGAAGGTGGCAGGACAGGTGGAGAAAGCAGTTAATAAAGCATATCGTATCATGGGCTTTATTAGTAGGCGCATAGAGTACAAGAACAAGGAGGTTACTCTGAATTTATATAAGACACTCGTTTGGGATCAGCTGCAGTATTGTGTACAGTTCTGGGTGCCACATTATAGGAAGGATGTGAACACATTGGAGAGAGTGCAGAAGAGGTTTACAAGAATGGTTCCAGGGATGAGAAACTTCAGTTACAAAGATAGATTGGAGAAGTTGGGACTGTTCTCCTTGGAGTGAAGAAGGTTAAAAGGAGGTTTGATAAGAGATAAAAGCAAAATACTGCGGATGCTGGAAATCTGAAACAAAAACAGAAAATGCTAGAAAAACTCAGCAAGTCTGACAGCATCTGTGGAGGGAGAAAGACAAAGTTAACGTTTCGTGTCCGTATGACCCTTCTTCAGATTAGGTAAATATGTTCATAATCGTGAGGGGGCTGGACAGAGTAGATAGGGAGAAGCTGTTCCCACATGTAAAAGTTTCAAGAACGAGAGGGCACAGATTTAAAATGCTTTGCAAAAGAAGCAAATGTGACGTGAGAAAAACTTTTTCACACAACGATTGGTTCAGGCCTGGAATGCGTTGCCTGGAAGTGTGGTGGAGGCAGGTTCAATTAAGGCATTCAAAAGGGCATTAGATGGTTATTTGAATAGAAAATGTGCAGGGGTATGGGGAAAAGGCAAGGCAATGTCACTAGGTCATAATGTTCATTTAGAGAGCTGGTGCAGACACGATGGGCAGAATGGCTTCCTTCTGTGCCGTTAAAATTCTGTGATTCTGTGATTCAAGGATTCAGCATCTTCAGTGGATACTGGTTTGTTGCTGGATAACTGGGAGTAGAGGATTTCAAACTGAGAAAATACCTCTTCCTGTTTGATGTGGGATGAAGGCACACCAAAATTGAAGCCATGCACAAGAATAAATTCCTCACTTTCCGAGAGTTCATGGTCAGAGAAATTTACTAAATGCAAAACAAAAACAGAATTACCTGGAAAAACTCAGCAGGTCTGGCAGCATCGGCGGAAGGGTTCTGTTGAAGGGTCATGAGGACTCGAAACATCAACTGTTTTCTTCTCTGCCGATGCTGCCAGACCTGCTGAGCTTTTCCAGGTAATTCTGTTTTTGTTTTGGATTTCCAGCATCCGCAGTTTTTTGTTTCTATAAATTTACTAAATGGTTTGGTGGTGTCATTAATTGTGCTGCCAAAATTCTTCCATTTAAGCAAGTTTATAGTGCAGGCTTGTTTCAAGTGGGTATCATTTATGGCGCAGTCATCTATTGAGGCAATATAGTGGCACAAGCAAGTCAAATTAAAAAATGAAAGGAATTTGCGCACCTCAGACCAAGCACAGTGTAGGACATGATGTAAATTAATAACCCTACTACCAATATGTTCCATCTCATCTTGCATAGACGCTCGTTCGATCGTGAGACTGTGTCTCACTTTAGCATTGTTAATATGCTTGGAAATGAACACTGGCACAACCTTAGGTCTAATATACTCTCAAAGAAACTCGATAGACAGCATAGCTGTTCTTAACTTCGCTGTGAGTTGAATTTATTTTTGAAGGATTTGTTATTGGCTCACTGAACTTTCTAAAGTTTGTAGCAGTCACCAAATATTTTGTTTCTACCAGAAGTTCCCTCAGATCAACAGTTTACCTCAGACTCATCAGACACCTCATCTGACGAAGGCACTTTGACACACCCTACGATTCATCGGGTAGCAAGTACCCATCACGCTACAAAACGAGTCAAGGAAGAAGAGAGCCCTCAACAGTCCAGCCACAGTTTCTCATTCTACAGAGGTGAGACCTTCTTGTCTTTGATCTTCTCTCCCTGTAATCAGACCAGTCCAACCCTAACAATTGAACAGAAACAGCACTGTTTTTGTTTCATTTGTTCATGAGATGCAGGCATCACTGGCTAGGCCAGCATTTATTGCCGATCCCTAATTGTCCTTGAGAAGGTGGTGGTGGGCCGCCTTCACTGTTGTCCATGCTCAGTTTTGCTCATTGAGTATCTCTCATTAATAAGCTCAGTGCCCTATGAATATGAATGGTTTGGATCTTTTGAATTAATGTGGGAACAGTGACTTCCAGTAGCCCCTTAGGAGCCAAGGTCATGGTTTACATGGAAAATCCAAACAAAATCACCACAGTCACAAACACAAAAAATGACCTTCATGAATTTGGTCAGGGCCATTTCAGTACTTGAGGAGTGATAACCTAGCTGGAGGGATTCACACAGGGAACTGGGGAGAGAGGAGAGGAAGTGAGAGAGGAGGACCCTGGGACAGGCAGTGAGCGGCACCCAGGGGAAAACAGAAGAGCTATAAAAACAGCGCGAGAAGCGGCAAGAGTTCGAGAGCAGAGGTGACTGAGGGAGTTCGGTGAGGAGATACATCTTTCCTTTTCTACCTTTCCTCAGAAAGGTGAGCGGCGGGCGGCCTTGGTAGTAGGAACTGGTAAGCAAATTAGAAAAGTGTAATGTTTTTAAACAAGTTGCTGTACTTAGATTTAACTGTGAAGCGCCAGGAATAAGGGAAACTTAGGGCCAATATAATAAAGTAATATAGATAATCCAAAGTAGAATAAAATTAACATAAAGGAAGTAGAATTAAGACATGGCAGGATAGCTCAGTCGAGTGGAACGCGTGTTCTGTAATATGTGAGAAGTCATGGGATGCTACAGGTGTCCTTGACAACCACATGTGCAGGAAGTGCTGCCAGCTGCAGAAACTTGAGCTCCAGGTTGCAGAACTCAAGCAGCGGCTGGAGTCACTGTAGGGCATCGCAAGGCTGAGAGCTACGTGGATAGTATGTTCAGAGAGGGTGACCACCAAGCAGTCCAAGAGAATTAAGCAGGTAGTGCAGGAGTCCCCTGGGGTCCTGCTCACAAATCAATTTTCTGTTTTGGAAGCTGGTGAGGGCACAGGTTCTTCAGAGGAATGCAGTCAGAGCCAAGTTTGTGTCACCACGAGGAGTTCGACTATACAGACGGGGAGGAAGAAGAAAGAAACAGCAATAATGATAGGGGATTCATTGGTTAGGGGAGCATACAGGCATTTCTGCGGCCTTAGACGTGACTCCAGGATGTATGTTACCTCCCTGGTGCCAGGGTCAAGGATGCAGAACATTTTTCTGGGGGAAGGTGAACAGCCAGAGTTCGTGGTTCACATTTGTACCAGTGACTTAGGTAGGAAGGGGGATGTGGTCCTGCAATCTGAATTTAGGGAGCTTGGTAAAAAATTAGCAAGTAGGACCTCAAATGTAGTAATCTCTGGATTACTGCCAGTACCACGTGCCAGTGAGTACAGAAATAGGAGGATAAGGAGTATGAATGCATGGCTGGAAAGATGGTGCAGGAGGGAGAGCTTTAGATTCCTGGGACAGGCTCTGGGGGAAAGATGGCACCTCTACAAGCCGGATGGGTTGCATCTGAACACAGCTGGGACTGAATTCCGTGCGGGAGGTTTTGCTAGTGCTGTTGCGGGGGGCTTTAAACTAACTCAGCAGGGGTGTGGAAACCAAGAGAAAATATTAGCGAGGAATACCAGGGTGCACAAAATGCTGGGAGGGACAGATAGCAGTAGTATAGAGAATAGTAAGTTAATAGGTGAAGTCAGGGTGAGGGAGAAAGAAACAAAATCTAAATGAGGATTACTATGCATGTATGTGAATGCACAGAATATAGTAACTAAGATTGGGGAGTTATAGGCGCAGATTGCCAAGTGGAAATATGATGTTGTGGCGATAACAGAGGCCTGGCTCAAGGAACTAGGTGTCAAATATTCCCAGGTACGAGATGTTCAGAAAAGATAGGAAAGGAAGGATGGCCTCCTTTTGGTTAAGGAGAGCATTGCAGTGCTGGGGAAAGAACACATCCCAGAGGGTTCAAGGACGGAGTCAATTTGGCTAGAGCTAAGGGACAAAAAGGGTGCAATTGTATTGCTCGGTGTAGTCTATAGGCCGTCAAATAGTGAGAAGGACGTAGAAGAACAAACCTGCAGGGAAATTACAGAGAGATGCAAACATTGTAGAGTAGTTATAATGGGTAACTTTAATTACCCGAATGTAGATTGGGACAGTGGTAGTGTAAAGGGTGGGGAGGGGCAAAATTTCCTAGACTGTGTTCAGGAAAATTTTCTAGAGCAGTAAGTGTCCAATCCAACAAGAAAAGATGCAATGTTGGACCTGGTTCTTGGAAATGAGGTGCGCCAAGTAGATCAAGTGTCAGTGGGGGAACATTTAGGAGAAAGTGATCAATGTATTGTACGTTCTAGGATGATGATAGAAAAGGACGATAGGCAATCCAGAGTAAGAATAATTAACTGGATGAGAGCCAGCTGCGATGGGACAAGAACGGAGCTGGGTCAGATAGACTGGAATGAAAGATTGGCGCGAAATACTGTATCTGAAAAATGGGCTACCTTCAAAAAAGAATTGGTTCAGGCACAGTTTGGGCATTTTCCATCGAAAGGGAAAGGTAGGGCAAACAAATCCAGAGCTCCCTGGATGAAAAAGGAGGTAGAAATTAAGATAAAAATGAAAAAGTGTGCTTTTGACAGGTGTCAGGTAGAAAATACAATTGAGAACCAGGGGGAATACAGAAGCTTCAGAGGGGAGGTGAAAAAGCACATTAGAGAAATGAAGAGAGATTATGAGAAAAGACTGGCAGCCAACATAAATGGGAATCCCAAAGTCTTCTATAGGCATATAAATAGTAAAAGGGTGGTAAAAGGAGCAGTAGGGCCGATTAGGGACCTAAAAGGGAATTTACACATGGACGAAGGGGCCATGACTGAGGTATTAAATGAATACTTTGCATCTGTCTTTACCAAGGAGGTAGATACTTCCCAGGTCATGGTGACAGTCAGAAAACTCTATCACTAGAAGGGTTCAAAATTGATAAGGAGGAAGTGTTGAATAGACTGTCGGTACTTAACAGGATTCTAGAACCAATTGGTGGAGTGGGCAGATAGATGGCAGATGAAGTTCAACGTGGAGAGTTGTGAGGTGATGCATTTTGGTAGTAAGAACACGGACAGACGATATAACATAAGGGGAAATTTTGAAGGGGGTGCAGGAGCAGAAAGACCTGGGTGTGTATGTGCATAGATCACTGAAGGTGGCAGGACAGGTGGAGAGAGCAGTTAATAAAGCATAAAGTATCAAGGGCTTTATTAATAGGGGCATGGAGTATAAGAGCAAGGAGGTTATGCTGAATTTATATAAGAAACTCATGAGACCTCAGTTGGGGTATTGTGTACAGTTCTGGGTGCCACATTATAGGAAGGATGTGAACACATTGGAGAGAGTGCAGAAGAGGTTTACCAGAATGGTCCCAGGGATGAGAAACTTCAGTTACAAAGATAGATTGGAGAAGTTGGGACTGTTCTCCTTGGTATGAAGGCAGCTAAGAGGAGATTTGATAGAGATGTTCATAATCATGAGGGGGCTGGATAAAGTAGATAGGGAGAAACTGTTCCCGCTCGTAAAAGGATCAAGAATGAGAAGGCACAGACTTAAAGTGATTTGCAAAAGAAGCAAACGTGACATGAGAAAAAACTTTTCTTCGGGTCTGGAATGCATTGCCTGGAAGTGTGGTGGAGGCAGGTTCAATCAAAGCATTCAAGAGGGCATTAGATGATAATTTGAATAGAAACAATGTGCAGGGGTATGGGCAAAAGGCAAGGCAATGTCACTAGGTCATAATGCTCATTTGGAGAGCTGTGCAGACACAATGGGCTGAATGGCCTCCTTCTGTGCTGTTAAAATTCTGTGATTCTGAAATGGCCTGCGATCTGGAAGGTGACAATGTATTCTAGGATCCTGGCATCTGAAGGTGGGTTCTCGAGGAAAGAAATGATGACTGTGAGTTTGTAAGGGAGGGGGAACCATTTACAATGTCAGCTAGCTTGCAGATCCAGGAGTTTAATGGGAATGGGGTGAAGAGACCAGGTGCCAGGCTTGCAATGAGATGAGGTTTGAGAGGGCAAGGGGGAAAACATTTGAGTCAAATGGGGTTCATGGCTGGGAAGAGGTTTGATTTGTGATCAAGAGGATGGAAAACAGCAGAGACAACTGCATGATTTGTCTCTATTATGATGACAAAGAAATCCATAAGTTTTCAGAACTTGTTAGATGTGAGGGTGGAATACACGATTTAAGGAGATAGCTGGTAACAGAGTAAAGGAACCATGAGTTATCTTTGCTACGTCATCTTGTACATTTACCTGAGATGATGCCTTGGTTTAATGCCTCATCCAAAAGAGGGCACTTCCAACAGTATAGCAATCCCTCAGTACTGCATTGAATACATTATGTGTTCAAGTCTCTGGACTAGGGTTCCACATGCTTTTGACTCAGAAGTAAGAGTGTTACCACTAAACCAAAGCTTACATAGCTAAATGGAGGGGTAGATAGATATATTGTAGGGACCCCTATACACTAGGTTTCACAGTGTTAATTTTATGGAAAGGGATCGAAACAGGCTAAAAGGTGGAGATAAAACAATGGATGGAAATACATTTAAAAATAATAGAAATAGATGGGAAAAGAAAAATATATATAAAAAAATTTTTAAAATTATAAATTATTGGAAAAAGGGGGAATCGGAAAAGGGTTGGGGATGGAGGAGAAAGTTCATGATCTGAAGTTGCTAACTCAATGTTAAGTCCGAAAGACTGCAAAGTGCCTAATTGGAAGATGAGGTGCTGTTCTTCCAAATATTTATTTCCATCCATTGTTTTATCTCCACCTTTTAGCCTATTTTGATCCCTTCCCCCCACCCCACCCCCACTAGGGCTATCTTTCACTTGCTTGTCCTGATTTCTACCCTTAATTTCACCATTAGTACATTCCTTAGCTAATATCACCACCGTCAACACCCCTTTGTTCTTTTGTCTATGACATCTTTGGCAATCTCTTCTTTGCATCCACCTATCACTGGCCCTCTATCCAGCTCTACCTGTCCCACCCCCCTCAACCAGCTTATATTTCACCTCATTTTTATTTTTCCTTTGTTCTGATGAAGAGTCATACGGACTTGAAACGTTAACTGTATTCCTCTCCACAGGTGCTGTCAGGCCTGCTGAGTTTTTCCAGCTATTTTTGTTTTTGTCTTGAGACAAGGATTGGATTTGGCTCTGATTTCCAACACTCACTGACTCGCTCAAAAGTGAAGAGTTGATGATTTAGGCTAAGTAGCAAAGGGCTGCTGATGCCAGTGAAATTGTACTTCAGAAAGAGTTTGAAAAGGAGAGGGAAAGAGACGAAACCCGGAAAGGTGAAATTCCCAGGCACCATTAATATTTACTGCTGGTCACCACTGCTGAGGGAAAAATGCAAGTAGGATGGGCAACAATTCACCTGCCTGTAGACAAGTACGATTCAAAAGCAATTGTGTTCCATCTGACAGGGCCAGGAGAGTTGCCAGATCACAGACACAAACCATGTCCCTCAGACAACCCCTCGGATGAGATCATGAGGACCAAGACTCCAATTTATCGCACAATTGCTGAGCGCAACAGGCATGAATGCATATTGCAAGAGGAAGAGCCCCTGCCCAAAGAGCATCAGAGCAAAAGCATTCCTTCTTACAAAGGTACAGTCACTGTACAGATCCACTTACTGTAAACTGGAAACCTTTCTACTGTGCTTCAACTGTGGCTCAGCAGTAGCACTCTCGCTTCTGAATCAACATTAAGGGTTCAAGTCCTGGTCACTTGGGCTGACAGTCCACAGGGTAGGTTGTGAAAGAAGCAAGACAAATCTAAGTCTTTCTTTTCTTTCTAAAGCCATACCCAAGTGACCAGGACCCTGGAGCCCAATATTTTCC
Source organism: Carcharodon carcharias (assembly GCF_017639515.1). Taxonomy (NCBI): domain Eukaryota; kingdom Metazoa; phylum Chordata; class Chondrichthyes; order Lamniformes; family Lamnidae; genus Carcharodon; species Carcharodon carcharias. The sequence goes on along the minus strand of NC_054489.1, from coordinate 5,370,363 downwards.
TTTCTGTAGTTTAAGAAATACAACAAACTAAATTAGCTTGACTCAGTTGGTGGCATTGTCTGTGTGTCAGAAGCCTTCTTCCAAGAAAATAGTCAAAAATTGAGCAAATAATCTGGATTGATGTTCCAATGTAGTATTGGGGCAATACCACTGTTAGAAGTGAGGGGGCAGGGGAGAGGGATTTAAGAAAGTAGCTATTGTTGATCCACAAAGGAAAAAAAAAGAAAACTTGCGTGTTTCACAGGTGCGGATATACCTAAAGACTTTACAGCAAATGAAGTGCTTTGAAAATGTTATCGCTGTTGTAACATAGGAAATATGGCAGTTAATTTGTGCACAGTAAACTAAACAGGAAGTTGATAATGATTGGATAATTTATTTTTAGTAATATTGATTGGATAAATATCGACCAGAGCAATGAGGGGAGCTCCCTTACACTTATTCAAAACAGTAGAATCTTTTACATCCATCTTGGAGAGCAGATGAGCCTTGGGTTAACATCTCCAGATTTTTAGCTCAAGTCTCTGGAGTGGGACTTGAACCTACAACCTTCTGATGCAGAGACAAAGATACTACTCATTCAGCTATAGCTAACACAAGTGCACCAGCAAAGACTGGCCCCATTGATCAGACTGTAACTGCAGCCTACACCCAAGGAACTGTGCCTCAGCATTAATCAGTACCACTGAGTTAGAAAGGTGAGCAGAGAAGAGAAAAATAAAAACTGTTTCTTGCACTATTCTTTCTCTCAGGAAAGCAGACTCTGGCACAAGTGCTTCAGCAGTTGGGGGCTCAGCTCCCCTCACGAGGTTCATGCAGTGAGCTCCCAGCGTCACACTCTTTCGATCCGGGGACAGAACTTTCTCGCAACCAATATGGAGGGCAAGTAAGGGATGACTCCATGTCCAAGAAGAGAAGTCAGTTTTACAAAGGTACATTCATGTGACAGAATTTCAATGAACCACAAAGTACTCTTCCCAATGAGTACAGAGACAGAATTTCCAGCCAGCATCAGTCAGAAACACAATCATAACAAATCCCTCCCATTCACCAATTGCCCACTGTATTCACTGATCTATGCTGACTCCTGATCTGGCAAAGCCTCAACTTTAAAATTCTCATCCTTATATTCAAATTCCTCCATGGTCTTGCCCCTCCTATCTCTGTAACTTTCTTCACCCCTTCAACCCTCAAGTCTCTGTGCCCTTCCAATTTTGGACCCTTATGCAACCCAATTTTCAATGCTCTATGAATGGTGGCCATACCTTAAGCTGCCTGGGCCCAAAGTTCCAGAATTCCCCTCACTAACCCTCTTCATTTCTTTATCCCTCTCTATTTGTTAAGTTGCTGCTCAAAATCTCACGCTTTGTCCAAGCTTTTGGTCACCTCTCCAAATATTTATTCATGTGGCTCAGTGTCAGATTTTGTTTGATAACAGCCCTGTAAAGCACCTTATGATATTTTACTTTGTTAAAAGTGCTATATAAATGCAAGTTGTTGTTGTGATGTTTTAATTCCGGCATCAGTTTTTTTTTCTGAGGCCATTAAGCATTCATACATGCACAGTGCTGACTGGAAAGTCTACCTTTCTTAGCAAATCCACTGCCCTGTGTGGTACACAGCCAGACGGCCCCAGTCTGGTCATTAGTGGGCTAGAGCCAGAAAAACTGCTAGATCATCATAAAAACCCAACTGGTTTATTCAAGCCCTTCAGGAAAGTAACCGGCCACCCCTACTCAGTCTAGCCTGCACACGACTCCAGTCCATACTGCATGGTTAATTTTTACTGCTTGGGATGGCTAGTAAATGTGGCCTTATCAGAATCACCCACATTCTGAGAACAAGTAATGAAAAATAAATTCAATTTCTGGTCAGTGCTGAGTTAGTTCATGAAATAGAATGTGAGCCTTTATGTCAAGGGGGCTGGAAGAAAAATTGAAGGAGCTTTGCTGTAGTCGTACTGAACCTTGGTCAGACCCTATCTGGAGTACTGTGTTCAGTTCGGGGCAGTGCCTCCCAGGACGGACATGTTGGCTCCAGAGGGGGTGGTATAAGGCAGATTCATCAGAATGATATTGGGGCTTAGAGTTATGAGGATGGTTACATAAACTTGGATTGTATTCGCTTGACTCTGAAATGCTGAGCCATGATCTAATTAAATTTTTTAATTGGGAAAAGGATTTAACAGGGTGGGTACAGACAAACTATTTCCTCAGGAGGGGGGAATCCAGAACACGGGGGGCATAACCTTAAGTTAGAGCCAGGCCATTCAAAGGTGATGTAAGGAAGCACTTCTTCACACAAAGGGGAAGGGAATTCTGGAACTCTCCTCCCCCAAAAGGCTGTGGATGTTGGAGGTCAGTTGAAAATTTCAAGACTGAGAGCAACAGATTTTTTTTGGGTAAGGATATTAAGGGATATGGATGAAAGGCAAATGAATGGTCTTGAGGTACAGATTAGCCATGATTTAATTAAATGGTGGAATTGCTCAAAGGACTGAATGCTCTCCTTCTGTTCCTGTGTTCCTCAACTAGACTTTAGCTCAAATAAACATGCTGGGGCTAGGAACTAGAATTAATGGTGGTCTCTGTACTCATTAAAGTCTAAACATGAACCCCCTTGATGATATGAGCCCTGGCACTGCTTGAAGTAAAATGCCACACCGTTCAGAAGGTCCCAGGTGCCTTTTACAATTTGTGCTGAGTTAATTGATCTCAGTCACATGCAGCAGTGGAGGTACTACAACTGAGCTCAGCTCCTCCTCAATAGCCAATGACTCCCTCCACAAGTTGCATGTGTATAGATGTGTGATGCCAACACTGCAGCCACAATTTTCCAATCATTACTATTTAAATGCATTAGTGAGCATTAAGGGAGACTGCTACCCAGCCTCAAAGACACAACCTTGTATAGTTGAAATTGGTGGCTTGACACCCTTGCACGTAAGGAACAGGCTATGGTGAATGCTAATTCACTGAATTCCTTAAAGCTAGAGCTTAACTGGTTTCTGGCTTGGGCAGAGATCACCTGGCACAACAGGTAGGTACTTGGTAACATCAGCCCATTCCAGGGTTGTCTCCTGGATTAATTTCGATAACATAGAGGTAGGTGGGGGAGGTTGGAGAGGAATTTTCCAGATTCTTTCCCCAAATGGGTTTGCGTTTTTCGACCTTCGGAAAATTACATGGTGGGATGGAAAGCGTCTGCACATCTGTTTGGAACAGGCCCGATGGATTGATAGGTCTTTTCATATGCATGTTCGTATCTTAACCTGATTACAATGAATGTGTTACCATCAGCGTTAATACAACTACAATTACAAAAAGCTAGGCTGTATGTCAGCAACAAATCTGCTTCTCTCATGTTCCTTTTGGGCTGTAACTTAAAACCTGATGATCTCAATCCTGAACTTTATTTTTTTAATTTTTAAAGAAAATCATGCCTTGCTTTCTGATAATTCTAAATTGTGCATGATCAAGAATGAACATCAAGCTGCCTGTTAGTAAAAAAGGACAGCTGATCATTTATGACATACTACTTAACATAATATAAAGAATGGTTAAGCAAGGTGCACAGAGCACTCAAGGCACATGAAACCCACAGCCCAACATGTGGCAGAATCTCAATGAAAGTTTAACTGTATATATTTTCTATTCTGTTTCAGGTGAGAACAGTTACACAGGAGGCCTGCACTCTGCCAAAAAAAGTACAGCTGAAGTCAAGGTCCAAGAGGAATGCTATAAAAAGGCTGAGCTAGCTGCAATGTGCGCTCTTCGCAATGTGTATTTTGCGGCCAAAGAGATGATCCCCAATTCCTCAACAGAAGCTCTGAATGAGTTGTGCGTGATTCAAGGTCTCACTGACCTGTCTGGACTTCACTCGGACAAGTTCGTCTCCTACGATGAGTCAATCGAGGAATTCCAGCAGGCCATCGCTGAAGTTACGGACGAAGGAATCCTGAAAAGGGCACGGTCTAGTAACTGTTTCAGTATCCTGATCGATGAATCTGAAGACTGTTTCACTGAGCCGTGCTTGTTCCTGTACCTCCGAATCATTGAGCACGTTACAGGAGGATACGAGCCCAAAACATACTTCTTGGCGGTCAAAAAACTGCAGGAAGAGGTCACAGCAAAGAAGATCACGGCAGAGTTAGTTGACTTGCTCAAAGAGAAAGATCTAGACATGAAACAGATGTGTGGATTTGCAATTGATGGCACTGCTGTCACAGCTGAATGCAAGAACAGTGTGGTCACTCAGTTAAAGGCACAGGCACCTGGGCTCTTATCCATTCACTGTATTGCTCATCGATTAGCTCTCAGCAGCGTGTCTGCTGCAGACACTGTCCCTTACCTGGTGAAATACCAACAAACTCTCGACTCTGTTTATAAACACTTTATCAATTTGCCAAAGAACAGGGATGGTCTTGAGGCCATTCAAAAAATACTGAGAGACACGCACAAACAGAGCAGCCCTTTCAAGGATATCTTTCCATCCAGGTGGCTTACAGTCAGAGCATCAGTTGAAGCTGTAATCCGCAACTTTGGCAACCTTGTCTCAGCACTCCAGAACAGTCGGTCAGCCAGAGGTGCTGGACTAGCAAAGACCATGTGCACCTACAAATTTTTGCATTGTAGTCACTTTTTGGCTGACATTCTCCATCAGCTGTTCATTCTGTGTAAAAGTTACCAGACCTCCAATGTTGACTTCTCAATTGTGCACCCCCTGTTGAAATCAACGGTCACCACAATTAATAAGTTGAGTGCTGAAAGAACTGGCGAGATGCTCAAGAGCCTCTTGGCTGCACTGCCACCCAACATGTGGGATGACAGCCTCACTGACTGCTCCTTTATATTTCAGAATCACTGGATAAAAGGAGGCCGCCGCCAGAGGACAGAGGCAGAAAGCACCTGTAGGACTTTCCTCGAAACTCTCACACGTGACCTTAAGGCCAGGTTCTCGGAAACCAAGGATTCAGCCACCATGACAGCGATGACTGCCATTTTCGACCCTGCACATGCCTCCGACTCCAAGAACAGGCATATCCAAACTGTGACTGATTACCTGTCCTCACTTTCCGATGAGAGTGACAAAGACGATTTTGAGATGAGCTGCAAACAGGAGCTGGTCAGCTTCATGAACTTTGTAGAATCTCAGCCTGGTGTTCATGCACTCACCAGCGCCAAGGATGTGTGCGAGCTTGCGCTCAAGCAGAAACTGATGTTTCCCATGGTCAGTTCACTGGCGGAACGGTACCTAGCTTTGCCGATTCCCACTGCAGATCTGGTGGGAGTGTTCAGCAGACAACACATGTTGAGGACCAAACTTGGGAACTCACTGACCAGCAAGTCACTGGAGAACCTGATCAAGATCTCAATCCATGGTCCTCCAATCAAGGAATTCAACTTTGTAGCTGCCTATTCCAAATGGGCATCGAGTAAAGCGAACAGGCCAAAGCAGCAAAAAAGTTAGAGGTTTGCAGAGACTGTTAAGTAGTACAGGTTCTTGTGTTTTTTTTTTAAAAATTGTTTGTTATAAGCAAAGAAGAAAAGAAGGGAAGCTTATTTGTAGGCAAACCCTTTAAACCCCAAAATAAACACAGCTTTTCATTGAAATAAAAGCTTTCTAGTAGCAAAAATGTACAGAAACCTTGGGCAAAGAAAATCTGTAATCTGACAAAAACCTTTCCTTTTTTTTGCTTCTAAAGTTTGATACTATTGATAATGACAATACTGTTGCCACTCAGCCTTCATGTCCATTCCTGGGGCAGTAATAGGGCAACCACTACAACAGCTTTCTTTAAAGAAAGAAAAGGTTTGCAGTTATAATCATGTCTATTCACCTCTCAGTAACACCTCACAGTGTCTCATAAACAACAAATTGCTTTGTAGTGCAATGCCTACTCTTAGGGTGTACACAACTATTTTGCAGACAGGAAGTTCCTGCAAACAGGAATGAATCTAATAATTGCTTTTGATGTTGGTCAAGTTAGAAAAGCTAGAAAAATAGATTTGAGTAATTCAATGCCTATAATTGTTGTTTTTTTAAAGTTCCCAATATCTAATTTATTTAGCCCCTTCCTTTGTTAGGCCTCCTTACATTGCACACACGCCTCCTCCCTCTTTCACATGCGATGAGGGAGAAGGCAGAGAGATGATTAACATACTGGAGACCTGCATGTGACATCACTAGGGTTGCCAACTCTGGCTGGATGTATTCCTGGAGGTGGCAATGCACGGCCTTCTCATTCCACTGGCCCTCCCCCACGTTCTCCAATTGGTCATCCAACATGCCCATCGTCATGGAGCTCCACCTTTCACACCAAATTGGAAAGCAAACTTTTCATTACCCAATTGGATGTTTGTTGCCTGCCAATCAAACAGCTTCTTCTTTCCCATCACCAATATTTTTATAACTAATAAACAAAACGTTTAAAGGAAATCATTTTTTTCAACTCCCCTATGCTTTTTCTCCTGGGATTGTTCCCAACAATGTACTGGAGATTAATCTTCAATTCCTGGAGACTCAGCTACCCTAGTCAATACTCACATACTGCAATTGGCAGCATTTCCTATATTCCATGGTTACCTGTCACATCTTCCAGTTGTGATGTGGCAGTGCAAAGCTGCACTAAGAGAGACACCAGCTGCCCTGGCAGCGCTGCACCAATGCAAAGTTGTCCGTCATTGTGCATGAGCTTGAAGAACCAATGGTAGGGCCTGTTCAGTCAGGGTGAGGGAGACATTTCCTCATATGCACTTCCAGCAGGGGTCACTGCATAGTGATTCTGAGAAGGAACCCTTGGCTAATGTTTCCCCTTCCTTAGCCCAGGGAGGCAGAGACCAAGTGTAGCTTCCCAGTTGCTGCCATGACCAAGAAATGTTAAACTAGGACCATGCCCTTGCTCCCCTTTAAATATTGCTGTTGGAGCTTTAAAGAAAGATTTTCATTTCTACAGTGCCTTTCATGGCCTCAGGTTGTTCCAAAGTGCTTTACAGCCAATGAAGTACTTTTTGAAGTAGACTGCTGTAATGTAGGAAATGCAGCAATTTGTACACAGCAAGTTCCCAAAAACAGCAATATTAACCTGACTCTTCAATTAAATGAAGATAATCTGTTTTAGTGAAGTTAGTTGAGGATAAATAAAAGCCAGGACACTAGAAGAACTCCCCTGCTCTTCTTCAAAATAGTGCCATTGGTTCTTTTACGTTCACCTAAGAAGGCAGAGGAGGCCTCAGTTTATCTCATCCAAAAGATGGTACCTCCAACAATGCAGCATTCACCCAGCACTACACTTGAGTATCAGTCTAAATTATAGACTCAAGTCTCTGGAATCTTTAGCACTCTTTTCTGTATGATTGACTTAACTAAACAAATGTTCTGCTGAGTCTGAAGCATTTATTCATGAAAGTCTCAGCTCTGTTAAAATTGTGAATTCTAATCAAACACATCTCTTGATTGTTTTGTGCTCTTTTTGAAGAAAAAATAGGAAGAGTGCCATTAATCTGTTACCTAATTTATATATTAATATATCACAAGTTACAAGAATACTAAAGGATTTTTAGGGAAATGCTCCAGTAAGTTGCAACACTACCTTTATATAATCTGACTGTATTCAAACAAAGCCTTATCTGAATGGATTAAAAATCTCCTCTGTTGGCCACAAGTATCATGGAAGCATACAGCGAAAGAGGTCATTCGGCCCATTTGCCTGTGTCTACTGAAAGAGCTATTCAATGAGTTCCACTCCCCTGCTTTTTCCCCACAGATCTGCAAATCATTCCTTTTTAATTATATCCACTTCCCTTCTGAAAGCTGTCTCTGAATCTGCTTCCATCGCCCTTTCAGGAGTGCTTTCCAGATTTTAACACTTGCATGGAGCAGTCCCAGGCTACTTTCCATTGAATGGTGTCCCACCGAAAAGAAACTGCTCCTAATTTAGCAAACTCACCTAGAGTCTCCTGGTGTCAGGAATGGAAGACTGTGCTTCAGATTAAGGTATACTGTTATGGACAGTGTGAAGGGAACCTCACTGTATTGTATCCGTAATTGAAGCTGCCCCATTCTGCAGCAAAGATATCTTTCACCTGATAAGCTAAAAATTCATGCGAAAATGTAAACATTTTCTTGGCTTGCAAAGTTATCCTCTGCTTCCGTTTTCGATTTTCACAGCAACATCCCACTCCACGGGGTTAATAGCAAGGGGATGATCCAACCCCAGGTCTCTCCCACTGCCTGTGAAATGGGCTGCAGTGGATCTGTCTGACTCTCTATAGAGGGTGCCGCTCCAGTTTTGCTCAGCAGCTTCTCAGACAGTAAAATCGAGAACTCAGCGCTCCGTATTACTGTTACTGGGAGAGTTCCAGAAATCTATCAGTCTTAGGAGCAGGTGCATGAGGCATAGATATGCCCTGCAGCAACCTAGGTTTGTTGTGAAAGTATTATTTTTCTTTGATTTTACCTCACTGTATTCTGCAGTCAGCTCCCCCTGATGGCTTAATAGGTAAATGCCTCAAAATTACATGGGACTGAGTCAGCTAGAACCAAATGCCCAAGATTATATCCCTGCTGAAGAAAGGACTTGCCCATAAAATTGAGAACTCCACCAGGGACACATCGAGAGGAAAACATTAGAAAAAGAGTGACAGAGTTAAGAATTCAGCCACCACATCAAAGACATCATCACTTCCAGCACTCCAGAGACTCTCCGCTTGTCTGGATGAATGCAGCTCCAACAACACTCAAGAAATTTGACACCAACCAGGACAAAGCAGCCCACTTGATTGGCACCCCTTCCACAAACAATCACTTCATTCAATACCGATACACAGTAGCAGCAGTGTGTACCATGTAATGATGCACTGCAGAAACTCACCAAGGCTCCTTCGGCAGTACCTCCCAAACCCAGAACTACTACCATCTAGAAGGACAAGGGCAGCAGACAAATGGGAACACCACCACCTACAAGTTCACCTCCAAGCCACTCACCAGCCTGGCTTGGAAATATATTGCCGTTCCTTCACTGTCTCTGTGTCAAAATCCTGGAACTCCCTTCCTAACAGCACTGTGGGTGTACCTACACCACATGGACTGCAGCGGTTCAAGAAGGCAGCTTACCACCACCTTCTCAAGGGCAATTAGGGATGGACAATAAATGCTGGCCTAGCCAGTGATGTCCACATCCCATAAATGAATAAAATAAAGGCAAGAGATAAGGTGAGAGCGTCACCCCTGCACACACAGAGTGGAAGACTGCAAAGTAATGCTGGCAAAGACCTATCCAGGATTGATGTGTGATGGCAATTTTTCTTTTAAATGTACCACACAAATCCATCATTGTTTCTGAACCTCCAAAGAAGGTTACAGAGGAAGGGGTTCTGTTTTCCTGATTTGGAAAGCCCTCTTTCTCCCATGGAGACACCCCCGGCCAACACCCTGCTGAACTCCAGAGAGCATGTTGCCATTTGGTCCAGTTTAGGGGCAGGCTGGGTCCTGCTGGAGATCGACCAGCTAAATAAGTCTGGCCTAACAACATAAAACATTAAATCATAATATGATGCAGCAGAGAAGACCCATTCTGCCCATCACGCTTGTGACAGCCCTTTGAAAGCATTATCCAATTAATCCCACTCCTCCGCTCTTTCCCCATGGCCCTGTGATTTGGTTTTTGCATTCAAGTATTGCTCCAATTCTCTTTTGAAAGTTACTATTGAATCTGCTTCCACCAGCGCATTCCAGATCACAACAACTCACTGCATAAAGTAATTCTTCCTCATCTTCTGTGATTTTTCTGCCAATCACCATAAATCGGTGTCCTCTGGTTACCGAACTTTCTGCTAGAGGAAACAGTTTCTCCTTTTTTACTTTCTCAAAATCTTTCATAATTTTGGACATCTCTACTTAAAAAACCCTTAACCTTCTCTGCTCTATGCAGAAAACCCCAGTTTATTAGCTTCTGTACTTATTTGTACTTCAGTCCTACACCTCAAAGCATTGATAAATATCCTACTGCTTGTCCACCTAGGGACCATCTGACCTGTTAGGACATTGTTTTGCACACATATATGGAGTCGAGTAGGAACAATTCCATCCACCAGTGTAGTCCAGGTCCCGTTAATGATCCAGACAAGCAATCATCAATAGTACCCTGGAGTACCCTGTAAACTTCTGTCAAGATTCCTGATTGGCTCAAAGTGCCAAGATTATTGAGTCTACTACCTGCTGGGTCACATTGGAGCCAACTCAATCCCAAAGCAGCATTTGTATCTTCCCAACCCACCCTTTCCAGGGGTACAGTCATTGGTGGTGTTGAGAGTGGCTTAACAAGGAGTGGAACAAAAAAGCTAAGGAGTAACCATTTCAGCAGCATACTTTTCCATTTCAGACCTGTTTCCTATATCAAGGATCAACTGACACAATAGCATCCATACACATGGTACCATTAGGTGCCAAATCAGTGAAAGGATCTTAAGAACTCTTACACCCCCTTACACCCAGCTACAATAATTTCACCTTCCTGATAGGCAGGAAGTTAAAGAATGAGCTTGAATTTAATTTGCAACTTTCACGATCTCAGGATGTCCCAAAACACTTCAAAGCCAATGAAGTACGTTTGAGGTGTTGTAATGTAGGAAATGTGGCAGCCAATTTGTGCACAGCAAGATCCCACAAACAGCAATGTGATTATGACCAGATAATTTTTTTTTTAAAATGACTTTGGTTGAAGGATAAATAATGGTCTGGACATGGGAGAGAATTCCCCTGCTCTAATCTGAAATGGTGCTGAGGGATATTTAACATCCACCGGAGATGGCAGATGGGGGTCTCAGTTTAATGCTTCATCCAAAGAAGGGTGCCTCTGATTCCCTCAGTACTGCAGTGAAGTAACAGTCTCTTGGGTAAAGTAGCAACCATACCTCTGGAATTGTACCTCAGAGTCAGGAAGAAAGCGTAATAAAATAAAAAATAGAAAGACAGGTGCTTCAAAGCCATAGCCGTGTTGGTTGTGGATCATTGGCACCGATCCAAACACATTCGCTACCTCGATTAACATTATTCTAAGCATGGGTCATCCTGTCAGAGACTGGCATTTTCTCACGGTAGCTGGAAGTGTTTCACAGGATCGTTAAAAGACAATGGAAGATGCTTAAAACCTTGTTATTGAGTTGTTGTCTGGAATAGAAAAGATGTTTTAAAAGAAGGCTAATGTTTGCTATTAGGCAAGGACGCTGCAACTGAGTTTCATTTCAGACAGTCTGGCTTTCAAGTGGGTTGTCTGGAAAGTCCAATTGTAAACTGCTTGCTGAAGGTTCCGTTCTTAAATAAGAGTTTTTTTTCCTTTCCCTGCTAACTTCCATACTCTATTATGTGTTGAGAAGCTGAGAAACTTCAGTTATATTCTCCTTAAAGCAACAGAGTTTAAAGTAAGATTTAAAAGAGGTGTTCAAAATTATGAGTGACATTGATAAGAGTAAGTAATGTGAAACTGTTTCTACTGACAGGAGGGTCTGTAACCAGAGGATACACATTTCATAAAAATTAGCAGAAGAACCAGAGGGGAATTGAGGAAGACCATTTTTTTAAAATGCAGTAAATTATAATTATCTGGAATTCACTGCCTGGAAACAGACTGAATAGCAACTTTCAAAGAGGGAACTAGATACATACTTAACAAGGAAAAATTTGCAGAGCTATAGGAAAGGAGCAGGGTGTGGGACGATTTGGATAGTTCTTTAAAATACAGGCACGACGGGCTGAATGGTCCCGTGTTGTGCAATTCTGTGATTCAATTAGGATTAATGAAAACCTGCAACAACTTGACTTATAGAGCATCTTTAACATAGTCAAATGTCCCAAGACGCTTCACATAAATGTTATCAAACAAAATTTGGCACAATGCTACAGCAAGAGGTATCAAGACAGGTGACCAAACACTGGTCAAAGCGATAGGTTGTAATGAGCACCTGAAAGGAGAAAGGACAGAAGAGGTTGCTATATGCAATTTAGCTGCCATGTTTCCAACATTACAACAGTGACTACATTTCAAAAGTACTTAATTGGATGTAAATCACTTTGGGACGTCCTGTGATGGTCCACTACATAAATGCAAATCTTTATTTTTCACACCCCTCCTGGTTGCTAGTTATAGATTAGTAATTGGCAGGCATTCACCCAGGGAAACTGAACATTAGGAGAAGAGTGGGGGAAACAGTTTATTGCTTTGGATCTGACGACTGAATACATGGGGCTAATGTTCATGGGGCCAGGGACAGTGTGGAGTGGGTGAATTGTCCATGCGAGCCTTACTGAATTTGGAAAATTTCTCATTAATGCTTCAGCCAGTTGTGCTAACACCAAAGTACCTTTATATAAAAAGAAACATTTTAGATTCCTTGGTCTTTTGCATACAATTGAAAGGCTTTTAATCGGAGTCACTGATTTACAGGAACAGAATAAAGTCAAACTTGGTCTTTAATTACACAGGATTCCAGGATTTTTAAATTGGTGTTTTGGGGTTAGCATTTCATTGTTCCATGAAAATTTAAAATCAATGGTCTTACTTCTAAAATAGATTCTGGCGAAAGACCTTCACCCAAATCATTAACCTTGTTTTTATCTTTTCAGATCTGATGTGCATTTCCTGCATTGTTTTGTTATTTCTGATTTCCAGCATTTCCAGTTCCTTTACACTTGATTTCCTTGTTGCTAATTATCAAACCTCAATCTTTTGTTGCAGTCATTTTTCTCCTTTTACAGGTTCCACTCAAATGGTAAATGCTTGGGGTTTCTTCGCCCTCCATGATTTATAAATGATTTCAGATCGTGGCTGAATGTTGCAGATTAAGGCCAAGTATCCCGTGGCTGCATCGTTACAGATTCCCGCCTTCCCATTCCATTCTAAAAATCGATTGCTTTGTCTTACCATTAGTGTCTTTTGAATAACCGCACATGAACACCACCCCCCACATGACCACCGCTTGCCCATCCCCCCCACCCCCACCCAAAATCTTTGGACAAAATGCCAGAAATCCCAATCTCCATGGCAACTATGTTAAGTGCAGAGTACACAGCGAAAGGAATTCGCCTCCTGCTAAATATCACTGCCAGTTTGACAATTGAAGCAGCTTCCTGTCGGCTGTGCACTGCAGGAAGCAAGTATCGATGGCATTCCGCACACATGTTCTGTAAACAGGGATTAAAGTCAGAGGTAAGCCCCCATTCTGTCCTCTTAATTGCTAGTATGAGGAAACTGGGCTCCATGGATAATAAGACGCATGTGTACCATTTTTGTGGAATCATCGGGTCGTTGCTTTTGGCACTCCCTCTCTTGTCGATAACGTTCTTGTCCAAGTCAGAACATTGTGGGTTCAAGCCCCAATCCAAGACTTGAGCACAAAACCTCAGACTGTTACTCCAAACTGTACAGAGGGAGTGCTGCATTGTTGGAGGACCTGGTCTTCAGGTTAGCTGTTAAACCTGAAGCCTGTTCACATGGATGTTAAAGATCCTTTGCACAATTCAAAAAAAAGTACAGACATCTCCATCAACCATTCTCACCAAAACACAAAATACATGGCCTTTCACATAACTGATGTGAGATCTTGCTTTACACAAAATAGCTGCCTATTGCCTACAGAACAGGTGACAGCACTTCAAATAATTAATTATACTTGAAGGGCTTGAAGCCATTCCAATGGGAGATGGTCACAGATCTCAGGAGTAGCATAGCTAGGAGTTGCCAATCCTCCAGGCTTGAATTCATTAGTAACAAAAATATTGGAAATGGGACCAAGAAAAAGGTAGTTTGGCTGGCAGGCAAGGATAGATTTGTATTCTTTCACGGAACATGGGCATCGCTAGCTAGACCAGAATTTTATTGCCTATCTGCAATTACCCTTGAGAAGGTGGTGCTGAGTTACCTTCTTGAACCGCTGCAGTCCATATGCTGTAGGTACACCCACAGTGCTGTTTGGAACGCAGTTTCCAGATTTTGACCTAGCAACAGTGAAGGAACGACGATATATTTCCAAGTCAGATTAGTGTGTGGCTTCAAGGGGAACTTGAAGGTGGTGGTGTTCCCATGCATCTGCTGCCCTTGTCCTTCTAGGTGGTAGAGGTCATGGGTTTGGAAGATGCTGTCAAAGGTGCCTTGGTGAGTTGCTGCAGTGCATCTTGTACATGGTACACACTGCTGCCAATGTGTGTCGGTGGTGGAGGAAGTGTATGTTGGAGCTGGTGGATGGGGTGCCAATCAAGTGGGCCACTTTGTCCTGAATGGTGTCAAGCTTCTTGAATTTTGATGGAGCTGCACTCATCCAGGCAAGTGGAGAGTATTCCATCACAGTCCTGATTTGTGCCTTGTAGATGGTGGACAGGTTTTGGGGAATCAGGAGGTGAGTTATTCACCACAGAATTCCCAGCATTTGACCTGCTCTTGTAGCCACAGTATTTATATGGCTAGTCCAGTTCAGGTTCTGGTCAATGGTTAAACCCCAGGATGTTGATAGCGGGGAATTCAGTGATGGTAGTGCCATTGAACGTCAAGGAAGATGGTTGGATTCTCTCTTGTTGGAGATGGTCATTGCACTTGGGTGGCGTGAATGTTGTCCAGGTCTTGCTTCATATGGGCACGGACTGCTTCAGTATCTGGGGAGTTGCAAATGGTGCTGAACGTTGTGCAATTATCAGTGAACATCCCCACTTCTGACGTATGATGGAGGGAAGGTCATTGATGAAGCAGCTGAAGGTGGTTGGGCCTAGGACACTACACTGAGGGACTCCTGCATTGTTTTTTTAAATTCATCCATGGGATGTGGGCTTCGCTGGCTGGGCCAGCATTTATTGCCCATCCCTAGTTGCCGTTGAGAAGGTGGTGGTGGTGAGCTGCCTTCTTGAACCACTGCAGTCCATGTGTAGGTATATCCACAGTACTGTTAGGAAGGAAGTTCCAGGATTTTGACCCAGAGACAGTGAAGGAATGGTGATATATTTGGTGAGTGACTTGGAGGGGAACTTTTAGGTGGTGGCGTTCCCATCTATCTGCTGCCCTTGTCCTTCTAAATGGTATTAGTCGTGGGTTTGTCAAAGGAACCTTGGTGAATTCCTGAAATGCATCTTGTAGATGGTACACACTGCTGCTGCGTGTCAGTGGTGGAGGGAGTGAATGTTTGTGGATGTGGTGCCAATCAAGTGGCCTGCTTTGTCCTGGACGGTGTCAAGCTTTGAGTGTTGTGGAAGCTGCACTCATCCAGGCAAGTGGGGAGTATTCCATCATACTCCTGACTTGTGCCTTGTAGATGGTGAATCAGGAGGTGAGTTACTTGTCGCATGATTCCTAGCCTCTGACCTGCTCTTGTAGCCACAGTATTTATATAGCTAGTCCAGTTCAGTTTCTGGTCAGTGGTAGCACCCAGGATGTTGATAGTGAGGGGCTCAGTGATGGTAATGCCATTGAACTTCAAGGGACGATGGTTGGATTCTCTCTTGTTGGAGATGGTCATTGCCCGCCACTTGTGTGGTGTGAATGTTACTTGCCACTTGTCAGCGTGGAAGTTGTCCAGGTCTTGCTGCATTTGGACATGGACTGCTTCAGTATTTGAGGAATTGCTGAACAGCATGCAATCATCAGTGAACATCTCCACTTATGACCTCATGGTGGAAGGAAGGTCATTGATGAAGCAGCTGAAGATGGTTGGGCCGAGGACACTACCCTGAGGAACTCCTGCAGTGATAACCTGGAGCTGAGATGACTGACCTCCAAAAACCACAACCATCTTCCTTTGAGTGAGGTATGACTCTAGCCAGCAGAGAATTTTCCCCGATTCCCACTGACTCCAGTTTTGCTAGGGCTCCTTGATGCCACACTCAGTCAAATGCTGCCTTGATATCAAGGGCAGTCACTCTCACCTCACTTTGAGAGTTCAGCTCTTTTGTCCATGTTTGAACCAAGGCTGTAATGAGGTCAGGAGCTGAGTGGCCCTAGCAGAACCCAAACTGGGCATCAGTGAACAGATTATTGCTAACCACTTGATAGCACTGTTGATGACCCTTTCATGTACTTTACTGATGATCGAGAGTAGACTAATGGGGCGGTAATTGACCAGGATGGATTTGGCCTGCTTTTGTATACAGGACATACCTGGGCAATTTTCCACATAGCCGGGTAGATGTCGTGTTGTAGCTGTACTGGAACAGCTTGGTTAGGGGTGTGGCAAGTCCCGGAGCACAAGTCTTCACTACTATTGCTAGAATGTTGTCAGGGTCCATAGCCTTTGCAGTATCCAGTGCCTTCAGCCATTTCTTGATATCACGTAGAGTGAATCGAATTAGCTGAAGACTGGCATCTATGATGCTGGGGACCTCTACAGGAGGCCAAGATGGATCATCCACTTGGCACTTCTGGCTGAAGATTGTAGCAAATGCTTCAGTCTTATCTTTTGCACTGATGTGCTGGGCTCCTCCATCATTGAGGATGGGGATATTGTGGAGCCACCTCCTTCAGTGAGTTGTTTTATTGTCCACCGCCATTCATGACTGGATGTGGCAGGACGGCAGAGCTTACATCTACATTACACGTTGGTTGTGGGATCGCTTAGCCCTGTCTATCACTTGCTGCTTATGCTGTTTGGCACGCAAGTAGTCCTGTGTTATAGCTTCACCAGGTTGACACATTTTTAGGTATGCTTGGTGTTGCTCTTGGCATGCCCTCCTGCACTCTTCATTTTAACCAGGGTTGATCCTCCAGCTTGATGGTAATGGTAGAGTGGGGGATATGCCAGGCCATAACGTTACAAATTGTGTTGTATAGAATTCTGCTGTTGCTAATAGCCCATAGGGACTCATGGATCCCCAGTTTTGAGTTGCTAGATCTGTTCAAAATCTATCCCATTTAGCCATGGTCGTGCCACACATCATGAGGGAGGGTATCCTCAATGTGAAGGTGGGACTTTGCCTCCACAAGGTCACTCCTATCAATACATCATGGACAGATACATCTGCGACAGGTAGATTGCTGGGGATGAGGTCAAGTATGTTTTTCCCTCTCGTTGATCCCCTCACCACCTGCCACAGACCCAGCCTAGCAGTTATGTCCTTTAGGACTTGGCCTGCTCAGCCAGTTGTGGTGCTATGGAGCCACTTTTGGTGATGGACATTGAAGTCCCTCACCCAAAGTACATTCTGTGCCCTAGCCACTCTGTGCTTCCTCCGAGTGGTGTTCAACATGGAGGAGTACTGCTTCATCAGCTGAGGGGGCACCATAGGTGGTAATCAGGTTTCCTTGCCTACGTTTGATGCTATGAGACTTCATGGGGCCTAGAGTCGATGTTGACAACTCCCAGGCAACTCCCTCCCGACTGTATACCACTGTGCCGCCACCCCTGCTGGGTCTGTTCTGCCGGTTGGACAGGACATACCCAGGGATGATGATGTCTGGAACATAGAAACATAGAAACTAGTAGCAGGAGTAGGCCATTCGGCCCCTCAAGCCTGCTCCGCCATTCATCATGATCATGGCTGATCATCCAACTCAATAGCCTGCTCCTGCTTTCTCCCCATATCCTTTGATCCCTTTCGCCCAAAGAACTATATCTAACTCCTTCTTGAAGACACACAATGTTTTGACCTCAACTACTTTCTGTGGTAACGAATTCCACAGGCTCACCGCTCTCTGGGTGAAGATATTTCTCCTCATCTCAGTCCTAAATGGTCTACTCCATATCCTCAGACCGTAACCCCTGGTTCTGGACTCCCCCACCATCGGGAACATCCTCCCTGCATCTACCCTGTCTAGTCGTATTAGAATTTTATAGGTTTCTATGAGATCCCCCCTCATTCTTCTGAACTGCAGAGAATATAATCCCAACCGACTCAATCTCTCCTCATATGTCAGTCCCGCCATACCAGGAATCAGTTGGGTAAACCTTCGCTGCACTCCCTCTATAGCAAGTACATCCTTCCTCAGATAAGGAGACCAAAACTGCATACAATATTCCAGGTGTGGTCTCACCAAGGCCCTGTACAATTGCAGCAAGACATCCCTGATCCTGTACTCGAATCCTCTGGCTATGAAGGCCAACATACCATTTGCCTTCTTTACCACCTGCTGCACCTGCATGCTTACATTCAGCGACTGGTGTACAAGGACACACAGGTCTCGTTGCACATTCCCCTCTCTCAATTTATAGCCATTCAGATAATAATCTGCCTTCCTGTTTTTGCTACCAAAGTGGATAACCTCACATTTATCCACATTATACTGCATCTGCCATGCATTTGGCCACTCTCAGCTTGTGCAAATCACATTGAAGCATCTCTGCATCCTCCTCACAGCTCACCCTCCCACCCAGCTTTGTGTCATCTGCAAATCTGTAGAAATTACATTTAGTTCCCTCAACTAAATCATTAATATATATTGTGAATAACTGGGATCCCAGCACTGATCCATGCGGTACCCTGCTAGTCACTGCCTGCCATTCGGAAAAAGACCCGTTTATTCCTACTCTTGGTTTCCTGTCTGCCAACCAGTTTTCTGTCCATCTCAATACATGACTCCCAATCCCATTCGCTTTAATTTTACACGCCAATCTCTTATGTGGGACTTTGTCGAAAGCCTTCTGAAAGTCCAAATAAACCACATCCACTGGCTCCCCCTCATCAGCTCTACTAGTTACATCCTCGAAAAATTCCAGTAGAATAGAAATTGTCTATAAGGTATGATTCCATGAGTGAGTGTCAGGTTGTTACTTGACTAGCCTGTAGGACACCTCTCTCAATTTTGGCACGAGCCCTCAGATGTTAGTAAGGTGGGCCCTGCAGGATCGTCAGGGCTGGTTTGCGGTTGTTTTTGGTGCTGGGTGATCCGTCCAGTTTCATTCTTTTTCTACTTTGTAGCAGTTTAATACAACTGAGTGACTTGCTAAGCCATTTTATAGGGCAGTTAAGAGTCACCCACGTTGCTGTGGGTCTCGAGTCACATGTAGGCCAGACCAGGTAAGGATGGCAGATTTCCTTCCCTTAAGAGCATTAGTGAACCAATTGACAATAGTTTCATGGTCACTATTACCAAGACTAGCTTTTTAATTCCAGATTTATTAACTGAATTTAAATTTCACAAGCTGTCGCGGTGGATTTGAACCCATGTCCCCAGAGCATTAGCCTGGGCCTCTGGACTATTAGTCTGGTGACATTATCGCTACAACACTGCCTCTCCACTTGGAAGTTAGGAGGTAATCTAATGAACCAGGAGTGGGCAACCCAAATATGGCTGAGTGCCTTCCTATCCTTCATTTTGTATACAATGGCAAACACTAGACTGAGCCAGTCAAGGAAACTCCAACTTCAATTCCTGGTCTGTTATGAGTTAGTTAAGCTTAGCTAGGGTGCTCATATGGGCTGCACAACTATATTAATACTTCTGAGATAGGGAGGTGAGGGAGGGAAGAATCAAATGGGATGCCTGCTCCTGATTCAGCAACAGCTATTGGAAAGTGGACATCAGGTAAAGAAGCAATGGACAATAAAACAACTCAATCAAATATTTGATTCAACAAACTCTATATCCTTAATCCAGTGCATATGCTTCCACTGTTGAACTTTCTGCATTCAATAGCACAGACCACAAATGAGACAGATTTCTCAAGCTACAGCTACAAATCCCAGCTCCATTTACACTTCATAAAAAACTTGGAAAGAAAGGAAGAATTGCATTTCTATAGTGCCTTTCACGACATCAGGATGTCCCAAAGTGCTTTACAGCCAATCAAGTGCATTTGAAGCGCAGTCACTGTTGTAATGTAGGAAACACAGCAGCCAATCTGTGCACAGCAATCTCCCACAAACGGCAATGTGATAATGAAAAAATAATCTGTATTAGTGATGTTGGTTGAGAGATAAATATTGACAAATCAATTGGGGAGAACTCTCCTGTTCCTCCTTGAAAAGTTGCTGTGGGATCTTTTCCATCCATTCAAGAGGGTAGGCAGGACCTTGGTTTAATGACTCAAATGAAAGTCAACGCCACCAAGAGTGCATACACCCTCAATCCTGCACTAGAATGCTAGCCAAGATTTTGTGCTCAAATCTCAGAGCCCTGGTAAAACTAAAGTGAATGGAAATCAGGAGGAAAGCTCTCTACTGGCTGGAGTCACACTTAGCACAAAGTTATAAAATTGTGGTTGTTGGAGGCCTATCATCTTAGCTGCAGGACATCACTGCAGGAGTTCTTCAGGACAGCATCCTGGGTCCAACCATCTTCAGCTGCTTCATTGGTGATCTTCCCTCCATCATAAGGTCAGAAGTGGGGACGTTTGCTGATGATTGCACAACGTTCAGCACCATTCACAATTCCTCAGATAATAAAGTCTGCATGCAACAAGACTTGAGTAACATTCAGGCTTGGGCTGATAATTGGTAGGTGACATTAACACCACTCAAGTGTCAAAACAATGACCAACTTCAGCAAGAGAAAGCCTAGCCACTTCCCCATAACTTTCATTGGAATTCTGTCCTCAAACCACACAGTCAACATCCTGGGGGTCACCATTGATCAGAAACTTAAATGGGCCAGCCACGCTGTAGCTATAAGACCAGTTCAAAGACTGAGAATTCTGTGCTGACTGACTAACCTCCTGACTCCCCAAAGCCAGCACCAGCTACAAATCAGGAGCGTGATGGAATACTCTCCACTTGCCTGGATGAATGCAGCTCCAACAATACTTAAGAAGCTCAACACTATCCAAACCAAAACAAAGACAGAATTACCTGGAAAAACTCAGCAGGTCTGGCAGCATCGGCGGAGAAGAAAAGAGTTGACGTTTCGAGTCCTCATGACCCTTCGACAGAACTTGCGTTCGAGTCCAATAAAGAGTTGAAAACTATCCAAGCCAAAGCAGCCTGCTTGATCGGCACCCATCCACTAACGGTACACCGTGGCAGCCATGTGTATCACACATAAAATGCATTGCGGTACCTCACCAAGACTTCTTTGACAGCCCCTCCCTAACCCACAACCTCTACCACTTAGAAGAACAAGGGCAGCAGGCGCTTGGGAAGACCACCACCTGTAAGTTCACCTCCAAGTCACACATCATCCTGACTTGGAAATATATTGCCATTCCCTTATCGTAGCTGGGTCAAAATCCTGGAATTCCCTCCCACTACATGGACTGCAGCAGTTCAAGAAGCCAGATCACTAGCATCTTCTCAAGGGTAATTAGGGATGGGCATTAAATGCTGAGCCTTGCCAGCAACTGCCACGTTCAGTGAATGAATAAAGAAATAAAACCAGCCCCGACAATGGATACCTGCCAGAACACCTGAACATCAACTCTGAAACCAGATTAACAACTTGAATAAAGACAAACAGAAATTTTAAACTCTTGTTCAAAGTTTCAAGCAGAATTTTTTGTCTTTTTAATACACAACAATTTTCACTGTTTCCAATCAGCAATGGTTTAAAACAGCACAGAATCAAAATTTAAACCTGGAGCTTGTGTCCAACCTGTGGCTGAGCATCAGACAACGCTGTCAGAGTCTGCCACTAGATGGTGCCCCAAACAGCAAATAAAACAACTGGAAACTTCATTAATATCAGTTTAACTTTAGAGTCTTGAAATTATTTTTTATAAACGCTAGCGAAATCAAAATAGGTGGCAACGTAGCAATACACCCTCCTGGTACTGAATCACTAACAGTGCAATCAGAGAGGATGGTTATATTCTGAAATGTAAAAGTGGTGCTGTAACAGAAGCAGACGAGCTGATCCCTGAAGAGGGGGAAGTGGGAGGGTGGAAAGTGCTGGGGTAGGGGTGAGGAGGGAGGAGGGGCTGTTAGTCCCCCCGGAAGAAAGCAGTAATCTGGGTCCAATACCCAGTTATAACAAAGCAACATGTTCACTAAAGGCTGTGACTGTCTCGGGGCCTCCCAATATTTCTGGTCCCTAGTGGAGCAGACAAGCCAGTTCTAAGTAGTGGGGAGTTGGCACCATTCATGCTAATACCCCCTGCCCTGGGGATCTGGGACAGAGTCAATGTCAAGCAAATGCCCTGTCGCACTTCAGGGTTTAAGGAATTCAGTCTCCAAATAAAATATTAAGCATGTGTTCACTTCAAATTAACCTAATGTGACCAGGGTGTGCCTATTTAAACTGTCAGTTTAGCTCAGTTGGTAGCACTTTAGTTCTGAGTCAAAGGTTGTCGATTTAAACCACTATCATCAGTCAGCATACCAACCCTTCTCCCAAGAGGTTTTCATTTTAAAACCTCCGTGAGTGCTTCAGGATGTTTCACCATGTTCAGCTGTAACTTTAAATCATGAGAGCAGGACAAGGCAGCACAGGTTCAAACAATTAAAAGACAATTTTAGGATTGCTATCAGGAGGTTTCTGTTCACACTAGGAGTCATTAACACATGGGGTGAACTTCTAGACAGTGTAATGGAGGAAAAAATCCTGGATTTATTTAAGGAACGATTGATTGTTACAAACAGGGGAAATATAGGATGTCTGATGAATTAATTAAGATGGGCCAGATTGCCTTCCTCACAGTAATTGTCCCGTGATCTTTTAATGAAAGTGCAAATTTTTATTGGTGAAATGTTCTTGGGCCCAGCACTATGCCTTAAAGTTCTGGTGCTCTGATCTCTCCAATGATTCAAATTATGTGGTACACAGCTGTATAAAATCCCAGGCTCAATCCCTGATCTGTGCTGAGTGGCAGATTTAATCCAGAATGGCAGCAGTATCTGTCTGCAGGATCACAGTCATTATTGGTATCCACAAATCCCTGATGTGCAAGTTTGGGTCAAGGGGACAGGTGAAAAAAAGTTTGGACTCAGCAATGATCCCCAATCACCCTGTGATTCATTCGCCTACCAACACTTACTGTCTCATCTCACATAGGGAGAATAATCAAGTAATTAAAATACTTGAAATCTGTGTCTCTGTAGAGAATCAAACCCTGTCCAAGGGCAAGAACTGGGAATAAAAGCAAGGTACGAAGCCTTAACAAGGGTTCCTTAGCAATGCAGATTAAGTCAAATAGCATTACACTCCTCATACTGCACTTACTTTTCCAGAAACTGCTGCAAACCTTGTCGTCTTCTCTCTATACCTTCACTGTCGTTAACTTGGAAAAATGGTTTCTTGCCTGGAAGCTCTGGTAGAGGTCTGTGAAAATAAAAACAACAGGGAGTTTTGTACACAATCTGTTCTGAAGAAGAGTCATTCGAACTCGAAACATTAACTCTGTCTTTCTCTCCACAGATGCTGTCAGACCTGCTGAGTTTTTCCAGCACTTTTTGTTTTTGTTTCAGATTTCCAGCATCCGCAGTATTTTGCCTTTATGTTAGGGAATTTTGTACATTTTGGTAAAGGAGAATGAGACAATCGCTTTGATTCGTATATTATCAGAATGTCATGACTGGAGCGGGGCGAGAGATGGAGTCACTAAACATGCAATTAGAAAGGATGTTTGAATTCTAAAACAGGAAAGATTTAACAGAAGCTGGACTCCAAAATTACCCAGGTTTCAGAGTGGGGAGAAGGATTGGAAGGAGGAAAGGAGGGGTGGTAGTCCATAAGAAGAGAGTTGCAATCTGGGTCAGTGCCAAGTTCTGGCAAAGCAGCATGTTCAATACTGGCAGGGTCCTCAAAGACTGTGAATGTCTTTGAGCTCAATGCAAGTGCCACTGATAAATTCAAATCATGAATGGAATCAGTTATTTTCCCACTATAGCTTGGTTCAGTGCAGAGCACTTTTGCCTGAGTCAGGAGGTTGTAAATTCAAGTTCCACTACAGAGACTTGAACACATGTTACAAACTGATGCAATCAGTACCAGTACTGACAGAGTGCTGCACTGTCAGAAATGCTGTCTTTTGGATGAGATTTTAAACTGAGACACCATCAACCTTATCAGGTGGATGTACAAGATCTCACGGCTCTGCCAACCGAGCCACATCTGACACCATGAGGTATCAAGTGAGTTGTCCTCCCACTGGTAGCTCAAACTCCAGTGGGGTCAGTAGTGGTCGGCTGGTGTGATCCCAAAATTATTCTCGGGATAGCATGCCATGCCTTTTTAGAGGGACTTGGTTTCAAAATCATCCACCATTCTACGTGTAGCTCAGTGCTGTTAATTCCAGTGCTCTGTGCCACACGAGTAGTAGTATTCGGAGCGGCACTTACACCAATCCAGCATTCTTCTGGAGCCTGCGCCTCAGCCACACAAATTCACGATACCGTCTTCGCACACAGGAGGTCTTTACAGTAAAAGCTTTACTGTTTGTCTGAAAGAGAGCAGCAAATGGCCTTTCAGTTAACTTTGTTACTGTTTGTTAGTCAAAAATAACAATCTGTACTCCCCCCTGCCACAGAATTCTAAAATGACACAGTAGGGGAAGGCAGTTATTCGTCCCATTGTGCCTGTGCCAGCCCTTTTAAAGAGCTAACCAATTAAGCTAACTCCATGTGCTTGCCACATAACCCTGCAAATCCTTCCCCTTCAAGCATTTATCCAATTATTTAGCCCATTTAAGATGGAGATGAAGAGGAATTTATTCTCTTAGAGGGTTGTGTATCTATGGAATTCTCTACTCCAGAGAGCTGTGGGGGCTGGGTCATTGAATATTTTCAAGGCTGAGATAGACAGACCCTTGAACTATAGGGGAGTCAAGGGTAATGGAAAACAGGGAGAAAAGTATAGTTGAAGCCAAGATCAGATCAGCCATAATCTTATTGAATGGCAGAGCAGGCTCGAGGGGCCATATGGCCTGCTCCATTTTATGTCCTTATGTTTAATTTCCTACTGAAAGTTATTATTGAATCTGCTTCCATAGTGTGTCCAGATCACTGTAACTTGGTTTTACACAGCATAAAAATTTCTCAAGTCACCGCTGGTCCTCTTGGCAATTACAGTGTGGTGTTAAACACCTTTACAGAGCCAAATGGTTCTAGGTTCAATCCTGGGTCTTTACTGAGTCATTAGAGCCAAGCTTGGGCAAGACTGGGGCATAGTAATTAACCCCAACACCACTAGCTTTAGGGGCAAGGAAAACAGGCCATGGTGCCCACTCCTGATCACAGTCCAATGATGCCTGCTCAGATGTGCACAAGCATGGCAATGACCGGATCAGACTCCAGGTGCTGCTCCTACCCTCCATACAAACATGCGATGACAAACTGCTGCTTAGCTAAAGTGCTGGTGGTACTTGCCATTTATGGAAATATGCCACAACAGCAAGAGCCAACACATTCATTTGGGGGAAAGTGATGGGAAGAGGTGGCAACACATGTTGAGAGCTGAGTCATGGAGTCGAGACAAACAATTTCAGTCCCTGTTTTACTGAGTTTTTGTATGCAGAGACCAGAGCAGAGTCACCAGGAATGCTACCAAGTGGACACAGAAGCGCTCATGAAGAAGAGAAGTAGGATGTTGCTGAGAAGAGGTCCCATCAGAGGCGTAGAGGTGCCCCACAGGAGAAAAACTACCAAGGTGTCTCCTCTCTGGACTGAATTTGTTTGCCTCCCAATAACCAGCTTGCAGCATGGCAGAGACCTGGGACCAGCCTGCTAACACACTTGACTGTGATTGATGAAAGGTTAGGGTCAGCGTGAGAGGATCGCAGGGAACACAGAAACAGAAGGAGGCCATTCAGTCCCTTCAGCCTGTTCTGCCCTTCAATAGGATCATAGTTAAGCTGTACTTCAACTCCACTTTCCCAACTTTGTTCCATATTCTTTGATATCCTCACCAACTTGAAATATATCAATCGCAACCTTAAAATTTCAATCGACAACCAACATTCACAGACTTTTTTGGAGGATGGGAGGGAAGAATTATAGATTTCCACTACTCTTTAAGTGGAATAACTCCTTCCTGATTTAACTCCTAAATAACCCAGATCTAACTTTAAGATTGTGCCGCCTTGTTCTTGATTCCCTGATCAGAGAAAATAAGTTTAAGTTTGGATTGTGGCTTAGTTGGGAGCACATTGACCCGAGTCAGAAGGTTTCTGGTTCAGGTTCCACTCCAGAACTTGAACATAACAAGATAAGGCTGACACTTCAATGCAGTATTGAGGGGGTGCTGCATTATTGGAGGTGTCATCTTTATGGGGAGACGGTGGCATAGTTGGAATATCTCTGGACTAATAATCCAAAGGCCCAGGCTAATTAATGCTCTGGGAACGTGGGTTCCTGCTGCTGGTGGAATTTAAATTCAATTAATAAAAATATGAAATTGAAAGCTAGTCTCAGTAATGCTGAGCATCAGAACTATCATTGACTGTCAGGAAATGTCTTTTAGGAAAGGAAATCTGCGATCCTTACCCAGTCTGGCCTATATGTGACTTAAAATTACAGTTAACCACTTATGTGGTTAACTCTCTTAACTGTCCTCTTGAATGGTCAAGCAAGCCACTCAGTTTAACGTCAATTAGTGATGGGCCACAAATGCTGGCATTGAAAGAATAAATAAGTAAAAAAATTCACCCTATAAAATCCTTTGAGCATTTTAAACACTTGAACCATATCCAAGCAAACAAGAAGCATCATACTTACATAAAGGAATATTTTATAATCCACGTAAGGACTCCAGGAACTCTGGTCTTGGATTCTTGGATCCTGCACTCGCACAGTGATGAATTCCTACCAAACACAATGTTTCAGTCTTAAACATATCACAAACTGAAAGGCTTTGTAAAGCTACTTCCCCCTCTGTAACATCACCCATTTCTGCTCCTGCCTCAGCTCAACTGCTACTGAAACCCTCATCCACGCCTTTGTTGGTTCTAAATTCAACAATTTCAATGCTCCTCTGGCTGGCTTGACACCTTTAAACTTGAACTCATCCAGAACTCTGTTGCCTATATCCTAACTCGCACCATCTCATTCACCCATCATCCCTGAGCACACTGACCAACACTGGGTCTGAGTCTGGCAATACCTCAATGTTAAAATGCTCATCCTTGTTTTCCAATGGCTCTTTGGCCTTTACTGCACCCTGTTTCTTTAACCTCCTCCAGCTCCCAATCTAACAACTCTCTGATATCGCTGTGCTCTACCAATTCTGACTACTTCCGTATTCTTGATTTTCTTCACTTCACCACAGCCGGCCGTTCCTTCAGCTGTCTGGGCCATAAACTCTGTAATTCAATCTCTAAACCCCTCTGCCTCTCTCTCCTCCTCTAAGACACTTCTTAAAATCTATCTCATTGACCACAGCCCTGATAGCTCCTTGTGTGGCTCAGTGTCCAAATTGTTTGATAACACCCCTGTGAAGTACTTGAAATGTCTTACTGAATTAAAGACACCATATAAATGCAACCCTTAGTAGAAGATCTAAATAATGCAATAAATGCGGCCTTTTTAATACCCTTCAAAAATATTCCTCAGTTACTCCTCAGATTTTGTGCCATTCTCCAGTTGAGTGAAACTGCACTGTCAATGCTGCTCTCTAACCTGCAGCTAGGATCTGTACTAAAGCCAGGGAAGGCTGAAAATACTCAACAGAATAGGCAGCATCTGTGGCGAGAGAAAAAGGAGTTAATGCATACTTGGCCATAAAGAGACAACTCTGAAACTGCCACTAACTCTTGGACTGGGCAGTATATCATACGGAATGGATTCTGGAAACTGAAATGAGCTAAGTTCCACTTTCAACATTTCCCATGTGGCTAAAACAACAATTAGGGTATTTGTTGAAATACGTTATTTGAAAAAAACTCCTGAAAAAATTCCAATTAAAATACAGAAATTACAAATAAAACGGAACTTTTTTATTAGTTCATGGAATGTGGGCATCGCATTTACTGCCCATCCCTAATTACCCTTGAGAACTGAGTGGCTTGGTAGGCCATTTCAGAGGGTATTTAAGGGTCAACCACATTGCTGTGGGTCTGGAATCAATTGGCCGGACCAAGTAAGGGTGGCAGATTTCCTTCCCTAAAGGACATTAGGGAACCAGGTGGGTTTTTACAACAATCCTATGGTTTCATGTTATCATTAGACTTTTATTACCATATTTTTTATTGAATTCAAATTTCACCATCTGCCATGGTGAGATTCGAACCTGGATCATCAGAGCTTACCCTGGGTCACTGGATTACTAGTCCAGTGACTAAACCATTACAGCACTGCCTCCCCGCTCCAAACTAAAATTTAGATACAAAGAGAGTCAACTTTCTGACAACTGCTTCCAGAACTAAAGCAGCGTTGCCACCAGTCTCTGTGCATGAAAAATTTTTACTCAAGGAGATTTAAAACACGAACTAGGAGGCATTCTGATCACAGAAATAGTTCACTTAACATGTGGGTTGTGCTAAATCTTAATGCTGGACTTCTGGAGCTAGGGTTTTTGTGGTGGGTTAAGATCAGAAAAAAAAAAATTGGTTGGATATTGAGTGTGACCTTGCAGAATCACATGGCTTTCCTGTAAATTGTACTCATTACCAATAAGTAGGTTTTATTGTGTGTTCTTTTATTGACTCGGGTTATGACTTGGATACTATCAGAGTCTGATTCTCCTTAATGTGACTGCTTTCAATTTTTATTCTGGCAAGGTTAGCATTTATTACCCATTAATAGTTACTCTGAGAAGATGGTGGAGCTTGATTGGTCACTTCAGAGTAACAGTTCAGAGCCAAATGCAGTTTCCTTCCCTAAAGAACAATAGTGCACCAGTTGGGTTTCTTACAATAATACAACAGTTTTGTGATCAATTTTTATTTCCAATTTTTCTTCCGCCAACCCTCATGGTGAGAATTGAACTCTCACTCCCTGGCCTTGGGTTACTAGTCAAGTTTCAGACCTGTTATGCTACCTAACCCAGCACTTGAACTATGTGAGCCTGCATGTTGTGCACTAGATGCAAAACCAACATTCACAACTTTCAATAACTACACACATGTGTACCACAACTGGATTGTGAAACCGAGTCACCTGATAGATAAGAATCAAGCATCAGTTAACCAGCAACATGAGTGAAAAATGAGCAATTTTAAACTGTTTGGTCAGAGACTTAATGTTAATCCTACAGTCTGTGGAATGAGGAATGCCAAACATGAATTTGATAAACACATTTACCTTGCACCAAGAACAACAGCTATTTTTAAAGAGGTAAAAAAGTACAAGG
The DNA here is from genome assembly GCF_017639515.1 of Carcharodon carcharias. NCBI lineage: Eukaryota > Metazoa > Chordata > Chondrichthyes > Lamniformes > Lamnidae > Carcharodon > Carcharodon carcharias. The sequence continues at coordinate 5,341,238 of NC_054489.1, read as the reverse complement.
ACCTTCACAGGAGGGTTATCAAACAATAATTGACACCGAGCCACATAAGGTAATATTAGGGCAGGTGATCAAAAGCTTGGTCAAAGAGGTAGGTTTAAGGAGAGTATTTAAGGAGGGGAGGGAGGTAGAATAGTGGAGAGGTTTAGGGAAGAAATTCCAGAGCTTAGGGCCCAGGGAATTTAAGGTACTGCTGACAACAGCAGACTGATTAAAATTGGGGATGTTGAAGAAGTCGGACTTAGAGGAGTGCAGTGATCTTGTAAGGTTGTAGGGCTGGAGAAAGTTACCCAGATAGGGAGAGGTGAGACCTTGAAGGGGTTTGAAAACAAAGATGAGAATTTTAAATTTGAGACTATGGTGGGCCAGGAGCCAGTGCAGGTCCGTGAGCATAGGGGTGATGGGTGAACAGGTCCAAGTTAGGATACAGACAGTAAAGTTTTAGATATAGCTTTGTTTTCACTCTTACTTAGTCTTCTATGAGTTTGTATGGAATGAGAGATACATAATAAATGTAATTAGCAAGCAGTAAAATAGGTGGGGCATTACAATTAAGCTGTGTTACTGGGCTAGGTATAGGGGATTGTTGGGAAACCATATCTTCAAGAACTATATTTCCTTTTAAAATTTGGAAGAACATTACATTAGTTGGACACTTGGGAATTGACCTGGATTTTATTTTTAAAAAGGTCATAAGTTCACCTTGGGCTGTGAGCAAGCATGCCTTTTCCAAGAAATCACATGACTTCAGCTAAATGACCAGCATGGCACTTGAGGAGGAGAGCTATTTGCGTATTTGAACTGTAATTACATTAATTGCTGGAAAAAAAACTGTTTAAAAGGCAAAGGCCCTGGTGATTTTCTGGAAATCACCTGATGGAGATGAGTTTTATGTTCTGAATTTGTTTTTTTTGAACTCAGTTGGGAATAAACCGAGAAGGGGAAAGCTGCCCAACTTGCGCACTCCTTGCCTTGCCTGAAATACAGTGTGGTTATCAGTATCCAGTGAGGAATCCTCATCTCAGTGGAACTTGTCTGTATTTGGAAATCTGAGATGCTGAGACAAGAGGAAGATCCCAAGGATTGATCTGGCTCTATTCACCTTCACGCCGTTGGTGAGAACCTCCAGCCATCTACTGGGACTAGCAATCCATCTTCACATGAAGGAGCACCAGATCGACAATGTTGAAACCCTGCAAACTTTATCCTTTTCATGAAGTTTTTCTTTGACCGCCAGTCTCTGCAGAGACCCTATTTGTTTGTTTGTGTGCGTTTGTCTGTTTTGGTGTATTTTAAAAGGGATAGATAGTTACACTTCCAGATTACAAATTGTGTGGTAACCAGTTCTTGCAACTTGTTTTTAAAAGAAGTTTCATTTTATAATAAATCAATTATTCTGAGTTTATTGAAAGAAGCCTGGTTAAAGTTCCTTTTAATCTGGGTCCACCAGTAGCGAAGGTAAATAATTGGCCATTTTGGTGAGTGAGTTAAACATTTACACTAGTGGTGTGGTCTGTGGAGTAGCAGGGCTAGATAAACTACGCACTCCTCCCATCCTGCTCATAACAGGATACAAAACAGTGGGCCATCCCGACTGATTTAACCACCATAGCAAAGTGTCCGACATTGAATGGAAACAAGATCAGGTTCAGCTGTTATTATATCAAATTACATAAAATTTACAGTACAGAAACAGGCCTTTTGGCCCCAACTAGTCTGTGCTGGTGTTTATGCTGCACACACCTCCTCCCATCCTACTTCATCTAATTCTTTCTGCATATCCTTTTATTTCATTCTCCCTCCTGTGTTGTCTAGCTTCCCCTTAAATGCGTCTCTGCTATTCACCTCAGCTACTCCAAGTAGTAGCAAGATCCACATTCTAATCACACTCTGGGTTTCTCCTGAATTCCTTATTGGATTTATTAGTTACCATCTCATATTCATGACCCCTAATTTTAGACTCCCCAAGAGGTGGAAACATCTTTTTTATTACTATCCTATTAAATCCTTTCACAATCTTAAAGCTTCCAGTAGGTCAACCCTCAATATTCCCTTTTCTAAAGAAAAGAGCCCCATCCTGTTAATGATTTTCACTGTTAAATAGCTTCCTTACATTCATGATCTGGGCTTACTAATGAAGTAGCCGCCACTCGGGTGTTGCACTAGAGGACAGACATTAGCATTAGTGGAAACCTTTTAATTGGAGAAAATTTCAGGAACCAATTCTTACCTCTTCCTCCTGGTCTTTCATCATTTTGTTTTCAGTTGGAGAATCGGAGCACCATCTGTCAGGCATTGACTCACAAATTAAACAGAGATGATTTTTATGTTGACACTATAAGCTCTCAATGTTCTTAACGATTTTAGAAAAATGCACCATGCTCACCGAAATAATTAAAATAAGTCAACTGAAATAAGCTCAATTGAAATAAACCTTTTACTGAAACCATCAGTGTAAATCTCCAAACCCCCTCTCCAACAAGAGCTTCATTACAAAGAGCTCTCCAATGTATCTCTGAGATGGGATATTTTGCTTGACTAGTGTGTGCGTTTGGTTAGTTACTCAGCTCAGGCAGCAGTTGAGTGGCTACAATTAGCTTCAGCTTCCTCAGACTTAAGGGAAGGAGATGTTGTGGATTCAGATGGGATTTTTGATCCCTAAGTTTTGAGTTGTGCAGAAAAGGGTACCTGCATATGTGAGTGTTGAGGAGAAGATTGAGCAGAGTTGTGACATGCACCCCCCACACATGTGGTGAATGCCCTGCTGACATTTGTTTAGAATGAAGAATGCCTGAGTCAGACGAGCTGCCACATCGATGGAACCTGTGCTGTAACAAAATCCAGACCTCAAGACGCAGAAAAGGAGAAAAATAGAACAATTTTGAAAGCCTTCTTCAGTTTGTAGAACAAAGGATGTCATTCAACTCCTTAAGCCTGCTCCACCATTCAACTAGATCATGGCTGATCTGCATCTCAACTCCATTTACTTACCATTGCTCCCTGTCCTTTCCCTTCCAAAAATCTATCAAACACAGTTTTGGAAGTTCCAATTAATGTCCCCACCCACCATTGCACAGTCTTTTAGAGAGAGAGTTCTAGATTTCCAATAATGTGTGTGTGGAATAAGTACTCCTGGTTTTGATACTAAAAGAGATCTGGACTTTGTTACAGCGCAGGTTCCATGGACGTGGCAGCTCATCTGACTCAGGCATTCTTAGGTCACCTTAATTCTAATTTTAAGGTTATGCCCCCTCGGTAGGAAACAGTTTGTCTGCATCAACCTTATCAAATCTTTTTAACAATGTAAGCACCTCCATCAGGTTATCCCTTAATCTTCTAAACGCAAGAGAATGCAAGATAGCTTTGTGCATCCGGTCCTCAAACTTTAACCCTCTTAACCAGGGGTTCCCAAAATGTGGGTCGGGAAGTGGGGTCACAGGATGAGCAATTAGGGTCACTTGCTCCTGTGCAGCAATGGCAGCTATGGAGCAGAAAGTCAGATTTGATAGTCCTGGGATCTACTGTGACATCCCTTAAAATGTGTGTGGTCTATTTTTGTCTGTGGGCCTGACCTAATCGATGTGCTCTGAGGCCTAATATCTGATACTAATAGAGCCTGCAAGATGGTGGATGTCTTAGTTCTTCATAAGAACATAGCATAAGAAATAGGAGCAGGCTATTCAACCCCTCAAGCCTGCCCCGCCGTTCAATAAGATCACGGCTGATCTGCCCCAGGCCTCAACTCCTCTTTCATGCCAGCTCCTCACAGCCCTCAACTCCCCGATATTTCAAAAATCTATCTACCTCCTCTTTAAATATCTTCAGTGATCCAGCCTCCACAACTCTCTGAGGTAGAGAAATCCAGACATTCACTACACTCTGAGAAAAGAAATTCTTTCACATCTCAATTTTAAATGAGTGTCCCCTTATTCTGGAACTATGTCCCCTAGTTTGAGATTCCCCCACTAGTGGAAAATCTTCTCAACATCTACCCTGTCAAGCCCCCTCAGAATCTTATATGTTCAATAAGATCACCCCTCATTATTCTAATGAATAAAGACCTAACCTGTTTAGCCATTCTTGATAAGTCAACCCCTTAATCCCAGGAATCAGCCTATTGAATCTCTTTTGAACTGCCTCCAATGCCAGTATATCCTTTCTTAAATACGGGGACCAAAACTCTAACAGTACTGCAGGTGCGGCCTCACCGACACCCTGTACAGTTGTAACAAGACTTCCCTATTTTTAAACTCCAAACCCCTAGCAAAACAGGCCAAAGTTCCACTTGCTTTCTTAATTACTTGCTGCACCTGCATGCTAACCTTTTGTGTTTTATGCACAAGAGCACCCAGATTCCTCTGTGCTGCACTTTTTTGGAGTCTCTCTCCATTTGAATAATAGTCTGCCTTTTGATTTTTCCTACCAAAGTGTATGACCTCACATTTTCCTACATTAAACTTCATCTGCCAAGTTTTTGCCCACTCACTCAACCTGTCTATATCTGTGCTTGTATCCCTGCTGTTTGAATCAATAGACCACCCTGCCCCCACCACCTCCTAAGTTTCCCTCTGGGGTTGTACCAAATATGAAGCATTAAAATGGGGTCACAGCAGAAACAAGTTTGAGAAGCACTGCTCTAAGCCCCAGTATCATTCTGGTGAAAACCCGTGCTCACTGCACAAAACCTGCAGAAGTAATGTCCAGTCGCGGATACAAGTATAAATGTAGTAAAGAAACCAGGAGGATATTTTTCATTCTCTACATTCCTTCAACTTAAACCAATGATAATCTTACTTTACATAACACCAACGAGTAACCGTGAGTTAGATGGATAAGCAAGCATATATCTCACCTGCAGGTCTCCAATTTAATGTTTAGACTACTATCAGTTTTGCAGTTGGTATTCCAGTCACTAAATTGCTACTCAGAGTCGTAGCAGCTCAGCTCTCACCTCACTTCCTCATCTCAGTGACACTGATAGACAGCAGCAAGTACAAGCCCTGCATAAAAACAGCACAAAGTTCAGATATGCTCAATGCTAACTTGTTATCTCACAACCTGCAGTGTGGGCGTAGAAGTGGAGGCCATGCACCAAAGACTTATAAAGCGTAAGCCTGTTTCCCGCACACATCACAGTTGGTAAAAACTCACCATTCACAGAAATGATAGCTGGCCATTAGATTATTGATTCGGGCAACTGTAAATAATTGATCTCAGCACTACTAATTTGAGGCAAAATGGTGGGATGTGGGTGGGCAGAGGAGACATCAGGGATCATTGCTTCCTCATCACTATTCAATGAAAGCTGTGAAGGGGGAATGAAGGGACATAGTGTGAAAACATAAAACAAAATTTTAATCTACTTGGCTCCCTGTCTAGCAATGCCTCGATTTGAAAATTCACATCTTTGTTTTTTTAAATTTATTTGTTCATGGGATGTGGGGGACATTGGCTAGGCCAGCATTTATTGCCTCTAGTTCAGAGGGCATTTAAGAGTCAACCACATTGCACTGGGTCTGGAGTCACATGTAGGTCAGACCAGACCAGCAGATACCCTTCCCTAAAAGGCATCAGTGAACCAGATGGGTTTTTACAACAATCAGCAACGGTTTCATGGTCATCATCAGACCATTTAATTCTAAATTTTTTTACTGAATTTAAATTTCGAGCCCAAGTCCCCAGAGCTTTACCCTGGGTCTCTGGAATACTAGTCCAGTGATAATACCACTATGTTATCGCCTCTAAGTCCCATTGTGGCCTCACCTCTCTCTGTAACCTCCTCCAGCCCCCTAACCTTCCGGGATCTCTGTGTTCCTCCATCTGTAGCCTCTTGTGCATCCTTCATTTCCTTCAACTCTCCATTGACAGCCATGCCTTCAGTTACCTGGGCTCTAAGTTCTGGAACTTCCACCCTAAACATCTCCACCTCTCCTCTTTTGCAACAGTCATTAAAACCTACCTCTTTGACCAAGCTTTTCATCACTTGTCCTAATATCTCTTTTTACGGCTCAGTGTCAAATTTTGTTTGATAATGCTCCTCTGAAGGCCCTTGGGGTGTTTTACTAGATTAAAAGCACTATATAAATGCAAGTTGTTCATCATTTTGTTTATATCCCCTTTTATATCTCTCTTGATTTTAATTTGGAAATAAAAATCCAAGAGGATGCAAAACACCCATTCAGCATCACCCATTTCACTTTATCGTACAAAATCAAGATATACGCTAGGTGAGGGCAGGATCTGACTCGGTTGGGGAGTCTTCCACAACCTGTCAACATCATTGTCCAGGTTTATATAGAATGATCACTTGGTCAAGGTACCAGAGGATGGGTGATACCCAGAAAATTATATGCCAGCAAGAGCCAGCAACATCAGGAGAGACTGGGAAAACATTACAAATCAGCGAAAAAGGCAAGTACAAGCCCATACCTGTAAATCTTCCTGTGCAGATGCTGGGAGTGACCAATGCAGGTGAAGCACTGGGCGGTGGGGAAGTTTGGTATAATTGGGTGGAAAGCCCAAACAGAGCTGTCACTATTCACTGCACAATGACAAAAAAAAATCCAAATATAGTGCAGACACAAAGCTGCAACTACAGAGACCAAGACCTGGTGAGCATTGCATGGTGACGCAAAGACACAAATATAAAGAAAAGTTGCATTTAAATAATGCTTTTCAGGACATGCCAAATCTCTTTACAGCCAATTCAGTATTTTTGAGGTGTAGTTACTGCTGTAATGCAGGAAACACAGTGGCCAATTTGCACACAGCAAGGTTTCACAAGCAACAATGTGATAGTGACCAGATAGCCTGTTTTTCAGTGAAGTTAGCTGACTGATAAATATTGGTCAGGACACCAGGGAGAACTCTCCTGCACTTATTTAAAATAATGCCTTGGGATCGTTTATGTCCGTCTGAGAGGGCAGACAGAGCCTCAATTTGTTTTCTCATCCACAAGGTGGCAACTCTAACAGTGCAGCGCTTCCTCAGTACTGCAGAGTGTTGCAGATTAGATTTAGTGCTGATTCCATGGCCATCTGACTCAGAGGTGACAGCACTACCAACTGAGCCACAACTAAAAGCAACAATAGGAATGTCAGATATATAGTGGCTTCTCCACAGTGCTAGGGAGAGAAACAGCTATCAAGTTCTTCACTAAGAGTGTGGCGAACAGTTCAAAAACATCCAGACTGGAGGGAGAAGATCTTTCACTGGCTTACATCAGATTGTAATTGCAGAATGTAATAGTTATTTTTGACATTGGAAAACCCTGTAGAAGTGCCATGATCTACAGTGCAGGACATCAGCAAGGCTGAAACAAACAGCACAGGAGGTAATGTAAATAAGGGCATAAGAAATTGAATTGAATTACAGAATGGTTACAGCACAGAGGGCCATTCGGTGCTTCATGTTTGTGCTGGCTCTCTACAAGAGCAATTCACCTAGTCCCACTCTGCTGGCTTTTCCCTTTAGACCTGCAAAGCTTTTCTCTTCAGATGATATCCAATTCTCTTTTGAAGGCCTTGATTAAATCTGTCTCCACCACATTCTCAGGCAGTACATTCCAGATTCTAATCACTTTCTGTTTAAAAGTTATTCAAGTCACTACTGCTTCTTTTGCCCATCACTTTAAATAAGTGTCTTCTGGTTCTGCATCCTTCTGTGAACTGTAACAGTTTCTCTTTATCTACTCTGTTCACGCCCCTCAAAAGTTTAAACACCTCTATCAAATCTCCTGAAATAGGAGCAAGAGTATACAGCCCCTCAAACATGTTCCACCATTCAATACGATTATGCTGAGCTGACCTTGGCCTCAACTGCAAATTACTGCCCATTTCCCATAAATCATGAAATGGTAATTAGTAACTCCAAGCTTGAGAGTTTTCAAAGCCTGCAGCTTGTTGGAGGAAGTGTAGTCTAAGGGAGGTTCTTAAGATAAGAGTTGACAGAGTTCCATGTTTGCAATTATATAGACAATCACAGCAGATCAGCCCTTTAAACAGCGAATTTGTAACATCATTGCGAGAAATCTGAATGAAAGTGGCCTAACACTGATAGCATCAGGGGACTGGTCAAGATAGCTGGCATGGCAAGATTACCAAAGCAGCCTGGTTAATATTGCACGGTCAATTCCACAATTACCTGTTCCCAGCAAGCAAGCCCTTCTCAATGGGCTGCAGATCAAAAACAGAGCATGACTCTGTAACACCAATTCACCAAGCAGCTAAGCCATGTCTGAGATGGGGTAACAATGTCATTACATCAATTCTCGGACCAACGCTCCCAGCAGGAACACTACACTTGCAAGGACGGTAGGTCAGAGATATGACTTTATCACAGTAATATTGACTTTCCAACCTGTACTTCCTATGAGCATGGCTTTCCACTGTGAACCTGGAGGACGGACTCATTTGTAATTTTACACCTTCGGTTGTTGGGTTCAGCAACTTCTCTCAATCAGGTCCCTTGGCATTGACATTCACTATATAAACAGGTAAAAAAAAATTAGCTTACCATTTTCAACGTTTTTTTTGTTTAAAATGCAAAAACAAGTGGCCATTCACATCACATCCACATGGTTGAACCAGTTTTTTAAACCATCATCATCACTTGATAGATTCAGGTGCAGAAATACTGACATGACTGAAAGATTAACTCTTTCCTCATGAGGATCAGGTCACAGGAAGACCACTTCAACAAACCTCTGAACTGTGTAAATTACAGAGTCACACATTAAAGGGATAGTCACCAACTAAAAATCAGTTGTTGCCACCCAGTGGCACAGCAAGTGTATCCAGTAAATACACAGCAGAAAAGTCCCAGGTTTGAAGCTGGGTCTGCCCTGAGCTCACTGGTCTCAGGCAGAGCATCTGTGGCAGTTGGGCTCAGCTGTGATGCGCCATCCCCCAAACCCAGCAGGCCAAACAGCTACTGTCATAATCTCATATGAGTATTAGCTGCTTAGAAGAGGGAGCTGAGAGTGACTGGAGTCCAGGGAACTGTGCCACAGCAAAAAGTGAAATCTTCCACAAAAGGGTATTTTTTTTTTAAATCAGCTATGTTGAGGTTAGAATACTACCTTTCAACTCTGGGACTTGAGTTCAAATCAAATTTTCTCTGTTAACTGGCTTAAGAATCGATGGTCAATCTCAACCCAGTGACCAATTAGCATTGATGCACTCTGCAAAACTGCAGCTAAGCAGTTAATATTCATGTGAGATTATGACAGTAGCTGTTCGGCCATGCTGGGGTTGGGGAGTGGTGCATCACAGCTAAGCCCAAATGCCAGATGCTCCACCTGAGATCAGCGAGTTCAGGACAGACTCAGCTTCAAACCTGGGACTTTCTTGCTCTGTATTCACTGGATACACTTGCTGAGCCACTGGGTGGGCAAAACTGGCTTTTAATTTGGCACTAATAAGAAAATAAGAAATAGGAGCAGGAGTCAGCCATTTAGTGGCAGTGATAGCCTTTGTGATCCTCCTTCTCAAAGTGACATCTGTTTTTGGTTGGCAAATGAGGATGACATCAGCTTACACCAGATCTCACCAAGCAATCATCATTTCATGGTGGGTTCCCATTAATAAAGAGCATAGATGACCCAGCTAAAAAGTGGAATCATTTTCAGGTGACACACCTGCTACTTGCCAGGTCAAATCCATGATGCCACGAATCTGTACCTGTGCATGAAAACGGCTCAGCCTGAGCAAGACCATGAGGAGGAGTCCACTGTGCTATTGCTGAACAATATGCTTTATCAAAAATTGATTCCCAAATTCATACTCCAAGTCCCTGCTTTAATTGGATTGTCTCCATCTGGAGAAGAAGCAGAGAATATACTGGCACACTTGTGGCTTTTCATGACCATCGGATACCGCAGGGCATATGGGAGGACAACATTAATAAGTTGTCATTTAGTTTTTATGATTCTGATTTCTATTAGTTGTACCCCTTTAAAAAGGGGGTACTTTGATGACTCTGGAGCAACCCAATGGCTCCTCCTGAGTTTTATTGGAAAAGCCAGCAGATGGACTGCAGCAGTTCAAGAAGGGGGCTCATCACTCCCTACTCAAGGACAGTTAGGGATGGGCAACAAATACTGGCCTTGCCAGTGACAGCAACATCCTATGAAAGAATAAAAATTCTCTGGAGATGACTAGACCACACAATCTGCTGTGTTTCATGTTCACACAGAGTGGGAGAGGGGGCTGCATGATCCCTCTTCCATTATTTGAAGGGGCTGCTCCTCAAGCTCCTGATCTTTGGTAACCAGCGTGGGTGGAAGAGTGTGCAGGTAGGTCACAAGACTTCCTTCTGTGATCTGCTCCCAGGCTGTGATCTTGGTACCAGGCTGGGCATAGCGGGTGGAAGTTGTTCTCTCTGCCTGCATTGGCTCTCTTCCACAACCATGTCGCATGCTTTGGTATCCCTGAAAAGGGGGGCGGGGGGGGGGAGCATGGTGTCTGCTGGTCCACTTGAAGCTTTCTGAGCCCAATGGGTACTGCAGTAACTGAATAGCATCATTGAGATCGGAAGCAAAATTATAAGTTGATAAGTTATTTATGTTAGTTATTTTTTATTCTTTCACAGGATTTGGGCATCACTAGCTAGGCCAGCACTTACTGTCAATTCCTAATTTGGAACTTACTGTTTGTGCCCCCAAAAATGAGGGACCTTACAAAAGTTGCATTTATAGCACCTTGAACATAGTTAAAACATACCAAGATGCTTCACAGGAGCTTAAATCAGACAAAATTTGACACAAGCCACATAAGGAGATATTAGAACAGATGACCAAAAGCTCAGTCAAAGAGGTAGGTTTTGAGGAGGGTCTTAAAGGAGGAGAGAGGTGGAGGGATTTGGAGGAATTCTAAGAACTTGGGGCTCAGTCAGTTGAAGGCACAATTGCCAATGATGGAATGATTTTTCAAATTCATTCACAGGATGTGGGCTTGGTTGGCTGGCCAACATTTATTGCCCATCCAAATGCCTTTGAGAAGGTGGTGGGGAGTTGCTTTCTTGAACCGCTGCAGTCTATGTGGTGTAGTAGGTACACCCACAGTGCTGTTAGGGAGGGAGTTCCAGGATTTCAATCCAGCGACAATGAAGGAACAGTGATATATTTCCAAGTCAGGATGGTGAGTGGCTTGCAGGGGGATTTCCAGGCGGTGGTTTTCCTGTACCTCAGCTGCCCTTGTCCTTCTAGATGATAGAGGTTGCTTTTGGAAGGAGCCTCGGTGAATTCCACACACCATCCTGACTTGGAAATATATCACCGTTCCTTCACTGTTGCTGGATCGAAATCCTGGAACTCCCTCCCTAACAGCACTGTGGGTGTACCTACACCACATAGACTGCAGCGGTTCAAGAAAGCAACTCCCCACCACCTTCTCAAAAGAAATCAGTGATGCTCAAGGGGCAGAATCAGAGGTGCATAGAAATCACCTGAAGGATTGTAGGGCTGGAGGAGATTACAGAGATAAAGAGGGGCAAGGCCATGGAGAGATTTAAAAACAAGGATGAGAATTTTAAGGTCAAGGCGTTGTTAGAGTAGGAGCCAGTGTAGGTCAGCGAGCAGGGGGGTTAACAGACAAGAGCTTTAGATGTACTCAAGTTTAAATAAAAACCCGGCCTGGAGAGCACTGAAGGAGTTGACGGTTTCGTTGATTCCTTTTGATGATTTAATGATCCTAATTGACAGATCCTAGCAATCTGCAATCACTCAAAGCAACAAAAAATCCCTCTAAATAATGAGCTTTTAAAATCAAAAAATGAACATACAACAGTAAACTAACCACTTAAAGCTGGAGCCAAGGTACAGCAGTTAATAATTAGCCCGGCTTTTATTCAGTAGGCCCCAATTAAAAGCCGAGAATTTACCTCAGGACAGTTGTTCCGGAATGCAGCAACAGCAGCTTCCCCGCCCCCAACCCCGGGTCCGCCTCCCCCAGGGCTCCGGCTACTCGCCCATTCCCGCAGATTAGTTCCGACTCCCCGGCAGCCACCATCTTCAGCGGCAACATGGGTAAAGCATTTCCACTCTTTTAATTTTAAAACAAAAAATACATTTTCACTTTTCTTCCCTCTCGGGACTGCTTCATTTTGTCTATTCTCTCTTTTTTTAAATTTGCAGCCGGCTGTAGAGAGGTTATTTGGAAGGAGGAGGGAGGTTGTGTGTGAGGGGAGGGCGGCCTCGGGCTTTATTGTGTGTCGGGGTTTTGGTGCCGATCCCTCGGCCTAGGCCGCGGCCTTACTTATTTATCATTCATCCAGTGTCTTTCCTTCTCTCAGTCGCGGTTATCATCGCCGCCCGCGGTGAAAGTCATGATTTTTAAAATCCCACACGGTAGTTTTTATTTTAATAAATGTTCATTTTTTTAATACATAAACTTGCTTTGATTCATGCGCATGCGCATTTACAATGCAGGAGCAGAAAGAGAAATGTTTTATACTCAGATTTTATTTAATTTATGCAGCTGGTTTTAAATGCATTTAAACACCCGATGGTTTTTGATGTTTTTGCATGCTTTTTTTTTCAACACGGGTTTTTTTTTTTGAATGGCATTTTTTTCAAATCCGTTTCTGCCGCGCGCGGTTTGTAGTCCGTCAGCGGCGGCGTCTCACTGCGCATGAGCGGGCGCTCAAGCGGCAAACAGCGATTAAATTCTCATTTTCCGAAATGGTGTTGCCGATCCTCGGGCACATGGGAGGATTGGGGACGGGAATCTGAACGAAGCCTGGGTTGATTCGGGCTTTGAGGGCCGGTTCGGCCGACGCGGTTAGGCGGCGTCGCGGGGGCCGCTGGGGGCCGGCGCCGAGCAGCAGGAACTACAACTCCCGGCATTCACCGCGGCGACCGCCATGTTGGAATTTCCCGCGCTTGCGCAGTGGCCGCGCTCGGTCACCGTGGCGGGTTGCGAAGAAGCCTTTTGTTTGTGTGTGTGTTTCTTTTAAATTTTACCAAACAGATTTTATATTTTTGCGAGATTTGTTTTCTTAGACATAATAATCGTGGGATTTGAAGACGGTTTAAATACAATTATTACCGTCGGCCGCTCCTTTTTATAAAAGGTACGGGTTTGCATTTTAAACGTTACCTTTTTAAAGTTGCAAACACCACCTGCAGCTTAACGGGACTCGTTACATTAACTAGAAAAATATATATCCACTTCACTGAATCCACCTTCATTCCCCGCCCAATTTAAGGCGTCAGTTGTGGCTCAGTGGGTGGCATTCTGGCCTTTCGGGTCAGAAGGTTGTGGGTTCAAGCCCCACTCCAGAGACTTGAGTATAGTATCGTGGCTGACACTGTTGCAGTACTGATGGAGTGCTGCATTGTCTGAGGTGCTATATTTTTGGTGAGACATTAAACAGAGACTCTGTCTGTTCTCTCAGTTGGATGTAAAAGATCTTGTGGCCACTAATTTGAAGAATAGGGCATAGAGCTCCCTCGTGTCTTGGACAATATTGGACCCCTCCACCAACATCACAAAAGCAAAATAATAGAAACCTAAGTGGACAGTTGTTAATCTGAGAGAAAAATACTGCAGATGTTGGAAATTTGAAATGTCAGAAAAGGCTGGAAATACTCAAGCTGGTGGTATCTGTGGAGAGAGAAACAGAGTTAATGTTTCAGGACAAGGGTGTTTTTTAGATCAGAAACAGTATTTTATCTGGTCTGTATCACATTGTTTGTTGTGGTGACTTCCCCCCAGGAATTAGTCAGCATCATTCATTCAATAATTTACTGTGCTGTGAATTGTGTGTTTTTAAAGTGTATGACCTGACCCACACAGCAGGGAAGGAAGAGAGCTCCTTTTCAGATGCACCCTCGTTGCCCAGATCATCGGTAGAGACCTGGCAGCAAGGTGCTCTTCAACTGGTGCCATAATATACTGCGCCTTTCACAAACTCAGATCATCGCAAAGCACTTTCTAACCAATTAAGTAGTTTTAAAGTATAGTCACTGTTCTACTGTAGAAAATGTAGCAACCAATTTTCCCACAGTAAGCTCCTACAAACAGCAATATGAGAATAAAAATGCCTGGAAAAACTCAGCAGGTCTGGCAGCATCTGCGGAGAGGAACACAGTTAACGTTTCGAGTCCGTATGACTCTTCAACAGAAGAGTCATATGGACTCGAAACATTAACTGTGTTCCTCTCCGCAGATAATGCCAGACCTGTTGAGTTTTTCCAGGTATTTTTATTTTTATTTTTGTTTTGGATTTCCAGCATCTGCAGTTTTTTTGCTTTTATCTTAGCAATATGAGAATGGTCAGATAGCCTTTAGTGATGTTTGTTAAAGGATAAATATTGATTAAGGACACCAGGGAGCACTCGCCTGCTTTTCAGAATTGTTATGGGATGTTTTATGTCCCTCTGAGAGGGCTGATTGCACCTCAGTTTAACATCTCATCCAAAAGGCGTTGCATCCAGCAGTACAGCACTCCTTCAGCATTTTCTTCAAGTGTCAGCCTGGATGAGTGGGATTTGAATCCATGATCTTCTGAATCCAAAATGAGAATGCTACCAGTGAGACACGGTTGACCCTTTAATCAAAGCCTCTGTAACAGAGTAACCTGCTGTTGCTCTGCTCAGTGAGGTGATGCACCCAAGTTGCTGTGCTTTCATGTTATTTAAGTGGAATACTCTGAAGGTGTTGCCAGGATACAGTGGAATGTGGCATGCAATGTCAGTGGTGTGATGCAGCACGGGATCACATTGAAACCACTATTTTAGTCAGGATTAGCTTTAGGCCTATCACATTAACTGGAGCTCAGCCACGAATAATAAGTTTTAAACTAAAATGACCCCTCAAAAGCTAAATTTGCAAAACAAAATTATCCCTCCAAGGGGGAGAAGCTAAGGAGAGTGTGAGATGTTTTTTAATGAGAAATCTCACTGCAGAGCAGTGGGACTCTGAAGTAAAGCAGCTTTTTTGCTGGTGCTGTTTTAATTCCAATTCCAGGAGATCTGTTTGTGAGCTGGTTTCCAAGGGTTGGGGTAACACCTGGTTCCGTCATCCTGTTAATGCATTCATTGTCTCGTGAGTCTCCAATCAGTCAGAGTGCCCTGGTTTAGTGCAATGTTTAGTAGGGTAAATATAGACTCATGACACAAGCCTCCCAGTTAAATTATAATGGTGTCTGGAACAAAGATTTTGTAAAACCATTGGTTTGGTTTGTACTGAAAGGAGTCTGTGTGCATGTGCCATGGTTAGGTTACAACTAGGCCTGGGGGTTGGTGGATTGGGGGGGTGGTGTGGGTGGATGGTTGCGGTATATTGTGACTCTAGTAATTTCATCCTTAAAATCCCACTGTTGTTTTTAAGAAGTTGCTTTCCTTGTGACATGGGAATGAATTTCACAAGGTTCACCTTAAGGTTGGAGGTTTGACTCAAGATCTGCCTCCCTGCACTTGTACCCCAGCAGCTGCAAGTTATGAACAGTTGAAACTGGGCTACAAACTGTAAATTTCTGCCAGCCAGCCTGGGGCTAATCTATATTGCTGGTTTGATTATGACAGCACATTGTGAGTGTGTGTCAGGGCTGCAGTCTTTCCTGGGACAGAGAGACAGCTTTCCTCTTGTATTGCCATGGCTGCTGCAGTTTCTCCCTGCCTCAGTCAGCATCTCCATGTCTGCACCAATTCCTATTTTTTTTTAAGAATCAGCCATCTCAAGCCAAACAGACAGTCTTACAACAGTTTTGAAAAATGTTCTAAGCAGGCCATTAGATAATCAGACTGTTGACCACCCATGCTAGGCACACATCTGTGAATATTCATGTTTCACAGCAAGAAACTTGTCTTTCTCTGGGTTTTGCAATATAAAGAACTGAATGTAAAGTTTGTTGCTGATGGGAATTGAGAAGATGTCAGTGAGAGATGATACTGAAACCTCTGAATTGGTAATGGCTGTGAGTAATCTTGGCTGAAATATTCAACATATTCTTCTAACTCTTCTGACGTTTGCTTTCACTGTTTAATGTTGGTTTGTTATTGCAGTTCCTCCCAGGTGTCGTGCTTATTTAATGCAGTGGACTTGATGCGATATCTGGCCACATTCAGCAAAAAATATTAAAATCTCAATGCAAGAATATATTTTATTTCCTACACTGCAACAGCGATTGCCTGCAATGTTGTTTTTGGATGCCCTGAGGTTGTGAAAGGTGCTGTCTATAAAATGATGGTTGCTGCTACAATACCTGTCATCTCTTGGCCAGTTTAGGAGCAGGGGTAGGCCATTCGACCCTTTGAACTCCTGACACTTCTGAAATCTGTGGCTTACACACTCAAATGAATTTCCTCTGTGACAATGAATATTGATGTTGGGACATGTTAACTGTTCATGAAACCCAGTCTTCCTCTTAGGCCCATTAGAAGCAAATTTACTGGTCAACTTTGAACTTGGTTGATTATCTTGAGCACATAGGGAGAAGAAGAATGAGAGATAAATATTCATTTTCCTCTGATATTTGAGAATGGAGTATTCAGTTGTTCTTTCCTTAATTTGTTCTTGGGATGTGGCAGAGCTGCATTTATTTCCACATCCCTATTCACCAATAAGCAGTTTGATACAATTGAAAGAGAGTTTTGCATTTGTATATCACCTTTTCTGACCTCGGGATGTCCCAAAATGCATCATAGCCAATGAAGTACCCTGTTTTGTAGTCTCTTAACAATGTAGGAAACATTGCAGCCAATTTGCTCACAGTAACGTCCTGTAAACAGCAATAGGCTATTGACCAGTGAATCTATTTTGGTGATATTGATTTGAGATAAATATTGGCCAGGAAATCGAGAAGAACTTGCTCTACTCTTCTTTGAAATGGTGCCATAGGATCCTTTGTGCCCACCTGAGTGGGCCAACAAGGACTTTGGCTTAACATCTGAAAGGCAGCACCTCACCTATTGCAGCGCACTCAGTAATGCATTGGAGCAGCAGTATGGATTATTGGCTGAAGTTTCTGAAGTGGGTCTCGAACTCTCAGCCTTCTGATTATTGGGTATTTGGACCAATGATGACTCCGTCTGCCTTCTACCCCCACCCAAGTCCCATCAGTAATGTGGGATTGGCAGGGAAAGTCAGAACAGTTTCTCCGTGGAATGCTTGCTGTGTTGCAAAGATTTAAACAAACAATTGAACTTTCATTCAGTACAACGCTGGTCAGAAAACCATATCAGTCTCAAATGAAAATGAGAAAACACCCAGTAAATGCATCAGACTAAATCAAGATGACAACTGAATTAAAATGGGCAGACAGAAGACCAGGTGCAATCTCCCCACGGCCACACTGCTGGGCAAGAACAAAGCGCAACATGGAAGCTGGCCAGAGTGCCCGAGGCTCATGGTGCTGATGCGGCAGTTGATTTGTAAAGTTTTTTAAATAGTTCAGGAAAAAATTCCTATAACACTTTAAATGTAAGCTTGTTGCATAATATTAAAGCAATTTTGAAACAGCAAAATGTGCCAGATAACTTAACAGTTGATAACCAGAACAGCAGTTTGAAATGCCAACCATTTACAACAGATTAAACCACCTCCAGGGACAGCTGAGCAAGGGAATGAGCAGAAGATCAGGGTCTAAATGGTGAGAAACCAGGAACAGTAGAGAGGCAGCGATTTGGGAGTCATTAGGAAGAAAAAGCAGTCATATGGCTAATGAAATGTTAGCCTTTATTTCAACCTGGTGGAAGTGATGCTTCAGCTGAACAAATCCTTGGTTAGACCCTGTCTGGAGTACTGCATTCCGTTCTGCTCACCCCACCTAAGGAAAAAGATATTGGCCTTGGGGGTACAACATTGATTCACCAGAATGATGCAGAGAATTAGAGGGTTAAATTTATAAGGACACTTGCATAAATTTGGCTTGTTTTTCCATAAGTTTAGAACATTGGGAGATGATCTGATTGAGAGGTTTGAAAAGTTAAAGGGATTTGATAGGGTAGATACAGAAACTTCTCTGGGGGGAATCGAGAACAAGAAGGCATAATCGAAGGCTAATAAAAATTTGGAACTCTCCCTCAAAAGGCTGGGGGACAATTGGAGTGTTCAAGATTGTGTTTTTTTTTAATTGGGTAACGATGTAGGGAGATATGGAATTAAGCTGAGGTGGACTAATTGAAAGTTGAAGGGCACTCTTATTGAAGTTATAGGCAGGACTCATAGCTGTGCATTCAAGGGCACATATTCCCTAAATGGAGTAGGGATTTGGATGGCTCCAGATGCTGCTTCAAGCGGATGTGGGGTGTAGCTGTGATCTGATTCCTGTGATAGAGCCGCTTCTTGCTGCTTTATTGGATGGTGACCCTCAGCAGCTGGATCCTACCAGACCTCTGTGCATCTAGCATTTAGCCTGGGGTGGAAAGAGGTGATACTGGCGGCTGCTGCCTTCTTACTTGTCGACTGCTCTGGGAGGGGTACAAAGACATAGGTGCTGACTCAGACAGTTGTGGGGTTTTTTGGCAGTTGGTTGAGCTTCCTGTGCAACTGCCTGACACTATCCAGCCCAAACAAACGAGCATTATCTGTGACAGATGCCCCCTATGCTCTTGCACCATCCTCCCTTGTAGGCGCAGACTCTTGTAGGAACATAGGAGCAGGAGTAGACCATTCGGCCCCTCAAGACTGCTGTGTCATTCACAAAGAGATCATGGCTGATGTTCTGCCTCAAGGCCATTTTCCCGTACTATCCCCATATCGCTTGATGCCTATAACATCTAAAATCTGTCGACCCCTGCCTTGAACATAATGACTGAGCCTCCACAGCTCTCTGGGGTAGAGAATTCCAAAGATTTGCCACCCTCTGAGTAAAGAAATTCCTCCTCATCTCAGTCCTAAAGGGCCTACCTCTTATTCTGAGACCTGTGTCCCCCTAGTTCTAGACTCCCCAGCCAGGGGAAACATCCTTCCTGCATCTACGCTGTCGAGCTCTGGTAAGAATTTTGTATGTTTGAATGAGATCACCACCTCTCATTCTTCTACACACAAGAATACAGGCCCATCCCCCTCAATCTCACCTCATAGGACAATCCTGTCATCTCAGTAATCAATCTGGTGAACCTAGCCTCCAAGGCAAGTCTATCCTTTATCTTGGGTAAAGGCTCTATACAATTGCAGCAAGACTTCTTTACTCATGTACGCAAGTCCTCTTGCAGTAAAGGCCTGCTCTTAGTCATCCTTAAACTGGGCCTAACATCAATGCAACCTCATGGGGGCTAGGGTGACCCCACTGCACCCCTCGACGCTTGTGGGGGTGATAGCTGCAGCTCCATACTCGTGGCTGGTTTGTGGTAACTAGTACAGTGTGGGAGAGGTTGGGAACTGGGGAAGCAGTATGATGGGAGCTTTGAGTGAGGAACAGCTGTTGATCTGATAGGGTACTATCAGTCATTGGAAGGTTTTCGTCAGCTTCAAATTTATCAACAAGCTATCCTGAGAAGGCTTGCTATCCTTTTGGATCTGACTTGAGCAAACGAGCCTATTGCACCTTGAAAGTACCTAATGCCCCTTGATTAGGACAACTGCTTGCCAGTACAAACTGTGGAGATTCAATTCTCTTGAGTTCTGACTTGAAGACCTGAGAATACTCACCTTGCCTCCCATGGTTAGGTTGTTGCATTTCTTTCTGCATCAGTTACTGTCTGTGGAATATGAAGCTCAGCGCTTTGACTACCTGGGTAGCCTGTGCCCTCTCATTCCCCCATCCGTTGATTTCGCTGACCTATCCAGTAGGATATCCAATCTTGCGATCTTTTTCTGGGGGTGATGTACAGGTAATAAAGATTATCTTTTCCAGCTTTTTTTTAATATATAAACTTGTTATAAACTTAGAAGTTGCAGCTTTCGGTGCTCTGTCACAATCTGAGTATTGGTGCCTATAATGTCATGCACTTGCTCTGCAGGATCAGCATTGGCTGTGCTGTATACAAGCTCACTCATCTGTTACTAACCTCACTATGTCTAACTACTCTACTCCAGCAAAATGCCGTGTAAATAAAATGCAGTAACTGGGAGTGCAAATAACTCAGCGTTATAGCAGATTCCAGCCCAATATAGAGTTGCATATTGACACCACCCTGTCAGCCAAGACTGTAGGACTTATAGCAACAAGAGTCTCTATTTAAAAGCAGCAAAACACAATGACAGCAGAATAGTTATGTAAGACACATGGTGTAAAATCAATCACAGTCACTCTAAGCGCATCTGCAGGTGAGACAGGGGAATTCCCCGATCATCTCTATTCTGCCCAGAGCTTGCGGTTTCACTATAAGCAGCCAAAAAAATCCACAATTTGTCTTTATTCTGTAAATTGACTTTTTTGACTGCCCAACACTCTTTCCTCTGAAATTTAAGCCGATTTTATTTAACTGTTTTTATAAAGGGAACACAATTGCCCTTGAATGCAGCCAAGAAGCTGATGGATGGGGAGGAGAAATAGGACTCGCTGAACTTGGAGAATCGATTTGAGGGCGAGGGGTGGGATGTTGGCTGGTCCCTGTGATGAGTTGAAAGTGCAAGTGACATGTAAATCTAGAACTCCCATTTTGTTTTCAGCCTCTCCAACTGTGTATCGACAGTTTTTACATCTCAACTGTATGTAAACTGGGCTGTTACACAAGCTCGGTTCCCCTCCTTTACTGCAACTCTGACCGATGTTGGGATTATGTTCCACAGGAGGGCTGGAGCTTGTCAAAGTCTTTTATTGGGAATTGGGGCTTTAAAGAGGAGGCAGTGAATTTCTGTTTTAAATTGCACTGTTGTGAAGTGAGGCACAGGTCAAATGTGGAGCAAAGCTCCTTCTGCGCTGCCCTGCCAATGCTCTTTTCAACTCTCTATACCTCCACACCACTGCCACACACTATTATATATGTACAACAACTTGCATTTATATAACATCTTTAATGCATTAAGACACCCCAAGATGCTTCACGGGAACAATGTTTCAAACAATATTTGAAACCAAGTCATGTAAGGAGATACGAGGACAGATGACCAAAAGCTTGGCTGAAGAATTAGGTTTTAAGTAGCACCTTTAAAGGAGGAGAGAAGGGCAGAGAGTCAGAGGTTTAGGAAGAAATTCCTTGGAATAGCTGCCAATGGTGGAGCAATGAAAATCAGGATATGCAAGAGGCCAGAAGCAGAGGAGTACAGAGAAGTCAGAGTGTTAAGAGATGGGTAAGGTCATGAAAAGGTTTGAAAACATGAATGAGAATTTCAAAATTGTCAATTCCTCACATCCTGTTGCAGTTGTAGTTGCTGCTCAGTTACAGAGTATTTGTACAGTTTCATACTAGCAGTTTGGAGGATTCTCTTCTTTAAATAGAGAGTATGGGGTGGTAGTGCGTTCTGATTGACAGCAGTCCTCTTTGAATTGCTTGTCCAAATTCTAGCTCTAATTAACTTTTTTTTTAAACAGCCTCAGCCTCACTTCTCAATTTAAGACTGGACACAATGGGGAAAAAGCAAAACAAGAAAAAGGTGGAAGAGGTTCTAGAGGAGGAGGAGGAAGAGTACGTCGTGGAAAAAGTACTGGACAGGCGTATTGTAAAAGGAAAAGTGGAATATCTGCTGAAGTGGAAAGGATTCTCGGAGTGAGTGATTGACAAATTTTGCTGGTTTCAGTTATGATCCCTGGCCTAGCTAAATGCCTGTTCTTCATATAGGTCTTGGAAGGAGGACAGCACAGATTCACCAGAATATTCCCAGGGTGCCAAAAATTAAATAACATAAACTACACCCCAGTCATTGAAGGGTTAGGAATAGGAACATTGGACTTGGGAGTAAGCCATTTGGCCCTTCGACCCTGCTCCACCATTCAGTAATATCATGGCAAATCTGGTTGTGGTCTCGATCTCCTGACTGGCCCCCCGTAACCCTTGACTCCTTTGTCTAACAAAAATTTATAACTCAGCCTTGAATAGATTTAAAAACCCAACCACCACTCCTTTCTGGGGAAGAGAATTTCCCCACTCCAATGATCCTCTGAGAGAAAGAAATTCTCCTCATCTCATCTCTGTCTTACAAGGGAGTCCTCTTAATCTTAAACCATGTCCCCAAGTTCTGCTTTCCCCTACAAGTGGAAACATCCTCCTGGTTTTCACTCTATCCAGTCCCCTCAGGATCTTTTTATGTTTCAATTAGTTCACCTCTTATTCTAAACTCCAATGGGTATAGGCTTAACCTGTTCAATCATTCTTCGTAAGATAAGCCCTTCTTCCCAGGAATGAGTCAAGTGAACCTTCTCTGAAACAAAAACAGAAATACCTGTAAAAACTCAGCAGGTCTGGCAGCATCGGCGGAGAAGAGCAAAGTTGACATTTCGAGTCCTCATGACCCTTCAACAGAACTAAGTAGAAATAGGAAAGGGGTGAAATGTAAGCTGGTTTAAGGGGGGGGAAGAAGTGGGGGTGGGGTGGTTGTTGGGACAAGCAAGCAGTGATAGGAGGAGATAACCAAAAGACGTCACAGACAAAAGAACAAAGAGGTGTTGAAGGTGGTGATATTATCTAAAAGAATGTGCTAATTAAGAGTGGAGAGCAGGCCAAGCAAGGTTGCTCTAGTGGGGGTGGGTTGAAATAAGCGATGGTGAAATACATTTAAAAATAATGGAAATAGGTGGGAAAAGAAAAATCTATATAAATTATTGGAAAAAACAAAAGGGAGGGGGAAGAAACGGAAAGGGGTTGGGGATGGGGTTCAAGATCTGTCGAAGGGTCATGAGGACTCGAAACGTCAACTCTTTTCTTCTCCGCCGATGCTGCCAGACCTGCTGAGTTTTTCCAGGTAATTCTGTTTTTGTTCAAGATCTAAAGTTGTTGAAGTCAATATTCAGTCCGGAAGGCTGTAAAGTGCCTAGTCGGAAGATAAGGTGCTGTTCCTCCAGTTTGCGTTGAGCTTCACTGGAACAATGCAGCAAGCCAAGGACAGACATGTGGGCATGAGAGCAGGGTGGAGTGTTGAAATGGCAAGCGACAGGAAGGTCTGGGTAATGCTTGCAGACAGACCGAAGGTGTTCTGCAAAGCGGTCACCCAGTCCGCGTTTGGTCTCTCCAATGTAGAGGAAACCGCATTGGGAGCAACAAATGCAATAGACTAAGTTGAGGGAAGTGCAAGTGAAATGCTGCTTCACTTGAAAGGAGTGTTTGGGCCCTTGGACAGTGAGGAGAGGGGAAGTAAAGGGGCAGGTGTTGCATCTTCTGCGGTTGCATGGGAAGGTGCCGTGGGAGGGGGTTGAGGAGTAGGGGGCGAACTGGAGGAACAGCATCTCATCTTCCGACTAGGCACTTTACAGCCTTCCGGACTGAATATTGAGTTCAACAACTTTAGATCTTGAACTCCATCCCCACCCCCTTTCCGTTTCTTCCTCCTCCCTTTTGTTTTTTCCAATAATTTATATAGATTTTTCTTTTCCCACCTATTTCCATTATTTTTAAATGTATTCCACCCATCGCTTATTTCACCCCACCCCCACTAGAGCTACCTTGCTTGGCCTGCTCTCCACTCTTAATTAGCACATTCTTGTAGATAATATCACCACCTTCAACACCTCTTTGTTCTTTTGTCTGTGACATCTTTTGGTTATCTCCTCCTATCACTGCTTGCTTGTCCCAACAACTCCTCCCCCCCCCCCCCTTAACCAGCTTATATTTCACCCCTTTCCTATTTCTACTTAGTTGTGTTGAAGGGTCACGAGGACTCGAAACGTCAGCTTTGCTCTTCTCCGCCGATGCTGCCAGACCTGCTGAGTTTTTCCAGGTATTTGTTTTTGTTTTGGATTTCCAGCATCCGCAGTTTTTGTTTTTATTTATTTGAACCTTCTCTGAACTGTTTCTAATGCAATTAAATCTTTTTTTCAAATAAGGACACCAAAACTGTACACTGTTCGCCAGCTGTGGTCACACCAAGGTTCTGTACAGCTGCAGTAAAACTTCCCTACTTTTTTTATTCCATTCCTCTGGCAATAAATGCCAACATTCCATTTGCCTTCCTAATGAGGGGCCAAATCTCCAAAATTAAATGGGAGATTTTGAACTGGTGTCAGGAGACTGGAGGCTATGGAATTCACATCCAGTGTTAGTGGTTGATGCTGGAATATGTCCGCATTCAGGATTAGATTGACTAGGAAGATGAATGAAAAGGTACAAAAAGAGGATGAATAAATGTGATTAGAGCTATTTGTTTGCAAAGAAAGTAAATAAGACACACAACCTGTCGGATTGAATGGCCTGTTTTGAGTTGTAACTTTCATTTATCGACTCCCTGGAATGTAGACAGTTAAAGGGCGATTTGATTAGGATTTTGAAAGGATGGGGCTAGATTGAAACATTTTCCATTGGGGTCTAGGACAAGGGAGCATAGTCAGACAGAATCAAAGCCAGTCTGTTCAGGAGAGAAATTAGCAAACACTTCTTCTAACAACAGGTAGTGGAGTTTGGAACTGATGCCCAAAAAAAGCAGTAGGTGCTATCTGAATTCATAATTGTTTTTTTTTTACCAGACAAGAATATGAATGGAGCTAAGGTGGTTACATGGAGTTAAGGTACAGATCCGCCATGTTTTTATTAAATGGTGGAACAGGCTTGAGGAGCTGAACAGCCTCCTCCTGTTCCCATGAGAGGTGTTCATCAGAAGGCTGTGTGCGTCATGAATATCATAGCTGAGCCGGGTCCTGTCCTCACCCCTAGAGCCATCTGCGTATTTATTATTCCAGGTCATTGGGTAAGGAGGGGGACATTCCTCTGTCACTATTGTGTTTAACTCTAGGAACACTGAATGGAATCCATTCCAATGTCGCCTTCACTGAGCAATCAGATTAAATCATCTTCCTTCTTAACCCCTCTGTTTTACCCACCCCCAAAAATATATTGGAACGCTAAAGTCCTCTGAACTGTCTTGGTGGTGGTGGAGGGGGGTGGCCAAGGTGAAGTCAGCCACCTCAGCACAGTCCAGAGGTTAAGTGAGGCCTCTCTCTCTCTCTCTTTTTTGGGTCTTCAGTTCTATACAACTGTACAGCACATTGATTCACTGGGTTGCTTGGTTATTCTATGAATGTTTTTTAGGAGATGAAAGATCAAATGATATGAGATTTTGAGAAAACCTGTAACCAGACATCACATTGGACAAGTGTTGAGTTACTGATTTGCCCTTGTGATTTCTCTGTGCCTGGTTGTGGGTGTACTGTCAGGAGAGTGGAGGCAAAATCCTTGTGGGTAATGGTGAGTCACACTGAAGTAGAGGTAGAGAGTTCTGCTCTGTTCAACATCTGCTGTGTTTCAGCTGCATCACTTTACCATGCAGGATGCTGCACAGTATCCACAGCCTGGCTTATTTTGTTGGTACCTCACTACTGTGTGTAAAAGTATGTATTTGATTTGCAAGTCTGATGCATTCTATGCTGTGCTAAAGGAAGCTAGATGCAGAACGTAATATAGTATCAATATGAATTCACAGCACTATGAAATTTATCCCCTACCATCTAACAAGTGTTTGTAAATTGGGTTAATTGCAATGATTCAAGTTGCTGGTGTCCTGTGGTCTGTAAACTTGAATTATTTTCCAGTGACGACAACACATGGGAGCCTGAGGAGAACCTTGACTGTCCTGATCTCATCGCAGAGTTCTTACAGTCTCAGAAAATAGCACATGATGGCATAGATAAAACAGAGGGGCCCAAACGGAAAGCAGAGTCTGATACTGAAACTGAGGAAAATAAAAACAAGAAGAGGAGAGAAGAGGTCAGTGAATGTATTACCTGCTCTTCCATCTCCAGTGTAGAACTGAGAATGCACAGTGTTTATTGAAGAGTAAAAGCCTAGGAAAATTTTCCACTTATTTCATGTTGCGAGAGGATAAATGGTCTTCTCCTTTGCTGTGATCTGAGGTTTTCTAGAATTATCCTGGTGAGGAAAGTTAATTTGTATCTGTCCATTCCCTCCATGTTTCTCTGTATCGTATGGTGGGGGTGAGGGATAGAATTGTGAATTCATTCTCTCCTTCATTCTTGTCACTTCTCTTGGGTTCCCATCAAACCAATGTGCAGGGCTTGGAATCAGACAGAGGAAAGTATCTGAATTGTCTACCTAGAGAATAAAGCAAATTTTGCAAAAACAGCTACTTATACTATCCCTTGGTGAGATGCTAGCTCATAACTTCAGGGGAGAGGAGGAGTAAGCAGGCTCATCTGTGGTCAAGATGCTCTTGGCAATGAAAGATTGAATCTTCTGGCAACCAGACGCTGGCTGTTTTGTAGTATCCAGGCCACTATTTATTGGTTCAGTCAGGCTAGGATGTTTGATGGGACCTGGAGGGTTAGCTAAGCTCTCGGATTCTCCAGATAACCCTGTAAGCTAGGGTGACCCTCACCCCCTTTTATTAGGCAAACCTGGCTCTGTGGATTTCTTGGTTTACCACAGCAATGACACCATTTTCCGCACCCCTCACTCTACCCTTGGCCGAGGTCTAATATGTTTCTCTTGCAGCAGGAGAAGCCACGGGGTTTTGCGAGAGGACTGGAGCCAGAGCGTATTATTGGGGCGACAGACTCAAGTGGAGAGCTCATGTTCCTCATGAAGTGGTGAGTTCCAGCTTTTAAGATTTATTTCTGACTGGTTTTAACCTCTCACTGAACAAAGTTGCTGTGCTAAGAGGCTAAAAGAGCTTAATCTATGGATGGGCTGGGTCCACAAAACTTCCCTGAAATAAACTAAATTAACAACATGAGCCAAAGGGTGGCTGAAGAGGAGTTTGAGAGAGAGAAATCGGAATGGAATCATACAGCATAGAAGGCCATTTGGCCTGTTGTACCTGCACTGACTCTGAAAAAGCGACCCAATTAGTTTCACTTCCCTGCTCTTTCTCCATAGCCCTGCAAATTTTTCCCCTGAAAAAATAGAAGTGTTTGGTGCTCTGGAAGATGATTGAAGGGAGATCCACCCTTCGTCACCTGGGCCATTACTGACTCCTGAACCTGAGCACAAAGCCTTTATCAAAAGTACGTATAAATGTGAGAAGTTAATGTCAGTTTAACTGATCTTGTTGGGTATGTTGTGTAAATGCAGAAACCAGACCAAGTCAGTTTAAAGTGGTTTCTAACAACAAACTTTTTGTTTTACTTTCTCCATTCTCCATCCAGGAAAAATTCTGACGAGGCTGATTTGGTTCCAGCAAAAGAGGCTAACGTCAAATGTCCCCAGGTGGTTATCTCGTTTTATGAGGAACGTCTGACGTGGCATTCGTACCCGTCTGAAGAGGAAGAAAAGAAGGAGGAAAAGTAACCAAGGGAGAGGAGCTCATGCACTTCCCGTTTACAACTTTACAAGAC
This sequence comes from Carcharodon carcharias, assembly GCF_017639515.1. Taxonomy (NCBI): domain Eukaryota; kingdom Metazoa; phylum Chordata; class Chondrichthyes; order Lamniformes; family Lamnidae; genus Carcharodon; species Carcharodon carcharias. The sequence continues at coordinate 5,313,917 of NC_054489.1, read as the reverse complement.
GAGAAAATAATCCCGACTTTTCAGAAAGTGGTTTTCAGTTGTACAGGTGTATAGTTCTCCGGGTGTACCTTTTCTCAATCCTTTCAGACCCATATCATTGTCAGCGTTTGTGAGGGGATGGGACAGGTTGTGTTTTTAAATACAGCATGATTTTTTTTTCCTCCAGGTTTTGAATAACAACTGACTGTAGAAGCCAGTGAATTGTAGATTAGTTACCTTGGCTTGTAGCGTAGGGTTTGAGTCCTTGAAGGGGAAAGGAATCCGTAGCAGTTGATGTGCCATTAAATAGTAGCCTCTTTTAATATGACATGCGGCGGTTTTGTTTGAAATTCTTTTTCCCCTCACCCCACCCTTTTCCTTCGCATGTTCCAGATCTGAAGGGCAGCTTGGGTGGAATTTATCTGACTGGTTGAGGTGTGGCAGCTACTTTAGAAAGCCCTAAATTGTTGTCTGCGAGTTGCATTTGCACCTTGCTTGGGGGGAATTTAGTGGCTCCAGCTCATGAGTATCCTGCCAATGGGAGCCTCATTTGATGCCAGCTCCCCCCACTCTTCACACATGAGCACCAAAACCTCTGCAGAGAAGCTGAGGAACACTGGATAGCAAAGGGGCTATGTGATACTAAACTAACTTGTGGGAGGAGCAGTAATTTTCACAGCCTCCCTCCCCTGGATTTGTGTCTTTGTTTTTAGATAGTGTTACAGTAAGAGTCTCCTCTTGTTGGTTGGTGCAGGCTACTTTACAATGAAATGATAAACCTCAATTAGTGGAGGGGACAGGCATTCTTAAACAGTCAGAAACTGTTGGGCAAGCATTCTTTAAGGGTCAAATTCTTGAGGTTGCTGATTGGCTTATTGCTTAAGATGGAGTCATTTGCACCAAAGCAGCTCATTGTTCTTGTGTCATAGGCAGCAGTTACATTTTTTTAATTTTATTTTTGTATTAATACCTGCTCATTCTTATAACTTCCACTGCCTAATGCTGGAATCCCTTGGGCCTGCCTGAGACGGAGGATGCAGACATGTAACACGGACAGGACTGTAGAAAGACATAGCAGACTGTGGTATTGGGACAGAGAAGAGGCAAATCTGTTTTTCAGGTGTGGGCCATTTTTTTTTGTGGTCAGATAGAGGTTTACACCTGAAGCATTACCTCATGTTTCACTGTGCCTTTCTAGCTTTCCTGCTCATATCACACACGTGGGTTTATGATGGTACAAGTTATGAGATTCCAACTAAGGCCCCACAGTGCATTCCCCACTATCTGTCTCACCATCCCTGGACCATTGACTTTTGAGGATGTGCATTCCAGTGCTCTGATAATTCCATCTTTATTTCCAGACAGTTGTGCAGTATGTGGCCAGAGGTTATCCAATTCATTGGTTGGTAAGGAGCACTAGAGTAGATACTAGGAGGAGTAAAGCTCACTCTGGGAATGTTGGCTAACATCCCAAGGAACTCTTCAGCTCATTTGGTCCCAGGATACCTGTTCATTATCAACTCAGTTGCTTGATTGGTCAAACTTCTTGCTTAACCAGTACTTTATATCTGTTCAACCTGTCTGAGTAGAGGAGGAGGGGGAAGTTGAGGTAGATATGTAAGTGCAGCACTGGGTGACTGGTTTACATCTCCCTTTCCTGAGATATAGATCTTAGGGAGTGTCACAGTCATTGGATGGCAAGTGGGGGATTGGTGAGGGGAGGATAGAATTTGGATTTACCTGCCCAAGTCAGTAACAAAATCACAAATCAAACCAAAAAACACAAGGCTGCCTTTTTTTTTAATTTCCCTGTAGGATTGTGATTCTTATTTGAATACTGGCTGTGGTTTGTTTGGTTGGAGGGGGGGGTAAGAGGAAGAAAGAACAATGTCATCCAATATAACCCATGTACTGTAGGTCTGAACAGGGATGTGGCTGCTTGTCCCCTGATGGTCCCTCCCAACTGGCTTGAACATCAGAAATCCAACACTGTCCTAATGCAGGAAAAGTATTGCTTCGACAAAGTGTTTTTGTGTTACTGGAGTAAGACTGATTATGTTTTCATTAGTAATCTTTTTAAATGTGATTGGGGGGGGGTGTTTGTCTGAGGTATTTGTGGAAGGAAATATATAAGCATGGAAACTAAAGTATTAGTGCCACTTTCCTAATTTTCATACATTGCAGCTCTTCTGTCCAATTCACATTTAATCATCAAATGTCTTTTAGACGGGGAGAACTGATTTTAGCTGGTTTTAAAGGATCTGTTTTGTAGAATTCCTATTAAGTATTGTGATAAATGCTCCTGCAACACCACACCCTGTGTGTTGTTTAACAGGCACGCAAATATTGTGTAATAAAACAGGAAAAACACTAACATTGCCTGAAATTTTTTTTGTGACTGGACAAGTGTCAAACTGAGAGCACAAAGTACCAAGGTTGCTGGAAACACTTGGGTCAGACAGCATCTGTGGAGTGTTTTAACATATCAGGTCAGTGATCCTTTGTGTATCTCTCTCTAGTTGCTCCCCCTGTTGAGTGTTTTCAGCCATTTTGCTTTGTTAGATTGCACCTTTTTCCTCCCCTCCCCATTAAAGCAATATGTGACCTCTATCTCTGGGCTGTGGATAGTTAAAACAGGCATGATTGCCCCCTACTGGTCAATACTGATTATTTTTTAAAGTGGATGTTGCGAGGACTGGGCCAGGTTCATGTGTGGAAATACTACTCTAAACATGGAAGAAAATTTCTGGAGTATTAAACCAAAGTTTCTCATGTAGTGCAGACATCTTGGATGTTTATGAAAATCTGTGCAATGTGAAAGGAAATCACTCTAGTTAATGTTGCATTGCAAAGAGAAATACTGAAATGATCTGTAAACTTCATCCTGATTCAGATCTAGACCAGGGGTGTTATTCCCAGTACCCTGGCCATCATTTATGTTTATTCCTTCAAGCTGTTTTATGGATGCATAAAATGTGTTTTTTACAACAGTATACCAGTATTTTACTGGCTGCGAAAGATTGAGATGTTCTGAATCTTGGGCACAAGTCTCCATTGTGTTAGATCAGCTGCATTCAGTACTTGTCATCGTGATAATTACAAATGATACACCTCTTACTATCTTTACAGCATTGGGCATTCAACCCATCGTACCCTGGTCATCTCCCTGGAAAGCAATGCGTCAGATCTATTCCCACGGGGGGGGTGGAGTTAAATGAGAATGCAAGATTTGGGGGCAGGGGAAGAGGAGAGAAGTTTGTAATCAATATAGCCAAGGGGTCTTTCCCTAAAGGTGTTTAGAGCTACCAGGTTCAAGAACCAGTCTTGATCACTTATTTTGCATACTGCATTTTGGTAGGTCCAAGTAGTGTTCAACAGGAGGTTTCCATGCTCAAGTTTGCCATAACATTGACTTCAGCCCCCATGAAATCTCATGGTGGCTGGAGTCAATGTTAAGGACTCCCTCCCCACTGTGCTGCCACCTCTGGGCAGTCTATCCTGCTGGTGGGACAGGATGCATCCAGGGTGACAGATATCTGGGTCATTGTCAGATATGATTTGGTGAGAATAGTGATGTCATACTGTTACTGGACTAGTATGTGGGACTGCTCTCAATTTTGTAGAAGGAATGATCCCTTCATTCCCAATGTGGACATGGTCAAGATCAGACATGGACAGGTGTAAAAATTCCCACCACCATCCATCCAGAAATGCTTTGTCAAAAGAGGTTTACATTTTTCTACCTTGAGGCAGAAGTGAACATCTAATTTTCTCATCCCCTCTACCTACCCCCAAACAAACAGCAACATCCGGTAGAATGAAATAATTAGCCTTGAAAACATCTGAAAATAGAACTAATTTATTGAATTTCCCTCCCCAAACAATCCTGGTTTGCTGCAAGTTTCCATGTAAAGAAAAATATACAGATTTGAGAGAGATATTCCCTGCCAAGCCAAGAAAAAAAATCAAGACATTTGTTTATAGGCAACATTATATCTGCACAAATCTGACAGGAAACTAAAACAATAAAATAGGAGAAACACTCCATCATCCATAACTTAACATAAATAAGCACAAAAACCAAAAAAAAAACAGGAGAGATTACTGGTTAGTCTGCAACAGCTGGTATAGGTGTATACACAGGTGAAGGAAACAATCTCTTGCACAGCTGGGAGAATGAAGCTGTTCAGTAACCTCTTTGGAGCAAATGTTATGAAGTGCCATTAGAACTAACCAGAAATGCAGAGTCAGCTTTAACCATGATTTGTTTCTAGAAACTGCCCATCCCTTGGCAATCAGCACCTGGGAACGATGGTGGACCAGTGTTGTTCCTGAGCATGGAACCTTGAAATTGTACAATCAGAGAGAATGTCCTAATTCAACAGGCAGGCTTGCACACACCTGCCAGATCAGGAGCTCATGCATACAATTTGGTGCATTCAGAACCTTGATTGTTTCATTTTTGAGTGAGTGGGAACATGTCTAAGAGTTAGAAATCTGCTGAGAGTGCAGGGAAAATAAATGTTAGCAGTGTTTAGGAACGCAGGCCAGTATGCAGGCAGACCGAACACAGCAACATGGTTGTTGGCTTGTCTCCATCTCCCCAGGTACTGGACCTGCTCATTCTTTAGAAATTTGAGCTTTGTGCAGCCCGTTTGTAGGAACCCCCTGAGGATTTGCCTGCCCACCAACTACTTTTCCACTAGAAAGAGCTAGAAACAGTCAATGTAATGCAAACTTTGCTGTCCCAAAATGAACTCACCCACCTTCATGGAAAGCCCGACACTGAACAGTCACAAACTATAGGAAGTCTTATACAAAACTTAGCAACTCCCACATTAGCTTTATTTAAGTTTATTAAAGTTCATGAGTTTTGCGACTTGTCTTACTAACAGATGCTTTTAAGGGGCAGCTAGATAAACACACAAGGAAGAAAGGAATTGAAGGATATGATAGGATGAGATGAAAGGGGAATGGAAGGACATTGGTGCATAAACACTGGCATGGACCAGTTTCAATGCTGTTACATTCCATGTAATTCTACGTAATCCCATAAATTGCAGCAGGGATTTTAACTTGTGCTCCACTCAGTCTTATACCAGCCTGCTAGCAGTGAAGGCTGTGCAATGCATCAGGCAGGAAGAGGATGTGGGAAAGCAGAACTCCAACTTGGGATTGCATTGCCAATTCCTGCTTGACATGGTCCAGCTCAGTTTCCTCTCCCAGACAGTCAGAACCAGTTTCCCCTGTCGGAGCTGATCTAAATAAATAAGTCACTTCAAGTTAATTGAGGGTTCCTGTGAATCATAAAATTGCCTTCGGGCAAGGAAAAAAAATGCAGTTTGTGTAAAATTTAAAATAGCAGCAGCAGAGGGAGCCCAAGTCCGATTAAAAAGGTCCCTGCAATGAACTGTTCAGGTGAAGCTGCTTTCTTTAAACTGCAGCACTACAGACAGCTCAGGATTATCAGAAACCATCCCATCCCATCCCTGACAATCACATTCTGACCACCAGGATCAGAATCAGGGGCTGAAGGACTGAGCACTTGGTGCAATGCGTCTTAGTCAATAACTAAGAGAACACTTGAAATTAGCTTCACAATTAAAATTGCAAATTTACACTCAAGAAAGATGTTTCCCTGTAGATAAATTGATAATGGTTATGACTTCAAATCTATTCACTTAAGTTATCTTTATACACAGACACTAATGAAGGGAAGGTTATGCATCTTGGAAATGCTACACACTTAACATGGAGTAAGCTAACACAAGACAATGGAAAACTGCAGCGACTCCTGACCCAAGACTAGTCGTCATTTCTTGACATCACTGGAAACTAATAAGTGGTGAAATCAGCTGGAGGATGATTATATTTGTTAACTTCTGCCTGTCACAAGTCTCCTTTCTTGCTAGTTACCTGTTAGTCTTGGCAAAGTGGGAGGAGGAGCTGAATCTTGACATCCAGAACCTCAGATACCTGAAAATGGCAGAGTGTCTCGGATGATTATTGCATCACAACCCAACATGCCATGCAGAAGTGGCAGGGCCAGTGAGACTATAATAATGGCTCTTAGTCAATACTGGAGCGTAGGTGCATCAACAGCCAATGTACATGGAGTTGTAGCCTCTATCTGGAGTACGAATAACATGAGCTGCAGCCAAAAGCCAGTTCCTAAAAATCTCCACACTATCCACTGTCAATCAGAATGGTCACAGAATGCAGGGTTCATTCAACATCAGCACTAGAACCAAGTCATCTTCAGAGGTGTGGGATGGGAGAAATCAAGTCAGCCATGCAACCAAAACCAGAGAACATCCCACCAAATCCGTGCACATATCCTGCTGGACTCAGCATCCTTTCGTTATAAATGAACCTCTCCTCCATCTTACCTCATCTCCATTCCCAATCAAGAAACTGGAGATTACCAACAGGAAACACTTCATTTTGGAAACCAAGCTTTTTTTTCTGCATCCTCTGGATCACTATCATGTTACAGCCCTGAGCTAGTTAGTTTGATATCACACAGTTTATGATCAAAAGTATAAAAGGTTTTCACTCTGCAAAGCAACAATTCCTCCCTGCATTATTTGAATAATAACCGCAGATTGAACTGCATTCAGATTGCCTGGTTTCTGTGATGAACCTGGAAGCTGTCTGAACACCTACTTTCGTTCGTAGAGTGCCTCTTCCATTAGAGATGTTAATCCATTTATTTTGCCCTCTATTAAAACAGCAGCGCTTTTCGACTTGAATGAGGTTAGTATTCAGACAGATCAGACTCCAATTGCCAGGATATAAAATCAGGAAGGAAAAATGCAACTGCCAAGCATTCTTGCTATTGAGTTTCCTTTGTAAGTTTCTAAAATCTGCACTAACCAAGTGAAGAAACTAACTGATTGCTGCATTAGAGCTAATCTAGTCTAGAAATCCATCCACGGCACCTCCCCCCACAACTCTAAACCCAATATAGCACATTTCAAAGACACATTGTGACACAAATCCTTATCTTAAATATTGAATGGGGCAGGGAATCTGAGGGCTGCTTCACACTTGTAGATCCCCATGTGGTGACAACCTGGTCATAGCAGGGGCAAGGGTCCCTGCATACACAAAAATAAAGGAAAGCTGACAAAGTCAGGATTTACAGGCACACACCACACAGTGGCCTAGCAGCGGATTACCTGATGCACCTAGAATCCATAAAAAGGAGAGCTGCACTCACGGTCAACACATTTGGTACACAAATGGGGAACTTGAGACAGCCACTACCTCCCCAATAAATCACAGCACACTGAGTAAAGGAGAGAGGGGAAACAGTACAGTCTCCCGCAACACAAAGATCTCCAAATTTCAGCCGTAACTAACTGGGGAAAGCGAAGGACAGCCTATAATGCTCCTTGACATCACCAATTTATAGTGTCATTGAGAAAAGCCTAGGAATAGGCTCTCTTCCCCCACTCACCCCCAGCTAATGCCTCTTCCTTCCCCTTTCCACACAACCCCCTCACCACCAGAAAATACCTGGTGTTGGGAAGAATGCTAAAGGAGGAAGGCGACAACAAATAAATTCATCATTCTTAGTACATCACACATTGTAATTCCAGCGACCACATGGTCTTCTGTTCACAGTATTCCTGTCTTGTTCTTTGATAAGTTAAATAACCTGTACCTTAGCAGCACCATGCATTCGCAAGCATCCAGCAGCTTTAGGTCTCAAGTCCCAATGGTCAGTTATCCTGTCTCAGACAGGCTGAACTGAGGGGTCATGGAAGGGGGGCCTAGCTGACAGGCAAATATGGCAACAATCACCTGGGCCCCCACCTCAATTCGAGTTCTGAAACAGCCTCCTCCTAACTAAGCGAAAGGAGTTAAACAGGTATTTCTGCTCAGCTGCCCCTCGGTGTGTGTGGAGTGCAAGGCAATGAACAAAAATTAAAAACACTCCTTAGTCCCCAAATGATCAGACTGTATAACAGAAATAAAACTAAACTTGCAAGGCTTGACTTCTGCACTTAATAAATAGAGCCATCGGGGCAAGGACTCCAAGTAGATTGCCTCTTCAAACCCTGCTAGAGATTTAGCACTTGGCAAAAATGAATCCCTGCGGAGCAAGGTCATACTCAGGATGGCAGGCCCAAGACTCTCATAGCAGCACAGTGCCTCTGAAAGGAAATACTCTTCCCACAACTGTACTTTATCCAAGCCACCTCTATCAGTTACTTTTACCATCTAGATTTCAAAATGTCTGCAGCCGATTTATTTAGAAGTTAAAACTTTTAAATAAAAAATTGCCTGTGAACAAACGCCCTTAGTTCACACATCAAGTCCTTAGATTTTAAAAAAAAAGGGAAATATTCAAGTAACAACTGAACACATAGCTTCTGGTTTATGTATGTAAACTGTGGAGGAGTGGGAATTATTTTTAATCCTCATTTGTTTTGCTGAGTAGTTTGTTACCCACAACCAGGGTGTCTCGATTAGAGAGAGAGAGAAAATTTCCTTTCAGTTGCTACATCCAGAACTCTTTCACCCCTCCCTCTAAGCAGGCACATAAGCGTACACACCTATTCTTCCCAAGGGACACAACAGGAGCGCAAAGACACTTATTGATTCTCAAGCTGTGGTCAAAAGCAAACTACCAACTCAATACATAAAGCTCTGTCACCGACCCTCCTGGGATACTGTTCCATCCTAACTGACCTGCAGCTGTCAGATTTGCGAGATATTTTCAAATACAAGAAGGTGCGAATTGTCAGTTGTCTATTTGTAAAAGTCAGCGGCAGCTTTCTGGAGGCGCTGCCTCTCGCTGAGTTCCTTTCTTTAGTTCAGTTCAAAGCCAGACACCAGGGCTGGCCATGGATTTCACTTCTTCTTATTGTTCTTCTTCTTGTCTGATTTTCCTTGCTGAGAGATTAGGGCCCGAGGCATAACCAGCACACTGCCATCGTTTGTGTACTGGAGGGAGTACTGGCTTGGACAGTAAGGCCTTCCCTCCTCGTCCCTCAGGCGGTCAAAGACCTGCTGGTAAAGCTCCTGCAGTTTCTGCTTCATCTGGCGCAAGGACTTGACAAATTCCACTTTCTCCTTTAGCAGCCTGGCCTTCTGCTTCTTCAGGTGATCCACATCATGATCCAGGTTCAGAATGGTGTCTAGCTTCCTCTTACGGCAGTTCTGGGCTGCTAGTTTGTTTTTCCCACGGCGCCTAATGTCACGGATGAGGGTCAGCTGGGCTTCAGTGAGCTGATACTTGGACAGGAGCTCGTTAAACTCGTCGACTGGTGAGTTGATGATCTTGTCATTGGAGAATGGGATCTTTAGTGCCCTGGCCCTGCGCTCATCCCGGCCCAGATGTATATCCATGCGACTGGAATGGGTTTCCTTTATTACTGCTTTCTTTCCAGGGCTGGGGTGATATTGTTGACTGGAGACAGAAGCCCCAGGGGGCAGGTTGTAAGTATGGTTGTGGTTGACTTGATCCAAGTAAGGCAGCGAGTGGAAATAGCTGGGATTCTGGTAACTCATTCGGCAGAACTTGCTGTACTCTGGCTGATAGCCTCCCACTGCACCCTCCCTCTCGGGCTCTTCGGAGTCCGCAGCTTCCGAATCAGTGCTATATCCAACTGCCCCTTCCTGGTAGAAAGAGGAGGAGGAAGAGGATGAGGATTCAGAGCTGCTCGGAGAAGCAGGGCTGTGGCTTGAATCAAGAGAGAGGCCAGAATCAGAGTCCAGCTCCTCCTCAATCTGCGAGGCTACCATCGGACCAAAACCTTCTTCCATGGCCAGGTCCATCAAGCTGATCTCATCAAACATTGCCTCATCCAGTAGGCTAGATAGAGGGTCAGGCAAGCTGGAGCCAGAAGTCTCATTGCTGGTTCCATTAATCTGAGGAGGGAAAAACATCCCTGTGAAGTTGGTGGAACCAAAGGTGGCATCAAAGTTGGTGGAATTGGTGGATGCCAGTCGCTGGAGTCTGGGACTGCTTTCCACAGAAGGGTTCTCCAAATTTGGATTAAAGAATGATGGGAAGTCCTGGCTACATGGAGGCAGAGTGGCATCGTGGAGACTTACATCTTGATTGATTGCTGTGGCTGGAGTTTGGTTGTAGTTTGTGGGCACATCAGCACTGCCATTTCCAGAGTCATTATTGTATGATGATGTTACACTGTTGGTCACTTCCATATCCTGCAAATGAGGATCAAAATATGATTAAAAATGTTGGCCACACATACTTCTAGGGCATACACTGCTAAGGAGCACAACCTCAGAAACTTGTTATCATGCCTCTATCATCCATGCTCAATAGCTGGTGTGCAACTGCAAAATAGTTGATATAAGCCAGAGAACAAATGAAGAATGAACTCGGACACTTGTTCTTTCAGTTAAAACCAAAATACTGTGGATGCTAGAAATTGGAAATAAAAACAGAAAATGCTGGAAAATCTCAGCAAGTCTGGGGAGCGAGAAACAGAGTTAATGTTTCAAATCCATGTGACTCTTGTTCAGAGCTAAAGATAAGTAGAAATGTGTTGGATTTTATACTGTTTAAGAGGAGGTGGAGCAAAATAGAAGGTCAGGGATAGGTGGGAACTAAGGGGAAATTTGATAAAGATGTTATGGACACAGGACAAAGGGAGTGTTAAAGACTAAAGAAGGTGCTGATAGTAGCATAAAGGTAAGACAGCATAACGTATCAATAGCAGAACAAGGGTCAGCGCTTTGTGAAAGCACAACATAAAAACAAGTGACAGGTGGCCCTGTTTGGAGGATGGAGGTGGGTTAGGGGAAAAAGGATAAGTTAAAAAATGAATAAAAATAAAATAATTGGATTAAAAGGGGGGGTAAAAATGGAGGAGATAGTTCATGGTCTGAAGTTGTTGAACTCAATGTCAAGTCCTGAAGGCTGTAAAGTACTTAATCGGAAGATGAGGTGCTGTTCCTCCAGCTTGTATTGGGCTTCACTGGAACATTGCAGCAGGCCAAGGACGAACACGCGGGCATCAGAGCAGGATGGTGAGATGAAATGGCAAGCGACAGAAAGATCTGGGTCATGCTTGCAGACAGACAGATGGTGTTCCACAAAGTGGTCACCCAGTCTGCATTTAGTCTCCCCAAAGTAGAGACCGCATTGGGAGCAGCGAATAAAGTGGACCAAATTGAAGGAGGTGCAAGTAAAGTGCTGCTTCACCTGAAAGGATTGTTTGGGATCTTGGATGGTGAAGAGGGAGAAGATAAAGAGGCAAGTGTTGCACCTTCTGTAATTGCATGGCAACATGCCATGGGAAGGGGATGAGGAATTGGGGGTGATGGAGTAGTAGACTGGGGAGGGGAATGGTTCTTACGGAATGCTGACTGGGGCGGGGGGGGGGGGGGGTTTGTGAGGAGAAGATGTATTTGACGGTGACATCATGCTGGAGTTGGGGGAAATAGCAGAGGATGATCCTTTGAATGTGGAGGCTGATGGGGTGAAGAATGAGGACCAGGGGGACCCTATTATGGTTTTGGGAGGGAGGGGAAGAGATGCAGGAGATGAGGTGCTGTTCCTCCAGTTTGCATTGGGCTTCACTGGAACTTTTTGCTTCACTGAGGGTTCCCCTCCACTGTGGTTGACAGGGCCCTCAACTGTGTCCGGCCCATTTCATGTTCCAATTAGGCACTTTACAGCCTTCCGGACTTAACACCGAGTCCAACAACTTGAGGCCATGAACTCATTCCTCCATCTTTACTCCCTTTTTTAATCTACTTTTTAATGTTTTTAAAATCCTTTTTTCCCCAACCCACCCCCACCCACAGGGCCACCTGTCACTGGTTTCTATGTTGTGTTTTCACAGATCGCTGACCCTTGTTCTGCTATTAACACATTCTGCTATCTTCTATCAGCATCTCCTTTAGGCTTTAACACTACCATTAACACTCCCTTTGTCCAGGACTTTTGTCAAATTTCTACTTAGCTCCCACCTATCCCTGACCTCCTATTTTGCTCCATCCACTCCAGCCTCTCAAACAGTATAAAATCCATCATATTTCTACTTCTCTTTAGCTCTGAAGAATCATACTGAATTGAAACGTTAACTCTGTTTCTCTCTCCACAGATGCTGCCAGACGTGCTGAGTTTTCTGTTTTTCAGTTTCCAATCACAGAATCTTAATGGCACAGAATAAGGCCATTCAGCCCATCGTGTCTGCATTGTGTCTCAATCCTTGTGGAAGAAGCATTCAACTTTAGCCCAGCACCTCCTCCTAATGAACAGGTCCTATCAAACTATACTGCATTGCATCCAACAGGAAGACCCGATGCAAGTTTAACTAGCCGCTCCACTCCTGAAGGCACTGACTCATGTTTTAGCATGGCTCCACAAGTATTTGGGTGCCTTCCATTACCTTGCCAAATGACCATCCCTTCTGTACAAACCTAGACAGTGTGTGTTGACAGGCTATTTGATTATAACCTTTAAATCCAACCTGTCCTCACATGACACAGACTATATCTAGATATTTCTCAGAAGCAGAAACTCCCTAGTCCAAGGAGCACAGAGTGCAGTATAGCACTCATATTGCATCAGCCAACTTAGTACAAACATTCCTGGCTGTGCCTCACTCGGTAGCCCATTTTATCCAAAAGGCTATAGCAGTTCATTGCTTGTTTACCTAAGGCAGTGTATGCAATCTGGTGAGGGTTGAATTGTACCTCGGGTTTTTTGCATCAGACAGGAATGTTAATTAGGAAAACCCACCCTGAACACCAACCAAAATACCTGCACACATCGACACAGAGCAAAACAAACCATGCACACAGTTCAGAACATGCTCACCTGTAGCTCCATGAGGGACAAGAGGTCCTGCCACTGTTGTTCTAAGTCTAAAGGAGTCTCTGGCCTCAAGAGAGGTGGAAGAAGGGTCATCTGTGAGCCTGCAGTCAGGCTGTCGCTGGTGCTGGGCAGAGCATTGTCTAAAGCCTCATTCAGCACTGAGGATACCGCTGCTGGAAACTGATAACAGAAGACATGAAATTCAGTCTTGTGCCGTGCCCCATCAACGTATCTCAGGTTGTTCCTATACAAGCAAGTGTACACAGAGTGTGACGCTTGCCTTGATGGGGTTGGGGTGGGGGGAGATGCTGGATAGGAAGACATTAATTACATTACTCAACGATTTGCTACGTTCACCACAGCAGCGAGTGTCTGCACCTCAGGAACTGAGGTTCACAGTCACGGTCAACTTAGCATCATATTGAATTGCAGAGACAACCACCTTTAGCCTTGTGACTAGTGTATAGTGTGAGGATTAAAGCTATGTTTTGCTAGGGATCATTTCCGTAGCGATCGTTCCCTCTGTGACACCCTGGTCCACTCCTCCATCACCCCCTACTCCTCAACCCCCTCCCACTGCACCTTCCCATGCAACCGCAGAAGATGCAACACCTACCCCTTTACTTCCCCTCTTCTCACCGTCCAAGGGCCCAAACACTCCTTTCAAGTGAAGCAGCATTTCACTTGCACTTCCCTCAACTTAGTCTACTGCATTTGTTGCTCCCAATGCGGTTTCCTCTACATTGGAGAGACCAAACGCAGACTGGGTGACCGCTTTGCAGAACACCTTCGGTCTGTCTGCAAGCATTACCCAGAACTCCCTGTCGCTTGCCATTTCAACACTCCACCCTGCTCTCATGCCCACATGTTTGTCCTTGGCTTGCTGCATTGTTCCAGTGAAGCTCAACGCAAACTGGAGGAACAGCACCTCATCTTCCGACTAGGCACTTTACAGTCTTCCGGACTGAATATTGAGTTCAACAATTTTAGATCATGAACTTTCTCCTCCATCCCCACCCCCTTTCCGTTTCTTCCCCCTCTTTGTTTTTTCCAATAATTTATATAGATTTTCCTTTTCCCACCTATTTCCATTATTTTTAAATGTATTTCCATCCATTGTTTTAACTCTACCTTTTAGCCTTTTTAGTATTCCTTTACCCCACCTCACCCCCGCTAGAGCTATCTGTACCTTGTTTGTCCTTTCTATCCTTAATTAGCACATTCCTTTAGATAATATCATCACCTTCAACACTTCTTTGTCCTTTTGTCTGTGACATCTTTTGGTTATCTCCACCTATCACTGGCTTCTTGTACCAACAACCCCCCCCACCCCGCCCCGAAACCAGCTTATATTTCACCCCTTTCCTATTTTTACTTAGTTCTATTGAAGAGTCATGAGGACTCGAAATGTCAACTGTGCTATTCTACACCGATGCTGCCAGACCTGCTGAGTTTTTCCAGGTATTTATGTTTCTGTTTTTGCTATGTTTTGCTTGATACAATTTACAATGATTACTCCCTCAGTGAAAGGGAGATATAGCGTCACAGTGCCAAATTAGATGAAGCACATTAGACCCACTAAAATTCGTGAACACACACACAAACAAACAATGAAGTGTGTTATATACATCCTGACAGGAATACAAGACTAACCTGCAGAATCCAAATAGTTGGAAGCCACTTGCTAGCAATGAACAAGGATGACCCCAGCTACTCCATATCATTTTATCCATCTAGGGGTTTTTGCCTCAATTATCCTAACTGAAAATTGGTTTTGTGTGTTCATCACACTGGCAAACTTCTTGGTGCCAGACCTTATACCCTCCCCCGTCCCTTCCATACCGACCAGTGACTCTGATCCCACCGTTCACACCCATCTCTCCCAACCCTGGAATTCACCCTCAATGACTACCATGGTTTAGCTTAAAGCAGCATTCTAAATTTGCCTTTCTCATACTGTTAGTAGGTACCAGATAACCCATCCACCTCCTAACGCCAATGAACAGCTCAAGTTTCTTTCAAATTTTCCTTATTAATCAACCTTCTGATACCTAGCTCCAGTTTCTGGCTCTTACCTCCAAGCTCTAATCTCTGGTCTCAATCACAGACCACTCCTTCCAAAAACCATATACATCCTACACGAGGAGATCTAGACCCAGAGATGGCAGCTTTATAGTTACTGCCAGGAATCCACAATAAAAATTCAAATTGAACCTGGGTGGAGTATTTACGGCATAATGGTTTTTGGTTCTACGTTAAATCCAGACATGGCGTTGTCACGATTCACTGACTCGCTTACCTCAGAATCCTCCCCAAAAGAAAATGTTTCATCCAGAAGCCTCAAGCACTCCTCGAAGGAAGGTGCCGTCTGCTCCGCCAACTCCGGCACCTGACAAAACAACACCAGATCTGATTAGCTTCAGCCAACAGAAAGGTCAGAACTGCCTTTCAATAAGAAACATATGCGCACACAAACCGCAAGTAAAGTGTGTCTGGGAGACAATCATAAAACCACACAGCAGCCAAACTATCAACTTCAAGGCTAAGCTTAAAGATCTAATTTTAAGGCAAAAAGCTATATAAACAAGGAAATGTCGACGTCAATATGGACCGCTAGAAAACTTTCCTTAAAGATCTCTTAAAAAAACAAGAGGTGTATACCTGTGTTTCTGTATTAGTGACACTGTATTAGTGTAAACAGTGTAGGTAGGAACAGGAAGTTGCAATGCACATTGATAAATGAACTGAGTAGGCAAAACTATGGCAGATGAAAAGTTTGATGCCGACAAGTGCGACTATGTTGAAAGGGTTAGAAATGGGTGAAAGAAGATTTGCGTGGACCATAAATGTTAGCATGTACTGGGGGGGGGGGGGTGGTAAATGGCCATTTCCGTGCTGTAAATGTTACACAAGCGTGAGATCATCCACAAAGGACTGATGATAGATAAATTGGAGAATTTTATAAATGTTGAGCAGCTAGGAACTGTAGAGGAAGCTGCTTTAAAAAAAAAAAAATGCATTCATCCCTTTGTAATGTGTTTTTTTTCTAAATGTTTATGCTGGATCTAACATTTGGGAATAGTGCAAACTCGAAGTCTCAAAAAGTTTTAATCAATCTCATTTTATTTGAGGGGTTGAATGGCCTCCTCTTCCTATGTTCCTTGCTGTGTGCAAAATGGCTGCCACATTTGCATTTCAATGTGATTAACCACAAGTTTGCCAGAGGTGGAAGAAAGTTATATAAATGCTACATTTTTTTGTACATTAGGAAAATAGTCAACAGGAGCATAAAGCAACCAATGTTAAATGCCAGAATATACCCACAGGCACAACAACGAGTTTTGTGCATTTATGCAACTTTTAAAAAGCACAGTTGCTAATCATTTTAGCATATTGTATTTATTAACACAGAAAAACATGTTACCATGAAAAGGTGCTTATATACTACGTAAGTGGGGGATATGGTGGCATAGTGGTAATGTCACTGGACTAGTAATCTAGAGGCCCAGGCTAATTCTCTAGAGACATGGTTTCAAACCCCACCATGGCAGCTGATGGAATTTAAATTCAATTTTTAAAAATCTGGAATTAAAAGCCAGTCTTAGTAACTGTGACCACGAGAACTATGTTGGTTTTTAGGGGGAAAGAAATCTGCTGTCTTTACCTGGTCTGGCCTACGTGTGACTCCAGATCTACAACAATGTGATTGAATTTCAACTGCCCTCTGAAATGACCTAGTAAGCCACACAGTTCAAGGGTAATTAGGGATAGGCAACAAATACAGTCCATGCCAGCGATACCCACATGCAAAGGATTTTTTAAAAAAGCTACACTCCTATTATATCAGAGGAGAGTCCAGCTCATTAAAAGTGTAACACAAATACTAAGGAAGATATTGCATACCTTTGGTTGACAAAAACTGTTAATCTCAGATTAAAATTAACCCATCAACTGTCATTTGCAGAAGAGAACTCCAAACTTTTATCATTCTTTGATCGCAAGTGTTTCCGAATTTCACTTCTGAAAGGTCTGGGTCTAACATTTAGGCTATGTTCCCTAGTCCTAAACTTGCCAACCCTTTCCATCTGCCCCATCTGTTCCCGCTAATATTTTTTAAACTTATCAAATCACCCTTAATTTCCTAAACTCTAAGGAATACAATCCCAATTTGTGTAATCTCTCCTACAATAAAATCTTTTAGCTGTTAAAAAAGTACCTTGGAAACTGTCCGTTTTTCACCAGCTTGTTTGCCAACAATTTTTTTGTCTGAAGTTGTAGAAAAAAGTCAAGTTTCTTTCTAAATTAAGGTGAACAAGTAGTCTACTGGTTAACAAAGTAATATTCGCATTGATAAAAACAGGTCTTGAGGAATATTTCTTTTTTAAAATTTCTTCACAGTTTTCACCAATTTAATCTTTGGAACCCTGGTATCATTCTGGTAAAACTGCATTGTACTCCCTCAAAGGCCAATGTGTTCCTAAGGTGTTCCTTAAATAAAAACACTTCCTTTTCCCTCCCCAGACTGGCTCATCATACAGCACGAATCAAAACAGCAATGAATTTCTGGTCTATGTTGTTCAGTGCTACACTGATGGTACCTTATACTATTAGGGCAGGCAAGTAGCAATGCAGTTGTACAAAGTTATAAAATTAATGATTAAAGACATCTGTATTGTAGATACTGAGGCAGTATATTCAATTTCCATAGCAGTCAGTCCTGAGGCTATCCCTATACCCTTCTCCAGAGAGATTACAAGTTCCAATCATTAAATATTACTAAACCACCAGACTACTGTTTAGAATTTTCTTTACACTCAACATTTGGAATGATTTATAAAACAACTTAACAGGCACATCTTTCCACACTGACTGCTGCTTCTACTTGATCCCTCCCACACAAAGTCCTCACCCAAACTTAGAATGCAGGAGGGAACCTTGAGAAGACATGTTCAACACTGTAGCAAGTACAATATTTGCATTTAAAGTCATGAAATTAGAAATGGCTGGAAGAATGATATCCTGGTTCTTAAACTCCTACCACAACAGCTACAGTTTGTCATCTTCAAACAACTTAAAATGCCCTGAGACTCATTCAGATCAGGTATGAGAAGCTTTCCGGAGTAACATTTGGTACGAACAACCTGACCGTTCAGTCCTCCTCCCCCATTATAGCCTAGTAGGATAGTATTGCATTTGCTTTAAATCATTCAACAATGGGATCAATTACAAAGTTGCCTTGTACATTGAAGTTAGCCAGTGTGGTAGAAGGGGTTAAATCTATGATTTAAAAGATGGTTTTGCGACTGTCATGATCTTAGGACATCCCAAAGTGCTTTACATTTTTAAATAATGTAGGAAACACAGCAACCAATTTGCACATAGTAGAGTCCTAAAAACAGCAAGGTGATGACCAGATTTTAGGTGTTGCTTAAGGAGACTGGTGAGAATTTGCCTATTATTCTTCGAAAAAGTGCAATGGGATCTTTTACTTGAGAAACAGACAGAGCCCTGGTTTAATGTCTCATTTGAAAGATGGCACCTTCAACATTTCAGCACTCCCTAGATTTTGTACTCAAGTCTCCGGAGTGGGACTTGTTGAGCTCACACCTTCTTAGTTAGAGGTGAGAATGCTACCTGCTGAGCCACTGCTAACAGCTATCGTTTTCTACTGATCTCAGCATTCACCACAGCAAAAGGCATCCTCACAGAGGAACTGGTTTAGGGAAAAATCATCAATTTTCCTAAATCAGAACTATAACTCCCATCTACAATCAGATTTATAGGCTGAAACAGTAAAACAAGTACACAATTGGATTGTTTGGCTTAGTGACTGTGCAATCAGGTAATCCAACATTCCATTTTCTGAACCAAGGCCCTTCCTTTTTTTTAAGTCTATGAAGGACAAACATGGATGGAATTTCAGTTTGCACCTTGCCACAGAGCCTCTTTGAAGCTCCCTTTTTATTTAGCTTGATGGAGAGAGGCCAAATGCAGTGAAATTTTAATGCAAACAGTTCGAGACATGTTCTGATCATTCCATTTTAATGCCTCTCAGTGATCCAACCTTTGGGAGTGATAGAATGCAGATTAAAATGAAGCTTTCAATATATATGCTTTACTTAGTTAAGCAAAAATATTGGGACAAGATGAATGTAAAAACATGTTACCAGATCCCTACACCTGGCCAGTCACGCTGCCTAGTAATGTTGTCTAGACTGTGACTGTGTCTGGTAGAGCTTAAATCTTGTAACTGAGTATTGCAACTTGAAGCTGTTCAGGAAATACCCAAATCACGGAAAAGGCAAATTTTGGTAGTAGATGCTGAACTTGAGTTACATCGAGACACTGTAGGAGCTGGGATCATTCTTAAGGGGATATATAATAGGTGTTAAAAATAATGATGGAGTTTGATAAAGTAAAGAGAGTTTCCGCTGGCAGGAGGGTCAGGAAGCAAGGTGTAGATTTAGATCAATTGGTACATAAACCGCAAGGGAAATGAGCACCAAATTATGATGATTTTGAATGTATTGCCTAAAAGGTCAAAGACGACAGATTCAATAGTAAGTTTCAAAAATAAACTGGATAAATGCTTGATCAGGGAAAAAATTGCAGGGCTAAGGGGTAAAAGCAGGGGATTGAAACTAATTGAATAACTCTTTCAAAGAGCTGGCACAGGCACAAAGGGCTGAATGTCCACCTTCTGTGATGTATGATTCCAAGAACAACCAGAATTAGATAGCAGGCTATTGGTGAGGTTAAGCTAACTGCCCTTAGCCATGAACCAGTACCTGATTGGGAACGCTTTCTCCCGTCTCCCCATCCACTTGAACAGGCCCCTGCAGCAATCCACTCCTCCCATTTCCATCTTTCTCTTCATTCTTCTCGCTCTGTTCCTCCTCTTGCTCGTTCTCCTTCTGTCTGTAATTGTAGTCGAAAACCTCTCTCCCAGCGCCCAGATCTATGTCTTGCCTCCACAGGATATCAATTAGATCAATGTCCTAGAACCAAAGAATTCCAATAACTCCAGCTGTATCCAAAATTTATTTCAGCAACAAAGCAAGACACTTTCATTGTCAATTGCAAAGCAAGCAGCTCAAAGCGAAACAGGATCATTTGTAATTACCCCCAGTCTGACAGGTGCAAGGAGGGAATGTTTCAATTCCCACTAGTGGACACTAAACTAGGTAATGAACAGAGGTACAAGAGGAGGCCATTCAGCCCCTCAAACCAGTTTCACCATTCAGTTCAATCATGGCTGCTCTGTTTCTTAACGATCCCTATCCCCCTTGGCTCTGTAATCCTTAATATCTTGGTTTAACAAATCTATCAATCTCACCCCCAGGCCTCAACAACGTTTCGGTAGAGAGTATCTTCCAGGTTTCCACTACCTTTTATGTGAAGTGCTTCCTGACATCATCCCCGAATGGCCTAGCTCTAATTTTAAAGGTTATACCCCTCATTCTGGATTTGCTTCACCAGAGGATAGTAGTTTTTATCTACCTCATCAGCTCTTTGAATGCTCAGTAAGATCATTCCACATCTCCTATATTCAAGGGAATATATTCAAGCCTAGACTATGCAATCTCTCCTAACATAACCCTCTGGACTTTCCCACCAGAGAAAATAATTGCTCTATCTACCCTACTCCAGGAATGTGTATGCCATACCTCACTATGTCTAGCTGCAGGGTTTCAGCCACCTCACACCTGATCCTCAAACTCTCTGCTTTTTGGTATTAAGTGTCAATTTGCCCATTATCAATGCACCACACTGGTTTGAACACACTGGTTTGAACAGAATGTTGATCAGCCTAATATTCAGAATGCTATAATCCCATCATACAGACATGGGATGATTACCAATTTCCCCCACAAACCAAAAAATTCTCTCAAGGCACAGCCACTGAAGAATAGCATGAGTGGAAGGCAAAAGGGTGAGAGTGAGCAAAAGAGAGACAGCGAGACTGTCACCCAGGGGACACTTTTCTACACTCAGCTAGTTTCAGAAAAGCACTGCTGGTCATTCCTTCCGCCAGAGAATGTATGGTAGCCTAGAGATTTTGGTACTGGTCCAGCAACCTGACATATTGCAAAATGGAGTTCAATAAATTTGGGAACCTGACCAGGAAAGCTGCCATTATTTAAATTAAAGAAACAACTAGTTAACAAATGTTTTTCAAGGAAAACAGTACCTATGCAGTCTAATTCTAGTTGTACACCATATGCTTGCTTCTTAAACCCTTCAGTCACCGGGGATAGACAATAAATACTGTGCAGCCAAAACTAAACCAAAATACTGAGGATGCTGGAAATCTGAAATAACAAATTACTGGAAAAACTCAGGTGATCTGGCAGCGTCTGTGGACAGAAACAGAGTTAACGTATCAGGTCAATGACATACTAACAGAACTTGAGACCTGAAACCTTAACTCTTGTTTCTTGCTCCACAGATGCAGCCTGACCTGAATTTCCAGCATTTTCTGATTTACTGCCTTGTCAATGCTGCTTACATCTCAGGAACAAAGCAAAAATAAAAGAAAAAAATGCAGTGTCCAGCTGTTGGTAGAAAGGATCTGAAGTTTACAAAACTACTTTGAAAAAGTATCACAGGGAAAGGGAGAGAGGCAGAGACACAGAGAAACGAGCAGACCTGCTTTTTATTCAGAATTCTTCCACTGCCTTAAAGGGAAAATAACAAATATATATTTCACCAACTGCTTATTTTCCAGATACTGAATCTCTCTGGATCAGCTCCCAAATGATGAATCACAAACCCACTGATCCCATTAACAAGGTAAGGGAAAAGTTAAAAAGGCAAGTCTAAAATGATAGATCTCCAAAGAACTCCAATTTTCCCCCGTTCGCACGTTGGGGTGGGCCTGAAACAATCCCATCAATTTCCCTCCCCTTTTAACGCCGCCAGATTTAAAACCAATTATTCTGCTTTTGTATTTCAAATTCCAGACAGTAGCTTAGAATGCTTTGAGAAGGGCACAAATTTGAGACTAGATATAATGGATAGAAGCTCCAGTAATGCACTGCCTGCCAGTAATGTTCGATTTACTGCCACTTTCCTCTCTCTCCAGCCCACGTCACAGTGGTACGACCACTGATTTACATACGGGGGCAGTGAGCTGTAGGAAAGCAGTCTGGACTGTTCCTTCAGTACCTTCAATGCACCAGTCTCAAACAGGAAGATAAGCTTGATAGGATGTAGCAAATTCAAATATACACATACAGTTCTCTAAAGGAGGGGGAGTGTGCTTGTTTCTATTAAAGCTGTGCCTGGCAGCAGTATGGGACACTGGAAAATGTTTGCGTGGATTTGGGAGGGGTGTGGACAAGAGAAGAAAAAGGAGAAACTGAGAGAAGAAATGCACCTATCCACAGATTGAATATTACATGCACTCTGTTTCACATGTAGCCTATTAACACTCCTGTCTTGGGTCATTTAATGTTTGAAAGAACTTTATAAATGCAAGTTGTTATTGTTGTATTCCAAGGGTGTGCAGCAGTTTTGATGAGTGGCTAAGATGATGCTTTGTTTAACCCACCTGCCCCTTAAAAGGCATGTCCTGCGGTCCCTCTGGTGATGAGATCTTAACAGATAAAGCCAGGTCATTGCAACTGGTTTACACTCAAGGTAGAGTTATGATGTTTCTTAGTCCAGAGCAGAAGAAACCAGAATTCAATAACTGTTTTCCTTTTAAAAAAAAAGTTAATTTGCCCAATACAAAACAAGTTTCCTGGGACATCTAGCACCAAATTCACTGGAAAATGCCAATGTTTTCTGTACAGTGCATGAAATTCACACTGGAACAGATTATCAAACGCTGTCACAACCCAGTAGACACAGACAAATTCAGTGATGGCGACTCAGTTTATGATTAAACATTAGGCCTTGAAACCAACTTGAACGTGGAACAAGAAAGGGTGACTGCTTTTAGCAGACATCCATGGCAGCCTATTGGTCTCAGTCACAGCTCAGCTGATCAGTGGTCTCTGCCCAGTCTGGAGGTGGACAGCTGACACATTTAATTAAACTTAGAAGCACAGTCAATTCAGAGAAAAATGGCTGCTTAAAACAGCAGGCTGTTTAGATCAAGGTGACCTCTGAAGAAAATCAGTGGAAACTTTACAGAGTCAATGGTCAAACTTAAAAAGCTGCAATGGTGAAACGCACTCAACGCTTTAAATATGAAGTAGTTTGAAAAATTATGCAGTAAGATTCAAATAATCCAGGTCAAACAAACAACTCCAGATGATTCCTTCTGCCTTGTATGACGGGAGAGCGAGAATAATATTTGAATTTTTCAGTACTCATTTCATCTGCAGCACTTCCTCCTGTCCTCATGGATAATGGGTCATAGCTATTTTTGACTTTACATAAGCTCTGTTATTCTGCAGTCAGCGTGTTGTACAGCGCTGCAATGGGTTAGGTGGCTGGTAATTCCTTTGCACTCCAAGAGGAGCAGGGTGAGCAGTCTGTCTAGACTGGCCCAATTCTGTAACTGTAGCAGGGAGTCATATGGTAATTGGACTTAATCCACATTTATCTAACTTTATTTATCTTTATTCTGTCATCCAACTTAAATCACTGTTCACATTACTCCTTGCGAAGGCCCACACCCACTGCTCAAAGGATGATAACTTGAGCTTGACCTCTAGAGAGGGAATTTCATTGAGTTAAAGGAGCAACATGACCTGCTTTGATTCTACCACCCCCCTGCCAACTCCCCAACCATTTCCCCTTTAAGTTAAAACTTGTAACTTGCCCTAAACATATCAACTTTCCAAAAACTCCTTCTGTGGTGAGAGTTATCACCCTGTACCAAGATTTTCTCTCCCATCCAACCACAATAACATTTCCATTTTAAGAGATGGATCAACTGAGCTACTCTACCCATCGGTGTCCCTCAAGCTGTTCCGACAAGTATGAGTGTGTAACAAGATAGAGGAGAACCTTCAACCCCTCACTCGATAATCTACCACTCACCAGCAAGGGCAGAGGCCAGGGACCAAATCTTTTATGTGAAGAGAAACACGGAATTAACATTTCATCATCAGCCTGAAACGTTAACTGTTTCTCTCCACAGATGCTATCTGAACTGATGAGCATTTACAGCGTTTTTTTGTTTTCATTTCAGATTTCTAGCATCCACCAGTATTTTGCTTTTAACTAAGTTCCTTCTATTCCCACAAGAGAAGTTGTGCAACTCCATCCCGATGGCTGGGAAACCTTAGCCAGAAAGCAGCATTGAAGGATTCAGGCTCAATCAGTGTTGATTTAGTAAATCACAACCAGGATACAGGTTAAGAATCAATGGATATCATAAAGGAGCAGAACTGGGACTCACCAAAGTCAAGTCTGCTGACACAATTTTAACACTTGGGGCGAATAAACTTTTACATGTGGAAGTAGCAAAAAGCAACTATTGTTTCACTGAATCATACCATAGGCCAGAGGCAACGCCTTTTGGGTCTAGGAGAAAATAGTTGGAGGAAAAAAATAATAATTTGAAGGGAAAGAGGAGGCTGGCATCTTTCCTTTGCAGAAAAAAAAATGCAAGTCATAATTACTACCGCAATTGTTCCACACAAGAGAATTATGCAAATCAGAGTGTGGTTATGAGGAACTTTGGGACATAGTCTGACCAGAGACAGAAGTAAATTAAATACCACTATACAAAGCTACTTTTTCCAATTACCACCCATATCTGTTGAACAAAAAAATATCTACAAACATTATGTAATATATGGTAGAATCACCAGGACCCAACAACTATCACAATCCCATCATGAAATAAAGTGGAAAAACCCAAGCAGCAATACCTCTGGCTGTCCCATTGTTTGATCCTCAACATTTTCATCCTGTGATCCATCCTCTGATCTGTGCAGAGCCTTGGTGAGAGTGCTACAATTCCTGAGTGTTCATAGGATGAAGAGACACCAATGGTTTCTGTGCTTGGCCACATCTAGCAGACCCAGCTGGACAACATGCAAGCAGGGACATGACCTCTCCCAACATGCTTGAGTAGCACTGTCCGAGAGTCTGAGCTCAGGCATGAACAATGGTCAGTTCCAGTGAAGTATCAGGAGCTCAATATTATATCTCAATGTAAAGGAAAGGGAGAAATAAACTGCAAGTTTCCACACATTACTCTGCCTACAGCATGACACAAAGCAATAACAAAACATTAGGTTCAGTTGCTGATGAAATGGAATGCCGACAAAGTTCATTTGGTCACAAGTCAGACCAAATTCACAAAGTTAAACCACTGATCCATTAACATGTTCCAGCAGACTATTGTTGGACTATCCTGCTGCCCTCCAACTGACCAAATTCACCAATTTCCAAACTGAGATCTCAGGTAAAAGAAAATGCCCACACATTCCTGTTGAGAATAGAGCACTGACCCAATGATGACAGGTCCTAATTAAACTGACGTTTGTAAAAGGCATTGATGGAGTTAAACGTACAAGTGGATTCCACACCATAACATCACTGGTAATATTACAGATCACTGCAGTATACGGATTTGTTGATCATTTATTAAAACCCAACAAGCTATATTCCAACACACAGTAAACCCATTGTTGTTAATATCTTCTTTACTAGTGACCAAATTAGAATGGTGCAACCCATCCAAAACAGACACCTGGGAGAAGTCACCCAGTCCAATATTTTGAACCTGACCCAGTACAATAGAAAGTGCTGGTTCAAAGATTCACAACTTTTTTCTGGTCATGGCATGCACAAATAGATGGTTCAGGCTTTCACATTTGATCAGGAGCGATTGCCATCATCCACCTGTGGAGAGTTTTATTCCATGAGCTAGATAATCTCAGCCACACTGATGAGCAGGGACCCAGTTACCCAAGGAGATGGTGAGTGTGTGGGGTAAAGAGATAGAGGAAAAAAAGAAAGAGGGAGCACAAGAAAGAAAGGAGGCAAGGGAAAAGAGCAAGATATCTTCACAAGATTAGCCTTAAATGCTCCACACTGCCACTCACCTAAGCTATAGAAATCCATAAAAAATAACCAATGCTGGTAATGGAGAGAAGAGTGAAAAATTGAAAAGAACTCAAAGAGGAGAAAACAGAGTGGAAAAAAAGGATAAGTAAATATTCCCTCAAAATATGGATAATAAAATAATCTGCAAGGCCAGAGGTATCGATATTGAAAACAATGTTATTTTTCTCCTTTTATGCACTGACTTGACTTGGATTTGGTTAGATGCCCAGACCAAACAAGCTCACTGATTTGAAGACAATAAAAATCTTGGTCCAAGGACCCAGTGCTCATGAGTAAACAATCTCCAGTTTAATGGAGTTAACTCTCAGCATCACAGTATCTTTACAGTGCCATTTGGTGGCCATTTGGCCCATCAAGTCTGCACTGGTTCTCAGAGCATTCCACCTAGTCCTATTCTCCCGCCTTATTCCTAACCTTGCACATTCTCTCTTTTCAGGTAGCAATCCAATTCCCTTGTGAACACCTCAATTGAACCTGCCTCCACCACTCTTTCAGAAAATTTGTTCCAGACTCCAACCACCCTCTGGGTGAAAAAAATTTTCCTCACATTACATTTACTCCTTTTGCCAATTATTTTGAATCTGTGCCCCCTAGTTCTTGATGTTCTCTTAGTGGGAACAGTTTCTACTATTTACCCTGTCCATAACCCTCTTGAATACTTCTATCAAGTCTCCTCTCAGCCTTTTTTTTCTCCAAGGAAAACTCTCCAATCTATCCTCATAGCTACAGTTCTTTATCCTGGAACTGGTCTTTGAAGGAAGATTACCCGTTATGGAAAAGGGAGGACAGGGAGCCATGAAAAGAATGTCATTGCCTAGAAATGTTATACAAACTAAAAGAAACTGAGCTCTGTTGTAATCATATTGTGTACATGCAGCTGGAGTCTGCTGGTCTGGGTAAAGTACATGTACAGATCTGTTAAGACAATGAAAACCCAAAAGCACCAGTGCAATGTGTCCTGGCCTATATTGATCACTCAAATAAATTGTTGGGTGTCACTAAGCAAATGGGGCTATACAACCTGCCTGACAACTTGTGAATGTGGAACTAAGCCACAGACTATGCAACATCTCCTGCAACGTCTATCGCTAGAGGAACCCTGCACTGTTGCAGATCTTGCCGAATTCAACAACAAGGCGCAAAAATGTGTCCAGTTCTGGCTGGGCCATGTATAGACTGTCCGTGGACACGATAAGAAGAATCACTCAGACAACACCTAAAACATTGTCATTTGTTGGATTGCTGTTTTTGGGAGCTTACTGTGCACAAGTTGACTGCCACACTTCCTACATTACACACTCTTTTCACTTCAAAAGTACTCACTGCCTGTGAAGCATTCAAGTGACAGCCAGAGTTCAGGAAAAAGTGTTAAACAAATCCAAGCCATTCTTTTAATTTAAAAGCAAATTGTGGGCCGCAAAGACCGGCACTACAGAAATCAACACCACTAAGCTGGTTCAGGATCTTATTGTCAAGATGATATAGGTCACGTTGCAGTGCCCATTCGATATAAATAGCTTTGAGCACTACCTGCACTGTCCCTCGCTAGGGACGCCCAGGACTGGGCAAGGCTGTGGAAGAGGCCACCAGAGTGATACACCCTCCCCACCCTACCACAACAACTAGTTATAATTATTATTATAATTATAATAACTAGTTATCCCAAGTGTGAACCTTTCAGCAATCAATTCCCTGCTTGAGGATAGTTACACCGCATTCTCCAAAAACATCCCCAAAATATTCAGCCCACCCCTCCACTAAAACCAATTACTGCAATGCCAAAACACAAAGCATTAGCTAGAGCAGTTTAGGTAGTCACAGGAAACAAATTTCACTCTGACCACATGCAGGCTCATGAGACAATGCAATTCAGAAACGCTTTCAAACGTGGAACTCCGGCTAATTTTCATATCAAAGTGATTAGATCCTATTACTCTATTTTTGGGGTGACCTGCAAGGTTATTTCAGTCAACAGGGCATTTAACCAGCCCCTCCCTTCCTACATCCCAATCAGTTCATGTAGGGGCTAATATGACTGCTGTAGACTCCCCTGGCAGGTGTCATAACAGGGGAGTGGAGAGAAACATAAGACAACAGCATAATACCAATAATGATCTTCCTTGTGTTGCGTATCTGCTTGAACCCCTCAACACTCATCTGAATGTTCATTATTAAAGATTAAGTAAGCACAACAGTTTTAAGTGTGTGAAAATTCTGATATTTGACAGATGCAGGGATTGCTCAGCAATCAATCACATGCTCAGCTGGCAGCTCACATGTTTTATATAATGTATAAGACATGATTTTTAGTAATAGTCTATTTATAGGGCAAACAAATCCACATACATAGGCTCCTGACTTTTACTGTACTGAGACAATCAGAACACAAAACTGAACAAGCAGTGCTTTCACCTCCAGTTTGTAATCATTCACATAAATACAGGTGCATCAAACTGAGTGCCAACATGTGGTGCCATGAATGGACTTTCCCTCTTCAGACAGAGATAGAATAAGGTTAGATGAGGCGGGGACAGAGAGCAGGAAAAGAGAGGCTGAAAACACACTCCAGAAGGAACGTATGCTTGATAAATGTACCTTACAGAATGCCATGGATTGTTTTATGTTAGAGACACTACACGGTGACTACAAGAGCAGGTCAGAGGTTGGGGATTCTGCAGAGAGTAACTCACCTCCTGAATCCTCAAAACCTGTCCACCATCTACAAGTCACAAGCCAGGATGGAATACTCTCCACTTGCCTGGATGAATGCAGCTCCATCAACATTCAAGAAGCTCCACACCATCCAGGACAAAGCAGCCTGTCTGATTGGCACCCACCACCTTAAGTATTCACTGTCTTCACCACCAACGCACATGGCAGCAGGGTGTACCATCTACAAGATGAACTACAGCACCTCACTAAGGCCTCTTCGACAGCACCTTCCAAACCCGTGACATCTACCACCTAGAAGGACAAGGGCAGCAGATACATAAGAACACTACCACCTGCAAGTTCCCCTCCATGCCACAAACCTTCCTGGTGTGTAGCTTGGAACTATATCACTATTCCTTCACTGTCGCTGGGTTAAAATCCTGGTACTCATCTTAACAGCACTGTGGGTGTACCTACACCATATGGACTGCAGCAGTTCAAGCCGACAGATCACCACATTCCCAAGAGCAATTAGAGATGGGCAACAAATGTTGGCCGAGCCAGCAATGACCTCATTCTCAAGAACGAATAAATAAAATTTCAGAGCTTCAGACCTAGGCAGCTGAAGGTGTGGCCACCAATGAGTGATTAAAATCAGGAATCCACAAGAAATCAGGCCACAAAGATCCCAGGGTTTGTAGGGCCAAAGGAGATTTGAGATAGGAAGGGGGAGGTCATGAAGAGTTTTGAAAACAAAGATTACAATTTAAAGTTGAGGCATGGCTTGATCAAGAGCTAACGCAGATCAAAGAGCACAGAGGAAGATTGGTGAGCAGGACTTGGTGCAGGTTAGGACACCAGCAGCAGAATTTTGAATGACCAAGTTTTCAGAGATGTAAGATAGAAAAGGGGCATAAGTTCACTGTAAATATTGACACCCTTGAAAGTACTATGAGACAATGGAGACAAAGACTGAGTACACATTTGATACTAGTGGTTTGGAGAAAACAAGTCAATACATAACAGCTGGATTCACTGCTGATAAGACTGCAGTGGAGCAATTTCCAGCAAAGCACCCCATCATCTTGTGTTCCCTACACAAGTCGATAAAAGATGCAGCTCCACCACTAGTGTTGCTGTTCAAGAGTGGTGTGTGTGAACTGAAGGCATGGGAGACTCCTGGATTATCCCCTCCAAAAAAAAACGCCAACAGAATCTGTGCATGCTAAAGTGGAAACTGACCATTCAATTGTTAACTCATTCATTGTCTCCATTCTGAGCTTAAAGGTTAAAGCACCCTAAGAGTCCTACCGTGGAAACACAAAACCGTCAGCAAAGGCAATAAATTATCCCAGAAATATATCAGAGCAGCAATGAAAAGGACACTGGTGTTAACCTTGTATCATTCTACTGGCTCATGGTCTGCTAAAAATTGTAAACTGGCTGGAAAACGCTTTGGAAAAGGGCTACAAAAATGTTAGTCTTCCTTTACTGAACAAATTTAAGACTCTCAGCTTCTCCTGGTTTTGAACTGGGTGCCTGAACCATATGTACTGTTCTATCTATTGGCTGCTCACTTCACAAGTCCAGCTCGGGGTCAGATTAGAAGTCATGCTTAATCCGCCAATGTGGAAAGGATGCTGGTAAAAGGGAAGTTCCAAGTCCTTTAAGTAATTGGTCAAAATGCAAATTTTTAAAATATGCCTCAAGAATAATCACTAATTTCTTCTCCATCTTAACATCGCAGGATATCAAAGAGCTACAGGGTCTGATGAGGCTTCAATACGACCAGTGGTGCCAGTATTCAGACTTAAGTCATGGCGTTTCTAAAGTTGAGGTCAGCCACACTACAGCTCACCCAAGTGCTTAAATTGAAGGACCTTGTAGAAAATCCCAAAGCAAACCAACCAGATTGATTACAAAGGGTAACAAATTAAAACAGCATCTGACTCAAGGAATATATTCACTATTGAACTCCACAAGGGTGGTTCTATGATTTTCTGTTCTGTAAACAGCTGACTTATATTCACATACAATATCCAAAGAGCCAGGTGTTTATTGAGTATACACACCTGCCCAAGAGAGAAGTCACAACAAGACTCGACACTGGACTCTGACTCATGCACAGCAATCAACTTAAGTTTTGCTAACATTCCAGTATGCCTTCCATGTCCAGCTATGTGTAGCAGATAAGAACAGTCGCTGGGTGTGGAAATCCCCTAGAAATCGTGGTGACAGAAATAGGCCTGCTCCAGATGGAGTTACTGACATGCATGGGCGAACTTCCATCACAAGATATTGGAATGAAGTTATTTTTAATCAGTCCAGGAACAAAATGTTGTTGATATGAGTCTTTCTTTCTGAAAAGCACATGACTGGCAGCTGCTTAACCTCCACTATTTGAAAACAGATAAACAGGCGGGAAACCATGATCAGCCTTGTTAAAGTCACCATAGAAACAGAAAGCAACAAAAAGCCAGTTTGCAGGATTTTCATTTGAACCATTTCTCGAGTCCATAAGAGGAAACTGAAACACAAATATTATTCCCCTCCAACTCTTTCCAATTTCCTTCCTTATCTAAGATGTTGGCTTCTTGCAGGGGTAAAGTCCCAGAGACACCAGCTGCCCTGAGATATATACAAAAGCAGCCATTACTCTGACATATTAATATGGCATCATTTTGAAGATCAGGGGAATGAGTTCTCCCTGCTGTCCTGATCAATATTTACCCCTCAGCCATCCCCTTAAAAACCCCACATTATCTGCTGTTGTGAGACCTTACTGTGAACAAATTGGAGGCCACAATTATTACATTATAGCACTTCAAAAAAACTACTCCTTGACTGTAAAACACTTTGGGATATCCTAACAGTCAAAAGCACTACAGAAATGTATTTTGTTTTTAATTCATGCACAAATCCATAGCCCCACCCAAATTGGTGCTCTATCAGAATTGTGCTCAATACCCAGAGTCTCCAGCAGAAATCACCACTGTAATCAGGAGCAGGAATTCCAGCTGGTTTTGCCCTTCCTAATCCAAGCTCAACATGACCATGGTTTACATCACTCCGCAGGGATCAGGAATCTGGGCCAATATCCACTGTTTTGGTTAAA
This sequence comes from Carcharodon carcharias, assembly GCF_017639515.1. Lineage (NCBI taxonomy): Eukaryota > Metazoa > Chordata > Chondrichthyes > Lamniformes > Lamnidae > Carcharodon > Carcharodon carcharias. The sequence continues at coordinate 5,282,331 of NC_054489.1, read as the reverse complement.
AAAAACAATTCTCAAGTACAATGGAAGCACTATGCAGCAAACTGCCACCTGGCCCACCACACCATGAGGCCCGACCCTGGCCATCACACCTCACTAATCTAGGCTCACTGACAGTGTGGCGCTGCATTAGCCACATACCAACATCAACTTCAGAGAAACAGGGAGGTAACTGCACATACTAATAGTGGTAACATTTTTATTACTTTAAAGGCACTATATAAATACAAGTAGTAGCTGTCCGGATATTGTGTACTGCCCAACTGGGCACGGCAGGACCTCCAACTTCCTGATCTGTTGTCTTCCGAAGGGCAGATGTCAAATGTCACAACATGGGTCTTTTGGGAGAGAATTAATGTTAAGACTACGAGTGGCCCAAATGTACTCCCTTAAAATCATGCTAGCTTTATACTTAGGAAAAACAGGGAGCCGACCAAACTTTACATGGCACTGTGGAAAAGACAGATTAAAAAACAAAGAGAAAATTCGCTGAATCAAAACCTTGGAACTCCCTTCCCAAAAGCACTGTGGGTGTTCCTACAGCACAGGGACTGGAGCAGTTCAAGACAGCAGCTCACCACCATGCTCTCAAGGCCCAGCCAGTGACACCCACATCCCATGAAAGAATGAAAAAGAATGAGGTGGAGGAGAAGAAAATCCCCAGGACCAGGTGATTTCCATCCAGGGTTTTAAAAGCAAGTAGGTGAGGACATTGGAAGATTATAATGAGAGAATATTCAAAGTTCTCTAGATTCTGGGAACCGTTCCTTAAGATTGGAAAATTGTGCATGTTAGTCTGCTTTTTAGGAAAGGTAAAGGAAAGAAAACATGAAATTAAAGACCAGTTAGCCTAACATCTGTTGTCAGGAAATCACTAGAGTCTATAATTAAGCACAGGGAACTGAACACCTTGTAAATTTTTAGCTGATCAGAGCAAGCCAGAATCGTTTTGCAAAGAGGAGATCATGCCAAACAAATTTGATGCCTTTATATCTAAAGGACTGGAATACAAGGGGATAGAAACCATGCTTTAGCTATACAAAGCCAACACCTAGAATGATGTAACCAGTCTGGTCACCTCACCTTAGGAAAAAATTATATTGGCCTCGGAGGGAGTACAGCATAGGTTTACTAGAATGACAGCTGGTCTTTGTGGAATAATTTATGAGGAGAGATTACACAAATTTGATTGTATTCCCTGGCACATAGACAGTTAAGGGGCAATTTGATCAAAGTTTTCAAGACAAAAGGAGAACAGATAGGACAGACAAACTACTTCTGCTGCTTGGAGAGTCTAGGACAAGGAAGCCATTTAAAAATTGAGCCGGACCTTTCAGAAGTATAATTAGGAAATACTTCTTCACAAAGGGTGGTAGAAATTTGCAACACTCTTCCACAAGCAGCAATTGATCATTTGCAAATTTTAAATCTCAGTTTGATAATATAATTTAAGAGAAATTGAGTTAGGCCACAGATCAGCCATGATCTCATTGAAAGGTGGAACAAGCTTAAGGGGCTAAATAGCCTCCTCCTGTTTCTATCTTACCAGTCAACAAATCGTTGAAGTCTAAAGTGACACTTTAAATATCCACACATCCTTGTGTATCTGATTTCATTCTAAACCCACAGCCAAGACTGCAGCTGGAACAACTGGTATTTTCCACAGAACCATGTGGCTGCCTGGCTATTACAGCAACAAGTACAAGTCGTACTGACAGGTTATAACTAGATTAAACATGGAAACAGCTTGCCTCCAGAAACATTTAAGAAACAATTCCATACTGCAATCAGCGCACTTTCTCACTCCAAGCTGGGGAGGATCTTCTCAGTCAGTGTTACATGAATTACAGCACCACTGCATCAGTAACCCAGTACGTGCCTTTTGTAGCAGCTTTAGTAAAACACCGCCAAAAAAACTCGACAAGAGCATTTTCAGACAAAATTTAACACAAAGCCACAAAAAAGAAATACAAGAACAGGCGACCCGAAAATCTTGGTCAAAGGGATAGATTTCAGGGTCATCTGAAAGGAGGAAAGAGGGATAAGAGGGACAGAGGGGTTTAAAGAAGGAATTCCAGAGTTTAGAGTCTCTGCAGCTGAAGGCATGACCACTAATGACAGGGCATCCCGAAAGTCAGGATGCGCAAGAGGTCAGAATTGAGAGAGCACAACGATCACAGTGAGTTACAGGTCTGGAGGTTACAGAGAAAGAAAGGGGTCCAGGCTATAGGAAGGATCTAAAAACAATCAATACATAGTCTCATGTATAAACCAACTTGGGAGACACTCCATAGGTCAAACAGCACTACTGAACTGCACCTCAGCAAGAATAGTGCTTTGAGGACAGGAGGGGAAAACAATATGAAAGAGGAGATGCTGCTGATGTAGTCACATAGTAGTTAGAAATTTGCGGTCATCCACGTCATTTTAATATAGATGTTACCTTCCATTAATTATCCCAATAAAAGAAAGGTGTTGCAATAGGTGCAGACTTCCTGGAGCCATTAAAATCCAGGACCAATTAGGTTAGATATGTGCTCCATCTAGCCCATACGCTACAAGAATTAAGATCCTATATTAGATAAACAAAAATGGAGAAAATGGCTGAATTAAGCTTGCATTCCTGGCCTCAAAGTGCTAACTGGCACAGATTACGTGCAAATGGCCTCCTTCTGTGCTGCATTATTTTCATGCGTACAATCTGAAGGACACCAGAATCCAAGCTCTCTGAATAACCCAGTGCCCTATCCCTGCAGCAGATGCTGGAAAATGTAACCACCGATAAAATACTGTTCCCACCCTCAGTGGCTAGGGGCCAAATACAACATGGCTGAGAGTGGTGAAACAGGCTGACGTACAGCCAGTTCTTGATCAAGTGTGGAGGTTGGGGGGAAAATCAGCTGTTGTGCAACTTGATTACAAAACAGCACTTGGCAGAGTCTCTCAGCACTGCTAATATATTTTGATGCACGCGACAGGCAACGAGAGAAGAAACTCTTTTGGTTGCCTAACCAACTTGTTATTCCACTTTGAGCTTTCAAATCACTTCCAGATTAACAGTTGCAAGGTGCAACGAAATGTTCATGGCTAATGAAGTACAAGAGAGAGAGACATAAGTTATGTTACAGTTATATAAAACTCCAGTTAGACCACACTTGGAGTACTGCACTCAGTTCAGTGCCCACACCTTAGGAAAACATATTTGCCTTGGAGAGCATGTAGCACAGGTTCAGCAGATGTTACCCAGCCTAAAAAGTTAAATTATAAGAACAGATTGCAAACTCCAGGCTTGTATTTTCTCAAGATGAAGGCTAACATTCCATTATCCTTTAATATATAATTATCTTACGCGTTTCAATTAACAGATCCAATAGGGTGGATACAGAGAAATGATTCCCTGATGCAAGATTCCAAGACAAGGAGCAAATTCTTAAATTAGAGCTAGCCTGTTCAGGGCCAAGAATCTCTTCACATAAAAGGATAGTGGAAATCTGGAAACTCTGCTCCAAAAGGCTGCTCAGGGTGGGGGCAAATTAATTTAAAAATAAATTGGGATTGATAGATTTTTGTTGGGCAAAGGTATTAAGGTGGAAAATTGAGTTACGATACAGTCCAGATCAGCCATAATCTAACTGAATGCAGAACAGGCTCAAGGGATTGATTAGACCACTCATATTCCGGGGTGGAGTCTGAGGAGGACCTGCTACACTGGCCTGGTAACTTTTCCAGTGTCCTACACCAAATTGAATGAAAAGTAGTGCTGTATGTTAAACGAGCAAGAGACTGTGATACAGGTTCACAAATACAACAGTAAGGCTTAGTTTTGACATCCAATGCCAGGCTATTAGAACAAAACTGGCCTGTTGATACTGCACAAAGCTGAACTGAGCCGGGGGTAGCCTAAAATCCCCACCATTACCCAACAGCCAGTGGAGCACAGCACTCTCACCTCAGTCAGGGGGTCCTGGGATCAAGTCCCACTCAAGAGATCTAAGCCTTTAAATCCAGGCTGGCACCCCCAGTGTATTGAGCGAGAACTGTCAGAATTGGGAACAAGATGATTCCATGGCACTATTTTGAAGAATTTTCCCCGGCTAATATTTACCCCTCAATCAACATCATCACTGGTAAAACTAATCTGGAATTTATCGATTTCCTCTAATCCAGCAACAGCTTGTATTTATACTGCACCTTTAATGTAGTAAAATGCCCCAAGGCAGAAGCATTGTCAATTAAACATCGACACAAACTTAAAAAGAGATATTGGGATAGGTGTCTAAAATTTTGGTCAAAGAGGCGGGAATTAAGGAATGTCGTAAAGGAAGAGAGAAGGGTACAGGAGCAGAGAGGTTTAAGAAGGGGATTCCGGAGCTCAGGAGCTGCAGAATCACAAAGATCTAAGGGTTGTAAGACTGGAGGTGGTTACAGAGATAGGGAGAACAAGACCATGGAAGGATTTGAACACTGGGACGAGCATTTTAAAATTGACACAGGACTCAATAGAGTTCAGAAGTCCTGTCTGCCCACTGACCCTTCACCCTTGATCTTCAGTAAAGCTGCTGGCTTCTACTCATGGCCTGCACAGCAGCTGTGGAAAGTAGGATGGAATTCAGTGTTTGTCATGTTCCTTTGTGGTGTCCAGTTTGGAAACAACTTGTGTTTATATATATATATAGCACCTCTAACCTCAACATCCCATAGCACTTGAGGCAGAATAAACAAACAGATAGGCAGCTAGGGAAGGTGACCAAAGTCATTGATTTCTAGCACACTTTACGGTGGGGACAAGGTGGAGGAGTTTAGGGAGAAAGTGACATGCTAAGAGATGAAGAATCTGCACCTACTTATGGTAAAATGCAATCGGGGAGGGAAGAGAGCGGGCGGTAAAGACAGAGGGAAAACTGGCCAGAGTCAAAAAAAAAATGCTGTTGCAACATTGGCAGGACAGTGCTGCAAAGGTTGGGAATACAGAATTCAAGGTGTTGGGTAGCGGAGGCTGGCAAGAATAAGGGGGATGGAGAAGCAGCCCTGGAGGTTTGGCTTTTACATAGATAGACGAGCAAGGAGAGTGCAGCAAGAATAGTGTTGGCGGATTTAAGCCTAGAGGTAAAGGGCATAAAGCAGGGCTCCAGTGGCAATGGGGAGGAGTCAAATTGCAATAGTAAAAAAAGTGCCAGTGGGTAGCATTCTTACCCAAGTCAGAAGGTTGTGGATTTGAGTCCCAGTCCAGGATTTGAGTCCAAAATTCAAGGCTGCCTGTGCAGTAGAGGGAGTGCTAAAAAGTCAGAGAGGCCATCTTTTGGCTAAGTAATTAAACTGAGGCCCCATTGCCCTCTCAGGTGGATGAAAAAGATCACATGAGACTCTTTCAAAAAAGAACAAGGGCATTTTGTCCACTGTCCTCGTCAATATTTATCCTCTCAACCAATAAGTGCAGACGATCTGGTCATTATCAACCTGCTGCCTGTGGGGGGCTTGCTGTGCAAATTGGCTGTCCTGTTTCTTAAATTACAACAGTGACTACACTTCAAAAAGGTACTTCATTGGATGTAAAGCACCTTGGAACACCCAGTGGTTATGAAAGGTGCTATATAAATGAAAGTGCTTTTTTAAAAAAAAAAATAGGTGACACTGATGATGGAGAAAGTGAGGGAACATTGATCAGAGAATGAACCCATGCCAGTATTCACTAAGCAAGTGGAAGGGCTTATTAAAGAGAAAGAACTGAGATTTAATGGTACACAGCAGTCCTGCAGTTTCAGTTTCTTTCTCCTCCCATTTCCTTTCCCTTTCTTGTAAGGAAGTAAGTGACCTCCACTTGGTAAAGGTTCACAGCAGAACAGAAACCAGTAGCTCACCCATGTGATGAATTACAGATGCAGACATGTTCCATCACTGCACTCTGCAGTAAATATATCTGAACATATTTAAATGTCCCTTAAGTAACGTTACTTAGGATTGCAGGCCTGGGCATGAAGCAGTTAGTCCCCAAGACCGATTTACAATAGGATACATTTTAAAACTGTGATTCAATTTTTGAGTTACATGCTACCTTGATTGCCAGAATATCTACCATACAAAAAGCAATATGATTAGGGAACCTGGTTAAAGTTACCAAAATAACAGGGATTTTTAATCAATATCACTACCAATACATACAGTAACACAGGGTTCTCGCACTAACAACTGTGGTCCTCTTTTACAGTGGCATGCAGAAAAACCATTTCAAACCAGGCCTCCTCTTTCCCAGCTTCAACCCCTCCCCACGTTCAGCACTCAAATTTAAGACAAAAATCATACAATCAACAACTTGCATACTCCCAGTGACTTCCAAATATCACCCTCCCCATCCTTGAAGCTTTGGTCCCTTGCAATGGTCCATCCCACTGTGACAACTAATGAACATTTCATATATCAGTCAAATGGCCATAATCCAAAAACCACGCAACCAGGGAGCACTGGCAAGGTGTGCAATCTAAAAGCAGCATCACAGCTTGTTCAATCCTAGGCCAGGCCCACCAGATATTAATCAACAGCAAGATCCACTGGCTGATTTTCACGATAGTCTCATTTACCCATCATCCCATGTTGGCTGACCTGCACTGGTTTATGGTCCCATAATGCTTCAATTTTAAAAATTGTCAGTTTTCAAATCAATCCATGGTCTCATCCCTCTGTCTCTGCAACCTTCTCAACCTACAGCCTTTGAGACCTCTGGACTCCTGCAACTCCAGCTTCTTGTACAACTCTCATTCCCTTTGCTCCACTATTGACAGCGTGCCTTTAGCTGTCTGAGCCCTAATCTCTGGAAAACCCTTCCTAAAACCCCACTCGCCACCTGTTATAGGTTCCTTAAAAGCCTAAGCTCCTTGATCAATTTTGTCTTAATATTTCCTTGTGGTTTGGTATCAGATTTTGTTTCTCAACAGTCCTGTGAAACATCTTGAGATGTTTTCTATATTAAATGTGCTATATAAATGCAAGTTGTTGCTAGCCTAGAGGCACCAAGGATATTGCAAAAGATGAACTAACAAGGAAGTCCTAATTCGTTCAAACGCAACACATTTTGGTGGCACAGGGATATGGTGGGAATGTGGGGGCGGAGAGATGGTGAGGAGAGAAAATAGTAACCAGTTTCTGCAACACGCAAATCATATCAGAAGTTGAAGTTTGCTCCAAAACCTTAATGCCTGTTGTCCCCATTTTTATATCTGAATAAGTGAGAACAGATGAACTATTGTCCTAAGTTTCCAGCTTAAAAATTTATGGACAGCCCGCTAAAAGAGGGGGCGGGGTGAAAGCCAAGGTTAAATTGCAGAATGATGATAAACAACCACAAGAGCTGCATTTTCTATTTTTTTTGAGGTTGGGTTACCTTCCATCCTGCGGATACGGCAAGTTCCTGAGCAGCCATTTTAATCAAGCCCTACCCAGAAACCAAGCATCAGCTCGCCACCGAGTGAGATTTACTTCCTTTAACTAGCAATGTTGTGAAACCAACACAAACTTCAAGGTACAAGGTGGCGTATATTGTTTTGCTAGATTGGAGATTAAATATTGCACTTCAAGTTGCAATCTGATAGTGGGAAGGGGGAATTCTGGCTTTCATTGAAAGAGCACGTGTAGATTACCTTTCTACATAAAAGGGTTGGAGTTTCTATTTTGGGTTGTTTTGTTTTCGCAGGAGTATCCCAGTTTACAACTTTGCTTTGTTTCAAAGATATGGGTCAGACTCAGCACCCAAGTTAAATGGAGATGTGCATTAGGTTTAAAATACCTCCTTGGTTAACTCGCTACTCATTGGCAATCCTACAGCCCCCAAGTTCTCCTCGCCCTGTTCGGAGGAGACATTGTCTCTGCTGCTGCCCTCCGGATCCGTCACCTCGTTCACCCCGCTTGGGTTGTCCAAGGGCAGGTTGGGCTGCGAGGCGATCACCGAGCTGTCCGCTTCCCTGCTGCCGCCGCCGCTGCTGCTATGCACCAGCCAAGCGCTGAGCTCGGTGCTGGGTACCAGCAGCCTGTCCAGGCCCCTCACATCGTTCAACAGCCTCCTGGCCGTGAAGTAATAGTCCAGGTCCACGCTCTTGGGGTGAAGGTCGTAGCCGTCCAGCGTGTTCCTCCAGTTGTGGAACTGAGTCTGGGTGTAAGCCGAGCTCTGGCCCAGGATAATCTCACGGAATGGAGGGAGCTGAGCATTCAAATATGAGTCAATGTCCACCCGGACCCCCATCAGACTCAGGAGGATGGTGAACTGGATGAGCCCCTCTGTGAAATACTTCTTCAGGGGGAGCATCTTCCCTTCCAATATTACAGTCAAATGGTTTTAAAATAAGAGGGCGGAGGGGAACCTTTAATTCCCCAGTTAACGGCCTATTCTCTCCCTCCTACTTTTAAAAAGACAAAAGGCACGATGAAACAGAAAAACTTCTGGCAAGTTCCAGCCTTTTGCCCCTCGGAGTTTCTGAGCAAAGGGAGTCACTTCCTCTTTCTTAGCTCTAAAACACCCTTTGTTTTTCACTGCCGTGCCCTTGTGCTCAGCCTCTTCCCAGACGCGAAAGTCCAAAGGTGCGGACAAAAAGTTCCTCCGCAAGCGGCCGAGCGACTTCACTCTGGCTCCAGGCTCTGTTGCTGCCTGTGTAACTAGGCCCCGTGGCTCCTAAGGGCCTTTTATCAATTCTGGATAATCAAGCGGTGGCTTTATTGGCGGATGGTTGAGTGGCCGCACTCCTCCCATGCGCTGGTTTGTTTGTTGTGACTCCCGCTGCCGGCTCCACACACGCTAAACTTCAACTTGTGACGAAAAAAAGCAGCAGCAGGAAACCCGCCGCCACTTCCTCATCCTGACCACCCACCCGCCCGCCACCAGACTGACACGTTGCCCAACCAATCACACAGCGCCTCGTCAAATCACTCGGCACGGCCCCATCCCCTCTGACCAATCGGCGGCCGGCAGTAGGGCCGGTCCGGTTGCTATGCGGCAATGTGGCTTAGGCCCAGGCGCCGGCTGGGAGTAAGCGGGCGGCTTTTCTTTTGTTTGCTTTCTCTCCGTTTGTTTTGGAGGAGTCGGGAAAGGCTCAGCTACACTCAAAGCGTTTGTTTAATTGATGAATAGTTGGTCGACCGCGGGAGACGCCATCATCACTGGCCGGGCTCGGTTTACCGACCGGTCCTTCCCCTCCCCCCCTCAGGCTGCAAGTGCCACCATGACTTGCAGATTCTGCCGGGGCTGCGGCGCATGCGCGCTCGCTTTGGACTCCGCGGAGCTGAGTACCGAGCCACTACCATGTGACCTGGTGGTTGCCAGGAAGGCGGCCATTTTGGAGCGGGGAATTCCGCCTTCAACCCATAGAGCTGCCAACCCACCAGGTACTTGTCCTGGACTCTAAAGAATTGAAAGCTTAATCTCCAGGACACTGCTTCTTAAAGCAAGGGTGGAAGTGTTGTTTTAGAGTAAATAAGAATGTGAGAAATAGGAGTAATGGCAGAGTCTGCTCTGCCATTCAATAAGATCATGGCTATCTCAACTGTACTTTCCTGCGCTTTCCCCATATCCTCAATTCCCTTGGTCTGGAATGTGTTCAATGACTGGGCATCCAAAGCTCTCTGAGAAAAAAATAGGAATTAAGTATATGCACTAACAGTTGGGTGGATAACCAGAGAATATAAATTAGAGTTTGTAGGTTGGCATAGTGGTCATGTTACTGGATTAATCCAAAGACCTGAACTAATGATCCAGAGACATGAGTTCAAATCCAACCTTGGCTGTTAGAAAACTTAAATTCCGTTAATTAAATTAAGCTGGGATTAAGAAAGGATAGTATCAGTAATAGAAGCCATGAAATACTGGATTGTTGTAAAATCCCATCTGGTTCATTAATGTCCTTTAGGAAATATAATCTACCTCTTTAACTGGTCTGGCTTGATTATTGCTTCAGGTCCAGAGCTGTGTAGTTGACTCTTAACTGCCCCTGAAAAAGCCTAGCTTTTAATACACTTGGTTGTATTCAAGAAGATGGCAGTTAGGCATTCCCAGTGATGCCCAAATCCTGCAAATGAATAAAAACAATTAAAAGTGATTAGCAAAACCAGACACCACATCAGGAAACTTTTGCAGCAGGTTATTTTGATGTAGAGATCTATGTATGTAGATTGATTAAAATGTCATGAACAGCCACAAAAACTAATTGAAAAGGCTGATGAAATGCTGGCCTTGTCTGGAGGACTAGAATAAAAAATGGTATAAGTCATCCTTAAATTATACAAAGCTTTGGTTGAACCACACCTGGAGTATTGTGAGCAGTTCTGAGCACCACACCTTAGGAAGGATATATTGACCTTGGAAGGAGTGCAGGGTAGATGTAGCAGATTGCTTCCTGGACTCCAAGGGTTAAATTAAGAGGAGGGTCTATACAACCTCGGGTTGTGTTCACCAGAATGTAGAAGGTTCCGGAGGAATTCAACATATTAAGGCGAGCTGATAGGGTAAATAGAGAGAAACTATTTTAACTGGTGAGATTAAGGGATATGGCTTCAAGGTTAAAGCCAAATCTCTTGGGAATGAAATTAGGAAACACTTCTGCATGCAATGGGCAATAGAAGTTTGGAACTCTCTTTTGCAAATGGCGGTTGATGATAAGCCAATTGTTAATTTTAAACCTGAGATTGATAGATGTTTGTTAACCGAACAAATTAAGGGATACAGGCCAAAGGTGGATACAGGGAGTTAACTCACAGATCAGCCCATGATCTGATTGGATAGCAGAACACGCTTGAGCAGCTAAATAGCCTACCTATCTGGAATGCACAGTCTGACAGGACAGTGGAAGCAGATCTTATAGTAACATTCAAAAGATAATTGGATATCCCCCACGGCATATTCCCCACTCTACCATTACCACCAAGCCAGGGGATCAACCCTAGTTCAATGAAGAGTACAAGAGGGCAGGCCAGGAGCAGCGCCAGGCATACCTAAAAATGAGATGTCAACCTGGTGAAGCTTTAAAACAGGACTACTTGCGTGCCAAACAGCATAAGAAGCAAGTGATAGACAGAGCTAAGCAATCCCACAACTAACGGATCAGATCTCAGACCTAAGCTCTGCAATCCTGCCACATCCAGTCATGAATGGTGGTGGACAATTAAACAATTCACTGGAGGAGAAGGCTCCACAAATATCCCCATCCTCAATGATGGAAGAGCCCAGCACAGCAGTGCAAAAGATAAGGCTGAGGCATTCGCAACAATCTTCAGCCAGAAATGCCGAGTAGATGATCCATCTCAGCCTCCTCCAGAGGTCCCCAGCATCATAGATGCCAGTCTTCAGCCAATTCAACTCGGTCCATGGGATATCAAGAAACGGCTGAAGACACTAGATACTGCAAAGGCTATGGCCCTGACAATATTCCAGCAATAGTACTGAAGACTTGTGCTTCAGAATTTGCCGCGCCCTTAGCCAAGCTGTTCCAGTACAGCCACAACACTGGCATCTACCCGTCTATGTGGATAATTGCCCAGGTATGTCCTGTACACAAAAAGCAGGACAAATCCAACATGGCCAATTAACACCCCATCAGTCTACTCTCGATCATTAGTAAAGTAATGGAAGGGGACATCAACAGTGCTATGAAGCGGCACTTGCTTAGCAATAACCTGCTCACTGATGCCCAGTTTGGGTTCTGCCAGGGCCACTCAGCTCCTGACCTCATTACAGACAAACATGGACAAAAGAGCTGAACTCCCGAGGTGAGGTGAGAGTGACTGCCCTTGACATCAAGGCAGCATTTAACTGGGTGTGGCATCAAGGAGCCCTAGCAAAACTGGAGTCAATGGGAATCAGGGGGAAAACTCTCTGCTGGTTGGAGTCATATCTAGCACAAAGGAAGATGGTTGTGGTTGTTGGAGGTCAGTCATCACAGTTCCAGGACATCACTGCAGGACTTCCTCAGGGTAGTGTCCTCAGCCCAACCATCTTCAGCTGCTTCATCAATGACTTTCCTTCCATCATAAGGTCAGAAGTGGGGATGTTTGCTGCTGATTGCACAATGTTCAGCACCATTCGCGACTCCTCATACTGAAGCAGAATATGTCCAAATGCAGCAAGACCCGGACTATATCCAGGCTTGGGTTGACAAGTGGCAAGTAACATTTGCGCCACACAAGTGTCAGGCAATGACCATCTCCAACAAGGGAGAATCCAACCATCACCCCTTGATGTTCAATGGCATTACCATCACTGAATCCCCCACTATCAACATCCTGGGGGCTACCAATGACCAGAAACTGAACTGGACTAGCGATGTAAATACTGTAGCTACAAGAGCAGATCAGAGGCTAGGAATCCTGGGACGAGTAACTTGCCTAACTCCCCAAAGCCTGTCCACCATCTACGAGGCACAGGTCAGGAATGAGGAATACTCCTCACTTGCCTGGATGAGTGCAGCTCCTACAACCCAGAAGAAGCTGGACACTGCCCAGGACAAACCAGTAGGCTTGATTGGCACCACAGCCACAAACATTCACTCCCTCCACAACCAACGCTACAGTAGCAGCAGTGTGTACCATCTACAAGATGCACTGCAGGAATTCACCAAGGTTCCTTAGACAGCACCTTCCAAACCCACCACCACTACCACCTAGAAGGACAAGGGCAGCAGTTAGATGGGAACACCACTACCTGGAAGTTCCCCTCCAAGTCATTTACCATCCTGACTTGGAAATATATCACCATTCCTTCACTGTGGCTGGGTCAAGATCCTGGAACTCCCTTCTAACAGCACCGTGGGTGTACCTATACACATGGACTACAGCGGTTCAAGAAGGCAGCTCACCACCACCTTCTCAGGGGCAATTAGGGATGGCAATAAATGCTGGCCCAGCCAGCAAAGCCCATATCCCATGAATGAATAAAAAAATAAATAAATACTAGAAAGGAAAAAATATACAGGGCTATGGGGAAAGAGCAAGGGAATGGGACAAATTGGATAGCTCTTTCAAAGGACACCACAGCCATGATGGGCCAAATACCCTGCTTCTGCATTGTATCATCCTATGACTCTATAAAAAAAATGGATTGTAAAAAAATATTTTTCATTTTTCTTCTTTTTATAAAGAAAGGTGACTTGATTGAAACACGTAACATCCTGAGGAGTCTCAACAGGATGGATAGAGAGAGGATGTTCCCTCTGGGAGAATCTACAACTAGGAGTCACTGTTTAAAAATAAGGGGTCGCTCATTTAAGACAGAGATGAGGAAAAACTTTTTCTCTCAGAAGGTTGTGAGTCTTTGGAACTCACTTCCTCAAAAGGCGGTGGAAGCTAGAGTCTGAATATTTTTAAGGCAGAGCTAGATAGATTCTTGATAAGCAAGGGAGTGAAAAGTTATTGGGGGTAGGCAGGAATGTGGAGCAGAGGTTAAAATCAGATCAACCATGGTCTTATTGAATGGCGGAACAGGCCCAAGGAGCTCTGCTCCTGCTCCTAATTCATATGTTCGTATTTATGAGTTATAAAAATATAGGAGATGGGAAAAATCTTGATTAACAATTGGGGTAATGATGCATCATTTGCTTTCTAATTGGCCGTGAGTAGCAAGGATGGATGGATGTGAGGCACCAGAGGGGCGACACCCAATGTGGAGTCAGCACCAGATGAAATTAGAAGGAACAAAAGTCTTGATAAAAAATGAATCCTTGTAAGTGAGTTATAAGCCTGGGAGCCGTTGAGTTCCAAGAATGTACTTGATTAAAATTATACACCCCACCCTTTAAAAAGTTGGAATGCTACTCATTAAAATCACTATTCATTTGTGCCGTTGAAATTGACTTTTGCTGAACTGTAAAAGAAAGAATTGCATTTATACAGCAACCTCCATGGCCTCAGGACGTCCCAAAGTGTGTTACAGGCAGTGAAATACTTTATGGAGTGTAATCACTGTTGTAAGAAAATGGCAGACAATTCACACTCAGCAAGCTTTCATAAACAGCAATATGATAGATGACCAGACAAGCTGTTTTAGTGATGTTGACTGAGGGATAAATATTGACCAGGACTCCGGGAGCATGCTCCTACACTTTGAATAGTGCCGTGGGATCTTTGTGGGACAGACAGGGCCTCATTTTAATGTCTTATACAGTAGACAGCAATTCTTTCTTCAAAGGAGCCATATACTGAGGACTGAAAATTTGTCTTCATATATTTCCTAAATGTTACAAACAATCAAAGCCTACAACTTCCAATTGGCTGATGCGGAACTGTGAAATTATTCAGTGCATCCTCTACCATAATTCATGTTAAATTATTATAACACTGAATCAAACTGAAACACAAACCTTTCTTATCCAGTTCTATATCCCATTACTGATTTACACGTGGCTTGAAGCAGTGAAAAGGCAGAAGAACTTTCTTTTACAGTACATAAAATAAGATTCCTTACGTGATATCCTTTTGTAAATCATTACCTTCCTTCCAGGCAACTGCACCCATGTGAAGTACAAAGAAAGATCATGGGATTCCAACAGTGTGCCAGAAAACTGCACCTCCAACTATTAAGGCCATTTCAGAAAGCACGGGCTACCCAAGGAAAATTTTATTCTTGGCTCAGAATATTTTGCTTAAGTATTACTGCAGAAAAAATTGTGTACAATAGAATGAAGTTTAGTCAGTTGCGATTCTGTACAGGGGGAGTGAAGAAAAGGGGTTTGATCCATTGAGATTCTTTATAATGGGAGTGAATAGGAATGGGTTCAGTACCTTGGGATTCAGTGCAGAATTGGACTCTGTAACTCCCTCACACTATCAGTAAATCTCTTTCACATTCAGTTTCAGTAACTGTCACACTATCTATTTCAGCAGTTCCCCTAGATATGTTTAGAGCATTCAGTGCTCTGGATGAATTCAAGACTTATTGGATCTTAACTCCTTAATTTTAGCGCTTGAAAAGGAATCTGGGCTGATTGGAGATTGTGTGTGCGCATGGCAAAAAACAAATGTTGATATTTGCTGCTAAATGCACATCAGCTATTAAAACCTATGGTCCCACCCTGCTTCAGTTACTGCTAAGGCCAGATTGAAGTTGTGCCCCTGAAGGAGAATGCTAAACCCTTTTCACTATGGCAAAACCCAGCAAGTTCCCCCCAACCCAATTGCAGCAAGTCTTGCCGTGCTCTCCCCCCACCCCTGGTCCCCAGTTGCAGCAAGTTCCCTGAAGAACTCATGGAGGTATTGGTTGACTCTGAAGGTTTGCATACGTGCTCCCAACACTGACTTTAATTACAGAGAGTGCATGTAGTTAATCGCTGGCTTCATCACTTACAGTCGATGGAAAGTGTGTCCATAGTTGTCTAATTTGTGATGCCAGTGGGCAGAAGGCTCCAATTGAGGAGGGGTACACATTCACAAAATCTGACTGAATGAGTCAACCTTAAGGTCTCATTAAGGTGTCAGCTGTGCTTTAGTGGTAGCGTGCTTGTCTTTGAGTCAGAAAGTTATGGGTTCAAGTCATACTTCAGAGACTTGAGTATGTGATCTAGACTAGCACTTTAATTCAGTATTGAGGAAGACCTGTACTGTCAGTAAGTGTCATCTTTCAGGTGTGAATTAATATAGTGGCCATTATGAATATGAGTTCAAGTCCCATCATGGTAGTTTTGAGAAATTGAATGTAGTTTAGAAAACAAACATTGTTAAAGCCATGTTGTATAAACCCAACTGGGTTGTTAATACTTTTTTAAGATTATAAGAATCTTGCTGAATGCCATCCCAGAACTTGAAGCTCCAGTCTCCACCCATCAGAACTATCTGGAGTGGGCTTTGAACCCTGCGTCTTCTGACTCAGAGATGAATGCCTCACTGAGCCAAAGGCTCAATCCAGGGCAATTAGTGATGGGCAATAAGTGCCAACTTTGTGAGCCATACCCAAATCCTAAAAATTAATCATTGTCAGATGTCTGCAAAAGATTTCATGGCATTATTTTAAAGAAAAAGAAAAGAAAGGCTTGCATTAATTAGTGTTCAAACCATCTCAAAGCAATTTACAGCCAAAGTACTGTTGAAGCATATTTGCTCTTATAATATAAGGAACACAGCAGCCAATTTATGCACAGCAAGGTCCCGCAATCAGATGATCTGCTTTTGTCATGTTGACTGAAGGATAAATATTGACCAGGACACCAGGGAGAACTTCCTCCTCTTTGAAATAATGTCGCTGGATATATTATCTAAGAGAGAAGACAGAGCCTCAGTATAGCATAGAGATAAAAACAAAAAGATAAAAAGATAAAACACAGTATAACATCTTGTCCAAGAGCTGGCAGCCCCAACGGTGTAGCACTTCCTCAGTTCTGCACTAGAGTGTCAGCCTGTGTAATGGATTCAAGTCTATGGAGTGGAGCTTGAAATCACTGTTCTGAGATGGTCCTTCTTATCTGTGAACTCTAGGCATGGTACTTGGTTGTAGGACAGACTGTAGTCATATTCTGATACTTGCTGAATCCTTGTTTATTAGAACTACATCTAAACAGGTTACCGAGTAGGCATGTTACTCCTGGCCATGGTGTTCTGACCTCTCTCGAGAGTGAATGATGTCAGTGATACATCATCAGTGTCATACATTGGCACATGGGTGCAGTTGCCTGGCAGGAAGGTAATGAGTTACAAAAGGATACCAGGGAAGAAATCTTTATTTATGTACTGTTAACCCTTTATACTTCATCCCCCCACCCCCGAGTATACCGAGACTTGGAAATATATCGCCGTTACTTCACTGTCGCTGGGTCAAAATCATGGAACTCCCTCCCTAACAGCACTGTGGGTGTACCTACACCACATGGACTGCAGCGGTTCAAGAAGGCAGCTCACCACCACCTTCTCAAGGGCATTTAGGGATGGACAATAAATGCTGGCCCAGCCAGCGAGGCTCACATCCCGTGAATGAATTTTTTAAAAAATCCAACTTTCAACAACAATATGGGCAGGATTTTCCGCTCAGCGTGCGGGTGCGCACCCAACACGCTCAAGCGTAAAATAGCGTGCAGTGACTTTGGGCGAGCGTCCCGACATCATGGCACACTCACGCGATATTTCAGTCAGCGGGCACGGGTGAGAGTCGGCAACACGCCCGCCATCAATTAAGAGGCCTATTATGGCCATTAATGTATTAATTAACTTGGATTTTTTACTGCCAGTCCAACGTTATGGTTGGCAGGCAGGCGAATCAGCCAGACAGCCTTTGGATTTTTGATGGAACCTCATCCAAGGGCGGGTGAGGTTCTGATATTAATTTTTTTTTAATTAAAATGTTTGGGCAAAATTTTTATAATCTATATCTTTAGGTGAGTGAATCTGATGTGTGGACATTTTTTTTTGCAATTTAAAATCTTTATTTAATGATTGCAAATTCTTCAGCTCCCTGAGGCAGCTCTCTGCCTTCAGGGAGCTTTCATTTCGCCCTCCTCCTGCCCCCCACACCCTGGCAGCACTGAGCCTTTCAGCACATGTTTCATGTTGGCTGATTGCTAATTGGCTAGCCAGCGTGAAATCGCAGTCGGGGGCCAGTCGCAGGCAGCGGGCTGTTTCTAGACTAATCGTGGGCAATGGGTCATTCCCCGGCTGCTCCCGGGCCCATCCACTGCATCCACCCAACAGCCTCAAAATTCAACCCAATTTGAAACTACGGCCAGAATTTTTCCATTGGCGAATTGGGGGCGGGGCCTGCTCACCGACGTGAAAATGACGCGGGATAATGTCGGGGGTTGGCCCCGGAAGTCATCCCACCCCATTTAAATATTCAGGAAGGCGGGCGAACAGCGAAATCAGCTGTCCACCCGCCGACCTAATAATTTTTCTACTTTTCTATTTTTTATCAAACTGTCAGCGCTTCCCCTGAGACAGCACATAGTCTCAGGGAGCAGTGCGCTCTTGGGCGTGCATGCGCAAAAGAGTGCACTTTGACTGTTGGGGAATTCCTCCCCCACCCCGCACAGGGAGCGCATAGTGCTTCCTGTCAGGCAGCCCGCTGGGCGCACCTTAATTGGCCCGCCCACTCGAAATGGCAGTGGTGCCCGTTTCTCCAGCGGCAATCGGCTGCCCACCCGCCACCGAGCCGGTGGGGTCCACCCGCCCATCGAGGGCTAAATTGTGCATGATATCACTAACTATTTACATTGCATTTCCGTAACTCTCTTTTTACAAATACAGATTCTACCCAACTCCAACGCCTACTCTTCCTCTCCCCAAATCACAGTCCTAAGGGATTCAGTCTCCCACAGTATTCTCGGCCCTTAGGGAAGACATCTTGGAGACATGGAGGATTTCTTCTTTGTCATGGAGAACAACACCATCATCACAATGGGACAGCAATTTAGCAGCATTGCTGGAAAGCAGACTGTAGGTTCAGAACTACTGAATGCAAAGATGAGGACTTTTCAAGGAAAGACTGATCTAAGAGAGAAGACTGAACAGAATCATCCTCTGGACTTCTGGGACTAGAATAGAAGAAATCAGGACTCTCTGAGGACCTTCATTGCTCTTTCAAAGCACACAGGGAAAGACCTTCGGAAGACGTATGATCTTCAACTCCAAGAAAGACTGTCACAGTGATATAATTCACTGCTGCATCAAAGAGACGAAAGATATTGTAGATCTGAGATTTCAATGAATGTAGACGACCAAAAGCAAAAATACAACAAAATTCCTGTAAATCTTTCAGGAGGAGAAGAAGTGTTGATTTCCCGATGATATTTCAGAAGGACTGTTAACTTTCTGTCGGCAGTGGTGAGAGCCATACTTCACTCTGTGTGAGGCTGCTCCACTCTGGGCAATGGGAAGAATTGCTGATATAGAGACAAGACACCACCACCTTCTGTAATGGGACAAATTTCAACGATAAAATGAAGACGAATTTCCTGTAGACAAATAAATCAGAGGCAAGATTGCTGTACAGGATTCTGCAGCTTCAGAAGTGCTGAAGATTCTACCATAGCTTCTGTGCTGACATACAGCTCGAGAGGGAAGAAGACTTTCAGCTGGGACTGATGTTATCGAAGCCTTTAACTTGAACTGCAACTGATCAATAGTCTGGATTAAGATTATTAACTTCCCCTAGGAACTCTGTAATTTTGTCTTTATCTTGATTTTCAATTTCTTGGATGGAGTGCGTTTCATAAATATTTTCTTGTCTTCTACCTTGATTAAAGTTGCTGGATTTGCAGAAACACTTGAATGGTCCAGTGTTGCTGTACTGGAAGCATTCCATGCCCTCTGCTAGGCAGTCCTGGTGTCTAAAATAAAAACAAAAATAAAAATACCTGGAAAAACTCAGCAGGTCTGACAGCATCTGTGGAGAGGAACACAGTTAATGTTTCGAGTCCGTATGACTCTTCAACAGAACGATGTCTATGTTGGTTCTTCATGCCGCAGCGCAAGCATCTCAAAATGGCTTCTGCTGTTGAGTTTTCCACCCTTTCGCCCAGTTTGGCAGCCGTTCTTATGGATGGCTCTGCTGCCTGTGGGCCTACCCAGTCATATGAAGCCTCAGAGTCATGCTGAATTATAGCCCGGTTAAATTCTCTAAGCTTGGCCTGATTCGCATACTGGACCACTTGGTCTAATGTAAGGTATAAATAAAGTAGCAAATATAACCCCTCCATTCAAGAAGGGAGGGAAGCAGAAAACAAGAAACTATAGGTCAGTTAGCTTGACATCTGTCGTGGGCAAGTTATTAGAATCGATCATTAAGGAAGTAATAGCTGGGCACTTAGAAGAGCTCAAGGCAATTGGGAAGATTCAGCATGGTTTTGCAAAAGGAAAATTATGTTTAACCAATTTATTGGAATTTTTTGAAAGAGTAACATACACAGTTGATAAAAGGGAGCCTGTAGACATACTGTACTTGGATTCCAGAAGGCATTTGATAAGATGCCACATCAAAGATTATTACGGAAAATAAAAGCGCATGGTGTAGAGGGTAACATTTTAGCGTGGATAGAAGATTGGCTGGCTGGTAGAAAGCAGAGAGTATGCATAAATGGAGGTCTTTTTCTGATTGCCAGGATGTGATGAGTGGAGTCCCAAAGGTGTGTGTACTGGGGCCTCAACTTTTTACGATTTACATCAATGACTTACATGAGGGGAGTGAAGACATGGTAGCCAAATTTGCAGATGACACAAAGATAGGTAGGAAAATATAAAAGCAAAAAACTGCGGATGCTGGAAATCCAAAACAAAAATAAAAATACCTGGAAAAACTCAGCAGGTCTGGCAGCATCTGCGGAGAGGAGCACAGTTAACATTTCGAGTTCATATGACTCTTCAACAGAACTAAGTAAAAATAGAAAAGAGGTGAAATATAAGCTGGTTTAAGTTGCGGGGTGGGTTGGTGGCGATGGAGGGTAGAGCTGGATAGAGGGCCGGAAAGTATGTTGTGAAGAGGACATGAGGAAGTTGCAGATGGATATAGATAGGTTGAGTGAGTGGACAAAGATCTGGCAAATGGAGTTTAATGTGGGAAAATGTGAACTTGTTCACTTAGGTAGTAAGAACAAAAGAACAGAGTATTACTTAAACGGAGAATGGCTGCATAATTCTGAAGCGCAGAGGGATCTAGGTGTTCTAGTACATGAGTCACAAAAAGTTAGTATGTAGGTACAGCAAGTAATTAAGAAGGCTAATGGAATGCTATCCTTTATTACAAAAGGGATTGAACATAAAAGTAAGGATGTTATGCTTCAGTTTTACAGGGCATTGGTGAGATTGTATCTTGAATACTGTGTGCAGTTTTCGTCTCCTTATTTAAGGAAGGATGTAAATGCATTGGAGGCGGTTCAAAGGATTGATACCTGGAATGTGCAGGCTGTCTTATGACGAAAGCTTGGACAGACTGGGCTTGTTTCCACTGGAGTTTAGTGAGGGGTGATTTGAATGAAGTATACAAGATTCTGGATGATCTTGACAAGATGGACGTTGAAAGGATGTTTCCTCTTGTGGGTGAGTCCAAAACTAGGGGACACTGTTTTAAAATTAGGACAGAGATGAGGAGAAATTTTTTTCTCTCAGACCGTTGAGACTTTGGAATTCTCTATCTCAGAAGGCTGTGGAGGTGGGGTCATTGAATATTTTTATGCGGTAGAGGTAGATAGATTCTTGTTAGGCCAGGGAATCGAAGGTTATCGGGGTTAGATGGGAACATGGAAATCGAAACACAAGAAGATCAGCAGGCTCGAGGGGCCAAATGGTCCACGCCAGTTCCTATTTCTTATGTTCTTATGTCATCTTTGGTCTGCAAAAAGTTAGAGAGATTTTCATCTCGGATGCCTACAACAATGTGATCACGGATTAGCTCGTCTTTCAGCACCTCGTATCCACAAGAGCTAGTTAGGCGATATATGTCAATTAGAGATAATTCAATCGATTCCCCAGGTCATTACAACCTTTGGTTAAAATGGGTATAATGCACACCCTGTAACTAAGTTTCACTTTTGGCTAAAACAGATGTCAAAGGCTATGAGAACATTCTCAAAGTTCACTACACCTTCACACCCTGCCTTAGGAGAATGTTGTCTGCTATTGGACTTACAGTATAAAGAGAGGAACTGTTGTGATGCTTCTGCTCTTTAGCATGAGGGCCCGATGCTACTTAATTTCAAAGGAAATGGTGTTTCCATAACTCCCACTGGTGGCCTTTCTGCGGGCTCTTGAGACAGTCAAATGGGCAGGGTAGGGGCAGGGACTGCTCACCGGGTACAGTCATTACCTCTCTCCAGTTTGACTCCTCCTTCCGTCAAGTCGTAAGTACTGCTATCAAGTTTTACTTCACTCTGCGATTTCTTCGATAATGCTGATATATTTTAAATCAATGTCTCCACTGCTGTTGCCATGTTCTGAGATGGTCCTTCTGATCTGTCGACTCTAGGTGTGGTACCTGTTTGCAGAACAGACTATAGTCATGCTCTGGTACTTGCTTAGCACTTGTTTATTAGCACTACATCTAAACAGGTTACAGTGTAGACATGTTGCTCCTGGACATGGTGTTCTGCCTCTCTCTCTCGAGTCTAACACATGACTGACCGGTGTCAGTGATATATCATTTAGTCTTACATCAATGACAAGGTTCAATACTGCCTTCAGTGTGCCAACACAGCCTTTGGCTGCCTGAGGAAGCAAGTGTTTGAAGACCAAGATCTCAAACCCGGCACCAAGCTCATGGTCTATGGAGCAGTGGTGATACTCACCCTCCTATATGGCTCAGAGACGTGGACTATGTACAGCAGGCACCTCAAAACTCTGGAGAAGCACCACCAACATTTGAAAGATTCTGCAAATCCATTGGCAGGATAGATGCAGTGCTCTCGCTCAGGCCAACATCCCCAGCATCGAACCATTGACCACACTCGATTAGCTCCGCTGGGCGGGCCGCATCGTCCACATGCCTGACACAAGACTCCTGAAACAAGCACTCTGCTTGGAGCTTCGACACGGAAAGCGAGCCCCAGGAGGATAGAGGAAGTGCTTTAAGGACATCCTCAAAGCCTCCTTGAAAAAGTGCAACATCCCTGCTGACATCTGGGAATCCCTTGCCCAAGACCACCCGAAGTGGAGGGAAAGCATCCAGGAAGGAGCTGAACACCTCGAGTCTCTTCGCCAAGGGCCAGCTGAAGCCAAACGTCAACAGCGAAAGGAACGCGTGGCAACCTGGGCACCCCACCCACCCATTCCCCCTACCACCATCTGACCCACCTGTGACTGAGACTGTAGGTCGTGCATTGGACTCTTCAGTCACCTGAGAACTCATTTTTAGTGTGGAAGCAAGTCATCCTTGGCCCCAAGAGATGGCCTAAGCAGAAGAATGTGTTACATTAGCATATCCCATCCATTAACCCTTTATACTACAATCACAACTTTCTAACTCAGAAGTGATAGTGTTACTCACTGAAGCCCAGTTCTGCAAGAGAGATCCTCTATAATATGTAAACCTCAGTCAATACTCGTAATCTATCACATTGTTGTGAGCTTGCAATGTACAGATTGGCTATGGTGTTTGCCTTATATCAAAAATAATTACATTTCAAAAGTAATTAACTGGCTATAACAAGCTTTGGGGCATCTTGAGGGTGTGAATATATATAAATGCTAGTTCTTCTCATTATTTGTTTTTCTTGTATCCATGGCTGCTAATATTTAGCAGGAGTTGGTAACTTCAGTAAACCTGACAGTGACTGGCTCCCTCAGTGACTAGAAGGCTCCCAATTGTTGGCTGTGATTCACAGTCAGGGTCTGAATGCATCATAATAGAAAGGCATTGTCCCTGTTTGAGTTGTAATTATTTCCAATGATGTGCCTAAATTTTGCTTGTTTCTTCATCAAGAAATAGAACAGCATTATCACTCTCCACGGCTTAATTTCAATGTGAGCAACAAGTGGATTGTTGCTTGACAACCCAGTAACTATATCGGAGATTTTTCTTGGAATCCCAGTGTTTACAGTAAGGTTTTACCTCAAGATGAGATTCTGCACTGTTTACCCGCTGTGAACTCTGCACATTTCACAACATAAAATGGGAGGAAAAATAAAGAAGGACTTGAATTTCTATAGTACCTTCCTCTTGCCATGAAAAGCCGATTACAGCCATGAATTACATGTGGGCATATTGAACTTTTCAAGGAAGACATATGTGTTTTTAAAGAAATACAAGCAAGGACACTGAGAAAAAGATGGCTAATAATGTAAAGTGATCATTTTCTGGAAAATTCCTATGTGGATTACCCTGACAGACCTGTCCTGAGAGAACATGGAATGTCGTACCTGAAAAGGTGTCATGACCTTCTTCAAGCAGAGACACTTGAAAGGGAAATAGGCAAGACACAAAAGATTGAACTTTAATCTCCTGCAGTTGTGGAGACAAAGACTGAGTACCACTGATTAGCAGTCATTTAAAATCCATCTCTTGTTGTTATATCTCAGAATGTGTAAAATGGTCGGAGATGAAAGAAAACAGGCTCTGGGTGCAAGACTTGTTTTTTTTTCTTTTGCAGGAATGCACAGGGAAAATGGGTTTAAAAGCTAGCTGTAGAGCAGTACAGGTGCACTTGAGTTCTGTGTGTATGACAGCAAGAAGACAAACTAGTCAGCCCTGCAGTTGCAGATAAAGCTTCTCTCTCTCCCTCTCTCTGTTGCTGGAGGCAAGGCTCAGCAGAAGCCACAATCCAAAAGGGAATAAGACAGCTTCTTCAGCTATCCTGCAGAACCCAGTGTCTCCAAACCAACTACGAAACTGCCAAAGTCAGCTCTACCTGAATCACCCAACTTAATGGCCGCAATATTTCGCCATCTACGCCTAATGGACAAACCAAAGACTGATTCACATATCTTTATTAACTTTACTTGGACTCTTAGCTTCTCATTTCTGACCTGTGTATATGTGTGTTGCATTTTTATTATTTGCCTCAGGTTTTTAAGTAACTAATATACCTACTCTTTCTTTGACTCAATAAAGCCTGGTTAAATTGGTTCCTTCTAAAAAATAAATACATTTGGACTGAGAAAATGTATCTATGGGGGAAGGGATCCCTTTTAAATTAATCTTGTTGCGACCCAACCAACGGGGTTAATAAGAAGGGGAGCCAGCTCATCCCTCCTCACCCGGGAGCATAACAAATTTAGGGTTCCATTCGGGAAGTTAATAAATTGAGGGACCTCACCCGGGGACCGATCATAACACTCTAGAGTCCCCAAGGATCCACCCTTGACCACCATTCTGTTTCTCATCTATATGCTGCCTTTCATCCAAAAACATCTTAGCGGTTTTATATGCTGACAATATCCAGGTTTACCTCACTGCCACCACCCTAAACTCTACACTGACTCTAAATTTGCACATCGCTTGCCCATCATCGAGACTGGATGAGCAGCAATTTCCTCCAAATGAGTATTGGGAAGGCTTATGCCCATTTTCTTTGGTCCTCGCAACAAGCTCCATTTCCAAATTGCTGATTCTGTTCCTCTTCCCGGCAACTATCTGAGCGTGATCCAAACTGTTTGCAACCTGGTGTGTTATATTTGACTCCGAGATGAGATTCCGACCACATATCTATGCTATCACTAAGACTGCCTATTTTCACCTCCATATCATCATCAAACTCCACCCTTATCTCAGCTTATCTGCTGCTGAAACCCTCATCCATGCCTTTTTTTCTTCTAGATTTGACTATTCAAATGCATTCCTGACTGGCCTCCATGTTCTACCCACCATAAGCTTGACATCACCAAAAATCAGCACCTCATTCCTGACCCCTCCCTGTCTCTGAAATTGCCTTCAGCTTTACAACCCCCGAGATCTCTGCACTCTCTGAATTCTGGCCCCTTGATCATCCTTGATTTTAATCACTCCACCATTGGTGGCTGTGCCTTCAGCTGCCAAGGCCTGAAGGTCTGGAATTCCCTTCCTAAACCTCTCAAGCTCTTGACCCTTCTTTAAGATGCTCCTTAAACCTATCCCTCTGACCAAGCCTATCCACCCTAATTTCTCCTAATGTGACTCCGTGGCATGGTTTGTTTGATAAGCCCCCATGTAGAGCCTTGGGATGCTTTACTATATTAGAGGTGCTGTATAAATACAAGTTGTTGATTGACTGATAAATCGTGAACAGGTCACAATAGGGAGAACACCCGTGTTCCTCTTCAAAATTGTAGCATGGGGTATTTTACATCAACAAGGCTCTGTTTAACATTGCATCAGAAAGATGACACCTCCAACAGTGTAGCACTTCCTTAGTTTTGCATAGGGCATGTCAGGCTAGTCCTTAGGCTCAAATCTTTGAATCCACAACCTCCTGCCTCGTAGAGTGAGCCTTGAATGACATTGTGCAACTCACTTCCATTGTTTCAGATTCCTGTTCCAAGTATAATATATATTCTGATTATCCATTTTGAATGTTCAGTACCCTGAATATATAGGATCCACTGGAAAAATCCATTCAATGTGTTCGAAAATATGATCCTTTATGTGTAAAATCAGGTGCCTGTTTCACGTTTTGTTCTGACTGAATCATTATATAAATAAGTGAAGTAAGTAAGATGGCTACAGTACAGAGGTTTACTAACAATCTGTTTCTATCTGAACTTTATGGAACCCTGAGCCAAGCCAATACTTGTTAAAGTATTGTTAATACTTGTGCTCATCAGGTACATCAGTGCTGATGAATGGAGAGCCCTTTTCAACCTTGCTACCTAGCATTAACATTAAGCATTGCCCTGACAAGAGCAGCACATCTTCTCTGAATGTCTCTCCCTGTTCACACACAATCCCTGTCTAAGACACACAATACAGTGTTTACTGTAAGGTTTCCACAGTTCACGTACAGCGTCTGCGCTGTTCAAGGAAGAATGAAAGAGCTTGCATTTCTATATATTTCGTGACCTCAGGATGTTCCAAAACACCAATGGAGTATTTTTTGAAGTGTAATGTAGAAACACAGCAGTCAATTTTCACACTTCAAGATCCCATGAATAGTGATTTGATAAATTACCAGATAATCTAATTCTAGTGGTGTTGTGTCACAACTCACTGGGGATAATGCGCTGCAATATCAAGCCCCACTGCTCCCCGAGCTGTGACAAATGTGAAAGGTTTGATCAACCCACCCAATTGTTTAATTTAGGTTAACAGAATACGAGCACCAAGTTTGTAAACTTAATAAGTAAATAACTGTTTATTGAACTATTGTCTTTAACCAGTGGCAAAAGAAAGAAATATGAAGTGCCAACTTCTAACTCTATAACCTAAACTCTACCCCTTCTTAAATCCCGATACACACACATACAAGACACATAAGACACACAAAAACCTGGATTTTAAGGGTGAGATAAAACAGTTCAATAGCACCAATTCCAGAGTACAGGATTTGATGGGTTGATTTTGATCAATGTCTTCCAACTTCCTTTCAGTTCTTTGTTGGTGACATGAGGTGGTCTTCCAGCACTTTCTGCCTTTAGTTCACTGGTTGAGCACTTGCCTTTCAAAGTCTGTAACAATGATTTTTCCCTTTTCCTCTTGACAGGGCTTTTCAGAGAGAAAGCAGGTTATAGAGATATGAGGAGCAAAAGCCAGCTAGCTATTATTGTAGAATTACTGGAATCTTACACACAGGAGAAAGAGGTTTTAGGTCTTTTTCCTTTCAGGCTGGACACTATTCTGCTGCACTGTTCTCACACAAACCCTGGTCACCTGGTCAGGAGCCAATTAAAACGTTGTTGCCAGCCAGCTCCCCATTAGACCAGACTCCTCCTTGGCACCATCCTGTCTTCCAATGGCACACTCTGTTCCAAGACTGCAACGTTGTACATATCCCTCACATTGTTCCAGCAAACATGTCTTTCAAACAGTAGCCTTTGTAATTTTAATCCACAGTCCAATAGAAATAAAAAGATATGTTCTTTACACCAGTCCAACAGAAATAAAAAGATATGTTCTTTACAGTTGTTTAAGGAATAAATATTGGCCAAGACACCAAGGAGAACATCCCTGCTTTTCTTCAAAGTGGTGCCATGGGATGTTTTACCTTCACCTGAGAGGGCAGACAGGGCCTCGGTTTATCTGAAAGATAGCACCTCTGACAGTGCAGCATCAGCGAGATCTGTGGAGTGGGATTTGAATTCACGATCTTCTGACTTGGAGGTGAGAGTGCTACTCATTGAGCAACAGATAACACATGTCTTGCTGTTGAGAAGAGATTTGTCAATGGTTAATTCACTCCCGCTGGATATTCCTCCTTTCCTAGAGAGAGAAGCATCAGTGTTTTGTACCAGTTAAACCAATGTACCACAGCAGTACTTCACAGGTGTAGTCTGCTAAGTTTGAAGCTGAGACAAGTTATTGGGAGAAACGGAGGGATGTTTACTCTGCCTCTAACTGTACTGTATGACCTGGAAGTTTTTAATTCTAGCACTATGTGGGAAAAATAAAATGTGTTCAATTGCACAGCACCAGCACCCTTTATTATGATGAATAAAACATACATGGGGAGAAAAAAGGAATAATTTTATCATTACCTATCAAACAGAGTTACTATTTGACTCATTTAGAATGCACTCCTTTAAATGATCACATTGATGTTCTGAAACTTTAACTGATATTGATTGACAAGAGTACTATCCATGTTTCTTGAAAAGAGTAGTCTTACTTTTTAAGTTTTCTAAATTGCAGATTCTGAAATAAAAACAGAAAATACTGGCAACACACAGCAGGTCTGGTAGCATCTTTTTTAAATTTATTCTTTCATGGGATGTGGGCATCACTGACAAGGTCAACATTTGTTATCCATCCTTAATTGATAGGCCATTTCAGTGGGCAGGTAAGAATCAACCACATTACTGTGGATCTGGAGTTACATGTAGGCTAGCAGATTTGCTTCCCTAAAAGGCATTAGTAAACAAGATGGATTTTTACAACTATCAGCAATGACTTCATGGTCACCATGACTGAGACTAGCTTTTCAATTCCAGATAATTGATTGAATTTGAATTCTACCAGCTGCAGTAGTGAGATTTGAACCTATGTCCCCAGAACATTAGCTTGGGCCTTTAGATTATTAGCACAATGACATTACCACTACACCACCATGTTGTTCACTGTGGAGTAAAAAATGGTGTTAATGTTTCAAGTCTGTAACCTTTCATCAGAACCTTTGTGATGAATAGCCCAGTGTCATTTTCATGAATCTGATGGGAAATGTGCTTCTTGAATACAGATCATATTGATGGCGAGGACCAGGGTGCTGACAAGCTGACTCAGACTTTCCCTGAGCTGGAAGTTACATTAAACAATGATATTGCAAAGTCGCTGACTAATATAAGACAACTGAACACCAGTAAAATAGTCTCCAGCACATTCCGCCTAAACAATGCCAGTGAAAAGAGGGAACTGACCATTAACCTGGAAGGCCAGAGACTGAAACACAATCCCCACCCTGTTGATCTAGGTGTTGCCTCTGACAGAATCATCACATCACCCTTGACAGCATCCCTTCAAGACTGCAGAAAAAAATTAAAAGCCACAACAACCTTCTCGGTAAACTGCCTGTACCTCATGGGGATCACAGGCCAAGACCCTAAGGATCTGTGCTCTTGCCATCACGTACTCAACTTCAAAATACTGTGCCCCAGTATGGCACCAATCTGCCCATACCAAACTTATTGACATACAACTCAAATCAACCGTAGTACCCTCTGACCAACTCACCTCCCCTGGCACTCCAGCCTGAGCAACATTGCCCCCAACACCGCACCCCCACCCCTCTCCCCATCTCTCTCTCTCTCTCTCTCTCTCCACACCCCCCCCCCCACCTCCCCCAATGAATCAGGAGGATAATTGCAACAGGCAAACTGTTGTGATCCTTGGCCAGACCCCGGGATGTGGAGGGAGATCCAGTTAGGGACCAATAAGGTTTTGTTTAAAGTAGATAAGGTTTAAAATTCAAGATGTTTACTAAGTGAATAAGATTCCACGAGTTTGGAACAAACAAAAGTAAACTTTACTATACAAATTCAGAAAGATAAAACAACTTACAATACCTATCTTATACTCCTATCTTAACTGTGGTCAGACACACTACACTACACAATAGAAGACAGATGCAATCAAGACAGATTCTATGGATTTCTCAACAACCCACCCAAACATTTGTAATATTGTGAGTCAACCAATCTCACTGAAACTTTGTATTTCTCATGAGGGTTTACAATCTCCACATTTGAAGATCATGCCTTGGAATTGTCTCCAAAAGTCACCCCCACTTGGACATCTTCAACAATGACCTACCTCATAGGGTTTCAATCTCGCCTTCTGAGATTCTTTTCCCCTGGATCTCTGAGTACAGTCAAGCTTCACCTTCCATGCACAATGTCAGATCTTTGGCCGTGCCAAGCAGAACACCACTGCTTGAAAGGGGTACATTTGCTCCAACGGCCTGCAGTACAGAGTCACCAACCTTTGGCTGCCTTCTTGGATCTTCAGGGCTTCTCTCATACCCACTTCACTTAAAGTCTGCTCCCTGCAGATCCTTCTTGAATTTGGAGTCTATTTCTCTGCTCCTTTCTTTTAATTTAACTTTATGAGACCTATTTCTGTCCCCTACCTTTTATCCCTTCTCTTTGGGACTTCTCCCTGCACCCCCCCCCCCTCCTGTATTCTGCTCCCTGGGACACTGACTAGATAATAGAGCTCCATATCAGGTCATCTAACCTGCATTTTCCACACTATTCTTCTTATTTTTTCTGCGCAGGTGAGCAGGGCCAGTCATCAGCCTGAAGAACGTAAAAAGATAGTACTACACACGTGCTCCTAGCCGGCATATGCACAAAAGGTCCGAAGATCATTGGGAATCGGAGTTCCCGACCACCAAACTAAAGAAGGTGAGTTTAGGTTCATTACAAAACTATGACTACTCCAACCCAAGCCTGCCCTTGTTCAGTGAGCTCCTCAAGCGACCAGCAGTTCTCTCACGCCACCCGAAGGACTAACAGCTGAGGACCTATGAGAGGAGCATCGGCAGGCGAAACATCCACCATTCTCTCGTTATAGACCCTACTGCTCGTCCACCCGGCTTTGATCTCCCACAGCGACAGTGGGCCCTCTTAAACCGCTTCCGGGCTGGCCAAGGCCTCTGTGCAGCCACCCAACATCTCTGGGGTCACCAAGACCATTCTGGCTGCAACTGTGGTGCAGTCCAATAACTCACATTGTCAAGGAGTGTCTGTTCACTAAACTTGAAAGCAGGCTGAAAGAACCCCATCTAGCCACTGACAAGGCTATTGATTGGCTCTGTGACTATGCAAATGCTAAATGGATAAATACAATTCTCATGAATCTACACTGTATGCCTTCAAAGCCAATTATCTTTCCTGAGGTGCAGTGCCCAGAATTTAACACTATGTTCCGGGTGTGGTCTGACTGAGGCCTTGAATTAAATATGTACTCAGTAAGGAAGAGTTTTCATTTATTCATTTTTTTATTTATTCATTCTTGGGATGCGGGTGTCACTGGCTAGACCAGCATTTATTGCCCATCGCTAATTGCCCTTGAGAAGGCAGTGGTGAGCCTCCATCATGAATTGCAGCAGTCCGTGTGGTGTAGGTACAGTGCTGTTAAGAAGGGAGTTCCTGGATTTTGACCCAGTGACAGTGAAGGAACAGAGATATGGTTTCAAGTCAGGATGGTGAGTGGCTTGGAGGGGAACTTTAAAGTGGTGGTGACACCTTTCATGACCTCACGATTTCCCAAAGCATTTTGTGGTACTTGCAGTGAAGTGTAGTCATTGTCATAATGTCAGAATCAGCTACTGTACAAATGCAAATTAGGAATATTAAGCTTGAAAATTACACTGTGTGACATTATGCTCCAAATAGTTAATGTTTCTATCAACACTTTGTCTTCTGTTTGAACAAGAGGTGTTAATCCATTTCTATTAAGTGTTGGTAGGATAATTCCCAGACTTTGCTGTGAGCATGGAAATTGACATGATTTTTTCTATTGGTCACTTGCACCCAAGATCCCTACCTCCCAATTGTTGGAGTCAGTCCACCAAGTCTGCCCCACCTTGTGAAAGTGCAGATCTCATCACAAGCACTGGCAGCAGAAGTAACCCCTGAAGACACATCAGCTGAGTTAGAGTCAAACGCCTGCCCTGGGAAATTACAGGTCAGGGTGACCCCACCATGATTCTGAGCTTATGAGCCAGAAAGCATAAGCAGGGTAGTCAGCACAGGAAGCATTGAAAGAGCCAGTGAATATTGTTCTAAATTAGGGGTGGCAGTAAAGAAGGGTGGGGAACATCCTTGTGGCTAGGAGCTTTTAATCAGAAATATTTCCACAGCATTTGCTCAGCAGAGGCAGGGAAATGTTGAGGGGTTCCTCAAACAGCTGTGGTTTGTTACACAGACTTAAAGCTGACCAGAGAGATGTGGAACTTGTCTAGATCCTTGCTGATACTTCAGAACAGGCTGCAGGAACAAACTGGTCGCTTGTCAGCACAGTGTCTACTTGTGATGTAGGCCAGTGAAGCTTACCTCATCAAACACAGGTTGTGTCTGTCAATTACAAGTATCAGGTATTACATATCAAGTAAAGACAGACAGCACAAGTGCCCCCTAACACCAGCCCCCAAAACGGCCCCCCCACCCCACCCCACTGCACCCCCCCCACCCCCCTCCCCGGGTGAAGAAGGTTGCAGAAGTTCAACAAATTTTTGAGCCTCTGAGAAATCAAACCAATGCTCAACTGGCCAAGGCACCCAGTGATGGCAACCTGTAGCTAGTGGGGTGCCTCAGAGACCAGTGCCGGTGTCACAATTATTTACAACATATATGAATGACTTGGATGAGGGAAGTGAATGTACTATCACCAAGTTTGCAGATGACACAGAAATAGGTGGGAAGGCAAGTGATGAGGATGACACAAAGAGTCTACAGAGGGATGGATATAAACAGGTTACATAAGTGGGCAAAAACTTGGCAGATTGAACCTAATGTGGGAAAATGTGAGTTTATGCACTTTGGCAGGAAGAATAGAGGAGCTGAATATTATTTAAATGGAGAAAGAATGTAGAAAGCTGCAGCACAGAGGGATTTGGGGGTCCTCGTGCATGAATCCCAAAAAGCTAGCATACAAGTTCAGCAGGTAATAGGGAAGGCAAATGGAATATTGGCCTTTATTTCAAAGGAAATGGAGTATAAAAATAGGGAAGTCTTGCTAAAACTACACTACACTAGTTAAACCACACCTAGAATAGTGTGAACAGTTCTGGTACCCATTACTAAGGAGGAAACTCAGTCACTAGAAGGGTTTAAAATTGATAAGGAGGAGGTATTGGATAACCTGTCGGTACTTAAAGTTGATAAGGCACCGGAACCGAGGAGATGCATCCAAGAATATTGAAGGAAGTGAGACTGAAAATTGAAGAGCACTGTCAATAATCTTTCAATGATACCTGGATTCAGGGGAGGTGCTGGAGGACTGGAGAATTGCAAACATTATGTCCTTATTCAAAAAAGGTTCTGAAGATCTGCCCTGTAATTACAGACCAGTCAGTTTAACTTCAGTGGAGGGGAAACTTCTAGAAACAATTATTTGGGATAGAATTAATAGTCACATGGAAAACTGTGGATTGATTTGGAAATGTCAGCACGGATTTGTTAAAGGAAAATCAAGTCTAACTAACTTGCTGGAGCTTTTTGAAGAGGCAACTGAGATGGTTGATGAGGGAAAGGCAGTTGATGTGGTTTACATGGACTTCCAAAAGTTCGATACAGTGCCACACAACAGACTCGTGAGGAAAGTTATAGTTCATGGAATAAAAGGGACAGTAGTAACGTGGATAAAAAATTGGCTGAGGGATAAGAAACAGAGGGTAATGGTTAATGGATATTTTTAGGGCAGGAAGAAGGTTTGTGGTGGAGTTCCCCAGGGGTTGGTATTTAGACCCTTGCTTTTCCTGATATATAAATGATCTAGAACTTGGTGTGCAGGGGACAATTTTGAAGTTTGCAGATGACATAAAACTTGGGAGAATTGTAAACTGTGCAGAGGACAGTGTAGAACTTCAAAAGGACATTGACACATTGGTGGAGTGGGCATATAGGTGACATATGAAGTTCAATGCGGAAAAGAACATGGAAAGACAGTATAAAATAAATGATACCATTCTAAAGGATGTGCAGGAGCAGAGGGACCTGAGTGTATATGTGCATAAGTCATTAAAGGACAGATAGAGAGAGCTGTTTCTAAAGCATACAGTATTCTAGGCTTCATCAATAGGGCCATAGAGTATAAGAGCAGGGAGGTTTTGAGGAACATATATAAGACACTGGTTAGACCTCAGGTGGAGTACTGTATACAATTCTAGGCTCCACGCCATAGGAAGGATGTGAACGCATTGGAGAGAGTGCAGAAGAGGTTTACGGGAATGGTTCCAGGGATGAGACACTTCACTGATGAGGAAAGATTCAGAAAGTTGGGACTGTTTTCCCTGGAAAGGAGAAGGCTAAGAGGAGACTTGATAGAAATTTTCAAAATTATGATGGGTCTGGACAGAGTAGATAGGAAGAAAATGTTCCCGCTCATAAACAGATTGAAAACCAGAGGCCACAGTTTTAAACTGTTTTGCAAAAGAGGCAAATACAAGGTGAGAAAAAACTTTTTCACACAGCGAGTGGTTAGGGTTTGGAATCACTACCTGGTAGTGTTGTGGAGACAGGTTCAATTGAGGCATTCAAGAGGGAATTGGATGATTATTTAAATAGAAACAACATGCAGGGTTATGGGGAAAAAGCAGGAGATTAGCACTAAATTAAAATGCTCAGAGAGCCGGTGGGCCGAATGGCCTCCTTCTTCACCGTAACAATTTTGTAATTCTGTGAAAGATATACTGGCATTGGAAGCAGTCCAGAGAATGTTCACTAGGGGCTGAATGGCCTACTCCTGCTCCTATTTCTAATTTCTTATGTTCTTCTTATGATCCTGGGTATGGAGGGATTTTCTTATGAGGAAAGGTTGAGTAGGTTGGGCGTGTACTCATTGCAGTTTAGAAGAATGGGAGGTGACCTTATTGAAACATATAAGATTCTTAAGGGGCTTGACAGGGTAGATGCTGAGAGGTTGTTTCCCCTTGTGGGAGAGTCTAGGACCAGAGGGCATAATCTCAGAGTAAGGGGTTGCCCATTTAAGGCAGAGATGAGGAGGAATTTCTTCTCTTGGAGGGTAGTGAATCTGTGGAATTCTTTACCACAGATGGCTGTAGAGGGCCATTAAGTATATTCAAGGCTGACATAGACAGATTTTTAATCAGTAAGGAAATTAAGGGTTTTGGCGAAATGGCAGGAAAGTGGAATTGAGGATTATCAGATCAGCCATGATCTCATTGAATGGTAGAGCAGACTCAATGGGCCAAATGGCCTACTCCTGATCCTACGTCTTATGGTCTAATTCTATTTCTTCTACCCTATCCTAAAATAAACTCCGCCAACTTAAACCAACTTAAACCCCTGAGGTGAAGTTCCAAATAAATATTCCCCAATCCCTAAAAATAATTTATAGCTGATCTCTCTCTGCTGTCCAGCCTCCAACTCCTATCTCCCAGCACAAAACCTGCCATCTCCATCACAAACCCTCTTGCATCTCTCTATTTCTTCCCTTTCGTAATGGTCAACGCTTCTCCAAACACTCACCTCTTTCTCCATCGAAGCTCCAAATACTCTGGCCCACAAGTTCTTCCTTCTCAACACCAACAACTTGCATTTTTATAGCATCCTTAACATTGTAAAACATCCCAAGGAGCTTCACAGGAATGTTACAAGGCACAATTTGACAATGAGGACAGTTGACCAAAAGCTTGGTCAAAGAGGTAGGTCTTAAGAAGCATCTTGAAGAAGCAGAGGGAGGTGGAGAGCTTTAGAGAGGCAATTCCAGAGCTCCCAGACAGCTGAAGGCATTGCCACCAATGGTGTGGCGATGAAAATAGGGGGTGAGCAACTGGCCAGAATTGGAGAAACACAAAAGATTTTGAAGGATTGTAGGATTGCATGAGATTACAAAGATGAGGAGGGGTGAGGATTTGAAGACAAGAGTGAGAAATTGAAAATAGAGGCATTGCTTGACAGGGACCAGGTTGATGGATGGATAGGACTTGGTGTGAGTTAAGTTTTCAACAAGCTCAGATTTAAGGAGGTGCAAGGTGAGAGGCTGGGTTTTAATGTCTAAGTTTGCTAACATTCAGCCATTAATTGTTGACTATTGTCAATCTGGCTGGTGTCCTTTTCCTGGACATCTCAATAAAACTATATATAGATCGAGTATAAAATGCTTCATGTATAATTCAGGAGTGCAAAGACCAGATGTAATGGGCTATGGACAGCCTTTATTTCCAGAACATGCTTAATTATTCTGGAATGAG
Source organism: Carcharodon carcharias (assembly GCF_017639515.1). NCBI lineage: Eukaryota > Metazoa > Chordata > Chondrichthyes > Lamniformes > Lamnidae > Carcharodon > Carcharodon carcharias. Next base: position 5,246,401 of record NC_054489.1, on the reverse strand, counting down.
CATTTGGACACTGGCGAATGTTAATTTAAGGTCAAAGGGCAAAAGTTGTTATTCATTTCCATTATATACCCAAAAGCCAGTGTCAGGATTGCTAGGGCAAGTCTCTTTTATTCTTTCAACTTTATTGTTCCTTATCCAATGTGTCATGAAGGTATAATAATTTTCATAATATTTTTCTGGTTTATTGTAAAGTAGACTTATGGGGGTTGTGGTTTTCTGTCTGTGTGTGTGTGATTTAATTACATGTTGTAGCCAAGCAAACTGCAAGTTGAAGTTATCGAAAGAAGTTAAGGTGTAGAAGTGTCTTTAATATGCTAATTAGTAAACATGGTTGGGGTTTTAGCATGTAAGGTGCAAAGGGAATTTGCATTTTTAGATAGATGAAGGAGGATTTGAATTTCAAAGAGGTTAATGAGAATAATATCAACATGAAAAGATTTATATTATGAGAAAGGTAAAAGTTCCAAAGACATATGGAAACATTGGAATTTACATATTAAAAAGGGAGATACATGTATAAAGGAGAATAAGGCTATGTGTCAGGGGAAGGCATTGTAAGATCTAACAATTGTGGGAAGCCTCCAGCATTGTGCATAAACCTGCTGTCTACAGAAACCGAAGCTAGAGAGAGCTATTTTGAATTCCACTGTCCAGGGTATTGTGTTAATTTGCTGTTTAAAATCTAAAATATCTACATTTGGACCATTGCCTTAAAGGGGGTGTAACTGGGAGTCAGGTTAGTTAGGAATTTTAGGAGTTATTATAGTAGTAATTTGTAGTTCTATGTATGTGCTTCAAATCTTCGCTTTTGTTAATAAATATTTTAAGTTTAGTTTTTTAAAAAATCTCTAAATTCTTGGTGGATTTATTACTTCTGAATTCAGGGCATGCATCTCAAAATGAATACAAATTGAAAAACAAATTGTGTTGTGATAGTGCGATCAAATTTCCCTCGTGGATTTGATCTGTCTGGCACACATATCTTCTGCGTCATAACAAATAGCATCCACTCTCCCTTGGTAGCTCCAGAAGCACTAGCAACCTTTCATTATCTCACCAAAGGGCCATTCATCGTTGGTCAATGAGTGGTGGGGAGTCACTGTTAGCTTTGGCCCTCCCCGAACTTAACATCCACAAACAAACTTTCCAGTAGAGGCAACTGATGCTGGAGCCCTTTCTGATCTGCATCTCTTTCATTTGGATACATGGAAGACAGCTTTACTGCTTTTACTACTGCCCATTTTAGACTGGATTGTTTCTCCTAGTTGATGGGGCTCAGTAGGAGGTGCATTTACTGACAGTGGCATTGGGCCATCCTGATTCCTAATGCATTATTTTCTTCTCCCATTTTTCCACCTCTGCTCCAGCCCAGGTGAGGTAAGTCAACAAGTGGTGATTAAGTGACTGCAAACCTAGATAGTAAACATTGGCCTCCCACCTTGCATCCTCCATAACCCCAGGGAGTGGAAGTGAAAATTAACCCCATTGGTTCCATTCAGCTCAGCCTGAATTGGAGGTTCTGAAGCTGGAGGAGTCCTTACAGTTAAGAATTGATTGTTAAGAGTTGATGGGTGGGGAGAGGTAAGGATTAGCTGTCGTGCACTTTAGGGAGGCCTGAGGTTGTGAAAAGCTGTTACTGTATGTAAGCTCTTGCTATCTTCTTGAGGAAGGTTTGTACCTATCTGCTTTTGGACTCAGGAGTCTTCTTTGAGTGAAGTGTCCAAAAACATTACAAACTATGAACTGAATTCCCAGTTTACTCAAAATATTTAAAAATATAAATCAATTTTTTTCCTACTTACAGTTGTGCAATCTGCTTATTCTGTTTGATCCCCAGTTTGGAGTCAGTCTGTCCAGGTGATGATGAGGGGGTTCCTGTCTTCTTTAGATTTTGCCTCCCATTGATTTGAAATTTGCAAACTTTGTTGAGATTTGCATCTCTCTCTGCAGCTTTTGTGATCAAGCCACAATCCCACTGCCGCTTCAACCCTTTGCATTTGTCCCCTAACCATACCTTGATAAGTTTTTTTTACCTTCTAAGTGTCAGTAATCCTCGAGTGGGTGGCTGATTTTGCTTTGGCTCAGGTTACCAACGCTCCAGAGATATCCTGGAATCCCAAGGAATTGAAGATTAATCTCCAGGACATTGCTGTAAGCAAACCAGGAGAAAAAGTACTCAAGAGACATTATAAATAAATTCTGTTTTTGCATTTGCATTGAACATTTCTATTTATTAGTTGTAAAAAATATTGGAGGTGGAGAAACAAATTTTTTTCACTGATAGGGCTGAACCTTCTGTTCTGGTGTCTAAGTCCAGTGGTAGGCAGGGAATTCGGAATGATTCCCACTGGGCAGCGGGATGGCTGGACACACGCAATCTTCCACTGTTCAGCTCATTAATTAAGCATCTGTGAGGAGCATGCTGAATCTCATGGTGGGGAAGGCAGGAAGTTGCCTCGCTGTTACATCATGGGGACAAAGGTCCTGCTGCCATATTTAAATGGCACCCAGACAGCCATTAACTTACTGCAGGCCAGGAGCTCCACATTTCTCCTCCAGATTCCTTGCGGCCGTAGTTCGTACTAGAGAAGCAGATGTGGGCAACCACATCCTGGGAAATATGAAGGAAGTCTAGCATTGCCTTTCACTCATTTCTAGATAAGACCACCCATCTGCGATACACTCATGGCCGGGCCAATGCTCGCCGTTGCTGTGGTCCATGTTTGCCAGCATCTTGACCTTCTTTCAGCCCCCCTGCCACTTGCCAGCCTGCGATGGATCCTCCTTCTCCTCTTCTGGGTGAGAGCCAGTACCAAGGCAGGGTTGCCTGCAACCTGCATCATTGATGCCTCAGTGGATCTGTGAACAAACTGAAGTGATAAATTTAGTGAGGATATCCTTTATAGGTTTCCATTCACCTCGAAGCCACCAAGACGGTGTTGAGCCCTTTGCCTGGCCTCCCTCTAGCCATGGCATCCCCACCCCACCCCTCCCAGATGAAGGACACCCTGGAGGACCAGAGATGGGTGTTCCTCCTGTTCATACATGACTGCACATGGACACAATGCTTTTTGATCAGGGTGATGAGAGCCATGTGCAAGAACCATCCCTCTGACGCTATTCCTTTTGTCTCCACTACCCTCAAGACGCTATAGAGAGACCAGTGCCTTGGCAGCATAGAAAGAAGCAGCACACGAACCCTTGTCAGCCATGACCATTCACCCAGGAGGTTGGAGGTTTGGAGTCGGGAGTTGGTTGCCGTCCACTAGCCGTGGCCCTTGGAGACATCCACCTCCCTCCATCCGTCTCTTCATCACTGCCTCTGACTGCAGCCAATGGCAAATGGCACAGAATGAATGGCAGCTCCACACCTTGCTGGGATCTTGATGTTATGAGACCCGTGAGTCAGGAACAAACCTGCTGCCGCATGGGCTTCACCGTAGAGAGGAGAGCACAACTGATCATCTTTGACATTCAGTTGCCTCATAATTATCAGGGTGTCCCTTTAGTTTGCCATGTCCATCCACCCAAAAAGATCTTCCTCCCACTTTGAGGGATCTCACTTGCTAATTAAGTGCATGGTCAGGATCAGATTTGAAAAATGGTGTGCATCACCTTCCAAAATTGGCCCACCACCTTCTACTCTCCCCCTGTCACCCACTAACTTCCCTTCATCACCCTTGACCCACCCAATATCATCATTCATCTCCCCTCTTGAACCTCCCCCCATTACCCTGGATCCTAGTATAATCCACTTAGAGCTGATACCCATTACTATCCCCATGCCCACCCTGACCCTGCCACCTCTTGTTATCCCAGCCACCTGTCTAATCCGCTTCTAGGACACCCCCCCATGAAACCTTCACCTACCAAACTATCACTGTGGATCTGCCACCCCACTGCATCTCACTCCCCTCAATGACTTTGAGTGTTCCTTCCTATTACCAGTATCCCGAGTTCACCTCCCGGGACTCCACCATCAACACTACCAACCCCACCCTCTAAGATACTCTCTTCCCCCATTTCCCCAGAAAATCTCCCCCCACTTCCTAGCTTAGCCTGCCTCCCCTGCCCTGCCTTTGTTCCACCCTACCCAACCTTCCAGCCTTCAGCTGCTTCCCACGTCCAACCCTAGCACAGCGTTTGCTGCTGGCACTTAATATGAGTGAAGTTATGCAAGGTCTCCAAGAAGGCAAAAGCAATGTCAACCGACCCCAAAGTCATGGAAGAAGTGAAGCTCACCAAGTGCATGCCACTTATACACAGCCGTAAAACTGAATGCCATAAGTTCTTGCTGGGGGGATCTTAATTTGGAGGGTGAACTTAATTCATGGTGAGGTGTCTTTTAAAGAGTTTATCCTGCCGCCAGCAAACAGGTATTTTACCTCCAGTCAAATGGAGTGTCCCCACCCATGATGATTCCCAATGCTGGCGGGACTGGAAGATTCCACCCATTATCTTGGTGAATTCAACTGGGGAACAAGGAATCTGTAGATAAAAGCAAAGTACTGCAGATGCTGGAAATCTGAAATAAAAACAGAAAACGCTGGAAAAACTCAGCAAGTCTGGCAGCATGTGTGGAGAGACAAACAGAGTTAATGTTTCCAGTGTGTATGACACTTCTTCAGATACTGAGATATTGTTTCCTGTGTCTGGGGAATCTGAAACAAGTTTCAGGATAAGGGGCCGATCATTTAGGATTGAGAGGAGGAGAAATTTTTCATTCAAAAGGTTGCGAATCTTTGAAATTCTTTACTCTGGAGGGTTGTGGATGCTCCATCATTGAATATATTTAAGGCTGAGGTAGACAGATTTTTAGTCTCTCAGGGAATTGAGGGATATGGGGAGTGGGCGGGAAAGTGGAGTTGATGCCCAAGATCAGCCATGGTCATGTTGAATGATGGAGCAGGTTTGATGGGCCGTTTGGTCTTCTCCTCTCTTATTTCTTATGTTCTTATGTTCTTACCTGGTCTGGCCTAAATGCAAGTCCAGACCCACAGCAATATGGTTAACTCTTAACTGCCCGCTGAAACAGTCTAGCAAGCCCTCAGTTTGATACAACCGGTACAGACAAAAAAAAAGCACTGTGGGTGTACCTATACTATGTGGATTGCAGGGGTTCAAGATGGTGGCTCACCAATACCTTCTCAAGGGAAATTAGGGATGGGCAATAAGCGCTGATCTTGCCAGTGATACTCATATCCCAAGGACAAATAAAAAAACTTTGAGAAATTCCTGGCACCCTGGTCCCTTTTCCTGTTGAATTCCCAATAGACCAGATAGGTCACACCTAAGGTATGAAGTAAGCAGCGGGGCAATGCTTCATGTTGCCACAGCAGGGTAACTATAAGAGCCTCAGTGGCACAATCATTGCCCACCAAACACTGGCACAGTGCAAGAACCAGCCTACTATGCTAGCACAACTGCCACACTGGAAACAATTCCATGGAGTGCTTTGGTTTCAGAATCAATCAAGCTTGCTCATTTCTTTAGTCAGTGCAGACTCTGTGTAACTCTAGCCACCATGGAGTGGGTCATCATCAGTAGTCAAAGTCTGTAGGCCCTTAGATAGTTTTGTTAGTCAGCAAGATCCAACAACACAGGAACGGTTTATATTTGTTTGCAAGAATTGTTATCGTTGGTCCAAATGCCCAATATCTCTCACTATCAATGTGACATGAGTACTACAACATGTATCCCATAGTAAACAATGCATACTACACCATTTATACTGCACCAGAAAGAAAGACTTGTAATTATATGGTGCTTTTCATGACCTTAGGATGCCCCAAAGCACTTTACAGCCAATGAAGTACTTTTGAAGTATAGTCAATGATATGGTATAGGAAACAGCAGTCAATTTGCGCACAGCAAGATCGCACAAACAGTCATGTGATAATGACTAGATCATTTGTTCCCATGATGTTGATTAAGGGATTGGCCAGGATACTAGGGTGAACTCCTCTGTTCTTCTTCAAGATAGTGGCATGGAATATACTACCATGGATCATTTATAATACATTCTCTACCATCATATTATACCACACTGTGGCTCATTTGTACGCTTATCTCTAAGTTACAAGATTGTGGGTTCAAGTCCCACTCCAGGACTTGAGCACCAAAGCCTACACAGACACTCTAGTACAGTACCAATGAGGGAGTTCTACACTGTCAGAGGTGCTGTCTTTCACGTGAGACATTAAACTTAGGCCCCCATATGCCCTCTCAGGTGAATGTAAAAAAACCCTATTTCAAAGAAGAGTAAGGGTCTCCCAGTGCCCTGGTAAATATTTACCCCTCAGTCAGCATCACTAAAACATATTACCTGATCATTAATGCTGTTTGTGGGAGCTTGCTGTGTGCAAGTTGGCTAGCAGTGTTACCTCTATTACAACAGCTACCTTTTCTTTCATGGGGTGTGTGTGTCACTGGCAAAGCTATGCAATTGCCCATCTCTAATCATTGTCCTTTGGACTACACTTCATAAGTTAATTGGCTAAAACATACCTTGGGATATCCTGTGGTAGTGAAAGGTGCTATATAAATGCAAGCTGTCGCGCATTGGACATGTCAAACAACCATTTCAGAACCTATCGAACCGGAGTGGAAGCAAATCACTCTCAATTCTGAGGGACTAGAAGAAAGGAGCACAAGCCTTCTTCTGTTGTGTATTCTGTCAGTGCACCACGTGTACTGGGATATTGTGAATGTGGTGTTTGTCAGTGCGTTCTAACCCAAAAGCACAATTGGAATGAAGGGGTAAAAAAAGCTAGGAATTTGAGTCAAACCACATGAGAACAAGCAATTACAGGAGCTGGGAGTCATCCAGAATCCCGTCATACACCGTTGCAGCCTAAATAAACCCTCCTATGGCGAGGGAGCCAGTCACAGAAGCTGGGAGTGGATGCAAGATTTGTCCACGTCGGCACTACCGCAACATGGATCCCTCAGCACTGGTACGGTGTGTAACATTTGAAGTATTTTTCTTCCCCTCTTTAGGTCATGTCACTTTCGGTGGATGATGCCTCTGGTGAAACAGACTGTGAGGAAGGTGAAACCAGCATTGCTCTCCAGACTGCCTCTTCTTTCCTCGCTGAATTGGCTAAGATTTATTCCTCTGACATTTTTCACATACCAGTTTGCACAGATATAGACCCCGGACAGTGTGCGACCTAACTAGATTTCTTCTGGCAAGAATCAGTCGCTAACTTGTTTGTAAAATAAAACTAGAAGGCAGTTCAGTAAAATGAAACTAAACGGGTTGCCTGTTCCTTAATGCTTAGTTTGCGTGTGCGATGAGGCGGTGGGGGAGGAGGAAACAAAATTAAAGAAAACTTGTCAAGTTACAACAAAAAAAAAATCACAGAGCCAGCTGGTATCAAATGATAGAATTTTTTATTTGCTTAATGAGTTCGGAAGTTTCTGTAAGTTCAGATCCAGGCTGCTTTGCTGAAACGCATTTATGTCGATATCGTGTTAAGATGCAAAGAGAAAGTTTTATTCGACCTTTAAACGAGAATCTGTCTGATGTGATTCTTCCTGTCTTCCCTTGAGGATCCGCCGTGCAGAGGTCTCCCAAGCCGAAGGTTCTGTCATACACTCCGGCTCTGTAACTGAGAAAAGTCAGTGCATGACAGAACTTTGTTTTGGAAAGACCCCAACTACAAACTAAAACCAGGCGAACTGGCTAAATACTGCAAATTTCCCAGCTGTTAAACAGAAGGCAATTTTTACCATTATAATTTTTTAAAAAGTTAACTTTTGTTGATACAAAGTTTGTTACTTCATTTATTTATGCGTGTGTAGATCAAAAAGTTAACTTTTGTTAAAGTTTTCAGTTACCACATTTATTTTTATGTTTTATATATTCAAAAACATTCGTGGTTACAAAGTGTGTTGCTTTAAGAGCTTAGAAGATGTCTAGAAGATATTTTAAAGTTTGAGTGAAATTTTTAATTTTACCCTGGATGATTTTTTTTTGAGCTGTGTCTGTGTGAAGTTGTGATAATCGTCTGGGTCAATCTGTGATGTGGCGTTAGCGGAGACACGTGTAACGCTTCCGGGCAGCCAGTGTTAGGAGAAATGTTGGTTGGTGTGAATTTCAGGTACATGACTGGATCAGCTATTCAAAGCACCATCACAGAACGCAGCTTAAAACTTGACTTTGAGTGTGGGACCGAGTCGCCTTTAAACAAAACATGCAGAGCTCCCTTCAAATCTGATTTCTCTATTTTAAAAAAGTGTCAAAGGGAACAGACGGACGGAGGGAGGATTAGGGTTGTTACTGTTTTTTTAAGTGCTGCTGATTTAAGTTCACTGCTGAGTTAATAGTAACCAGACTCTTATTTGCATATGTAACCGTCACTGTATTATATGTGACACATTTTGAGAGGCCAGAAGAGTCTAATAATAAACGGAGATGCCAATGAGTTGCAGGCAGGGTTGGAATTTGGGGCAGGATTTGGAGAATGCAATATCTGTTTACAGGGTATATATTTTTAAAGGAGTCTGTAGCAAACACAACTCCAGTAAAATGCAATAAGTGGAGGATAGTTGCATACAAATTATGTACAAAATCAACGTCAGTCACTTGCAGCTGTGGTTGACGGGACAGCTACCCAAACATTCTGGCTGTGAAGTGTGGCGACGTTTATATGCCTCCCATATAAATGTAAGGAGTCCACATCATGAGGCACAAGAGGAGGTGAAAACATTAATTGTCATTTTAAAATAAAATGGATATTTTGGTAGGTTTCTGCATTTTAACAACTAGTATTTATATTGTGCCTTTTAAATTTAGCAAAACGCCCAAACTTCTAAAGTGACATTGGGCAAAATTGATAGTAAGCCACAGAAGGAGACATTAGGGCAAATGACCAAAAGCTTGGTCAAAGGGGGATCTGAAAGGAAGGGAGAGGCGCCAAGAGGTTTAGGGAAGGAATTCCGAAGCTTGAGGCCTAGATAACTGAAGGTACGGCCACCAGTGATGATTAAAACCAGGGATGTATCAGAGGCCAGAATTGCAGGAGCACAGAACTTTTGAGGGTTATGGGGCTGAAGGAGATTATAGAGGTAGGGAGGGGTGAGTCCATGGGGGGGATTTGAAAACAAGATGGGAGTTTTAAAATCATTGTGATTTCAGCACAGTTCTTTCAACAGCCAGCTGGATTGCAGTTCTAGTACACTGGCGCCCTGTCAAATAGAAATGATTGGCAGAGTTGTTGGGTCCTGGGTGGAAGATGGATTGCACCATGCCACTTTGTTTCTCTTGCCCAGGGAATGAGTAGATTCATCTCAGGGACCTTGATTATAAAGCTTTTTGAGCGTTGTGTACAAACTGTCCTTGTGTAAAAGTAAGGAGTCATACAATCATAAAGATTATACACATCAAAAACAGGAAAAATAAATGTCAGATGACCTGTTAGTCTTTACATCTTGGCCTTCTGATTGGCTGCACAACATTTGTTAAGTCAATTTTCAGCCAACTTTAAAACAAAACTTGCTCCAATGTTCAGAAAAACTTGCATTTATTTGGCAATCCCAAAACCTTTTACAGCCAATTAAGTGCTATTTTAAAGTGTTGTACGGTATAGGGAAGTCAGTTCATGCACAGCAAACTCCCACCAACAGCAATGACCAGATAATGTGTTTTAGGTGTTAATTGGAAGGATAAATGTTGGCCAGTGCACTGGAGAGAACTTCCCTTCTCTTTTCAGTTAATGCCATGGAATCTGTTTCACCCATCAGAGGAGGTGGATGGTACCTCAATTCAATGTCTCATTTGAAAGATGCGCCTCTGACAGTGCAGCACTCCCTCAGTACTGGATGTGTCACCCAGATTTTGTGTTCACATCTTCCAGAGTGGGCTTGAAGCTATGACTTTTTTACTCAAGAGATGGGAGGGCTACAACTTTCTACAAGTGGGATCACCACAGGCTGAAATATTTCATGTAAGGTCTGATGGTCACTGGAGTAAAGGTCCACTGGTGAGGTGTACCAGCAAGTGTGTTCCATATATCAGTGAAACTGGGATAAGCCTAGGCAAAGCATGGACAGTCAGAAGCCCTTGTGTTTCTGCCATCCTGTCCCTGTTCCCACTTCCCTTGACTTGACTCTTCCATTAGCGTTGCATTGACCAGATTGTTTTGTCAACCAGGCCTTAAGTTGTGTTTGATACTCATTCTCTCTCCTCCCTCTCTCTCTCTCTCTCTCTCTCTCTCTCTCTCTCTCTCTCTCTCTCTCTCTCTCTCTCTGTTGAATGGGCAGCTCCTCCGGCTTAATGCCAGATGGAGAGGCTCAGTAAATATTGTGTTACAAAACATGTTTGCTTTTCATGGTTTGCAGTTCCTGAAGGACATCACCAGTGGGAACCTCTCTCTCACTGTATAATTACATTCCATTTGAATCACAGAATTTGTGCCATCTTAGGCAGCTATTCTAAGAGACCATTGCAAAACCAAGAGACATGTCTGCACAATTGTTTCTACGCTGTGATTGTGACTTTAAGGCTTCAACTCCACCCTCCTGGAGGGAAGGGGGCCTTTTAAGTGAGTGGGAATTCTTGTCACTTCCCCAACCCCCACCCCTCCCCCATCATCCTGCTGCCTTCCCACAGGTTTCCAATATTATTAACCTTACCTTTTGAACAGGCAAGTGGAACAACTACCCCAAGTTGATGGGGTCCCCTTTAACTATGTAGATTTGGTCCTGATCGACAACTTTTGTTGGAGGCTTGAGTGTGGGGGGTAGCAGTTCATATTCCATCACCAGGCCAGACCTGCCAGGAAGGGGAATGGGTGTCACAGGAAGCCCAGGAAGGTAAGCTTTTAATTTTTATGTTAAGTTTTCCTGTGGGACTAAGGGTGTTCCATCAAACCCACAAAAAAGTTGTGGGCCTCCCTTCCCTCAGGTCACTCAACCCCATCATCATTGTTTCTATTCATCTGAGAGGACAAATAAGGCCTCAGTTTAACATATGATCTAAAAGACAGCACCTCTGACAGTGCAGCACTCCCTCAGTACTACATTGTGAGTGTCAACTTAGATTCCAGACTCGAGTCTGTGTGAAATTTGAACCCATTAACTGCTGACTCTGACAGTGTCACAGAGAAGCAAGAGTGACACTGACACGGTTAGGCTGAGGAGTACTGCTTGTTGCTCACGCTCTCCTCAGCCAATTTCCAGGTCCCCTTCAGGATCCCAGGACAGAGATCAACATGGAACATAAATAGAGCAGCAGACAGATTCCAATGAGTAATGCAACGGGGCATTGACAGCAACTTGAATCATGCTAGGAATAGGAAGTTTAAACCCAATTTAGAAACAAACACTAGCCATTGACCTGGATGAAAATGTCTCTTATCTTGTGGTTTTAGGAGCCCTCTCTCTACACTGTCAAAGCAATCATCATCCTGGACAATGATGGAGAGCGTCTGCATGCCAAGGTAACTCCTAAAAGGTTGCAGTTTGATAAAGCTGTTGTTTCCTTAGTAACCTTCATGGGAATGATTCTCTCTCTCTCTCTCTCTCTCTCTCTCTCTCTCTGGTTCTTTCTTATTCTTCTGTTCCACAGTATTATGATGATGCCTATCCTTCCACAAAGGAACAGAGGAATTTTGAAAAGAATATTTTCAGCAAGACACATAAAAATGACAGTAAGTGTGCCTACCCTCCTTTACCAGTGCCATTGCTAAATTTGGTTTAAGCTCTCCACCTTCACTCTCCTCCCACTCCTTAGGGTGGCTGTGTGATTTGTTCTGTGTGGGACAGAACATCACAGCCAAACCTAATCCTGTTCTCATGCAGATTCCTTTCAGTTCTAGGCACTGTATCTCAGGAAGGATATATTGGTCTTGGAAAGAGTGCAGCACAGAATCACCAGAATGATACCAGGGTTAAATTGTGAGGACAGATTGCCTAAATTAGGCTTGTATTTCTATGAGCATTGAGGATTAAGAGGTGATCTAATTGAAGTGTTTAAGATGATTATAGGGTTGACAGAGAGAAACTCTTATCCTTTGATATGGGAGCCCAGAACAAAATTAGAGCTAGGCTGTTCAGGGGTGATATTAGGAAGCACTTTCTCACATAAAGGGAAGTGGAAATCCGGAATTCTATTCCCCTAAATCTTGGGGTTAATTGAAAATTTCAAAACTAAGATTGATAGACTTTTATTGGTCATGGGTATTAAGGATTATGGAACCAAAGCAAGTAGGTGGGGTCAAGAGACAAATTAGCCATGATCTGATGAAATTGCAGAATCATCTCAAGGGGCTGAATGCCTCCCTCCTTTGTGCCATAATGTCTCTACAACTACTACTGGACTGAAATCAAGAGTGGGCACCATGACTGATTTCTGCCATCCCCTCCTGAGACTGAAAATGAGATGCATTCTAGTGCTCATAATATTGTCTGCCTGACATCAGCTGACTTAGCACTGACCAGAGACACGGCAATGGTTTAAATGATTCTTTGTCTCACTGGCTGGAGAATTGACCCACTATATCACTGGGGTGGGAGTGATTTAGGCAATCTTAAGAAAACTTAATTTTTAAAAATTAATCCTTGGGATGTGAGCATCACTGGCTAGCCAGCTTTTAATATTGCCCATCCCTAATTGCCCTTGAGAAGGTGGTGATGAGCCTCCACCTTGAACTGCTACAGTCTGTGTGGTGAAGGGATTCCCACAGTGCTGTTAGGAAGGGAGTTCCTGCAATGGTGAAGGAACGGTGATATATTTCCAAGTCAGGATGTTGTGTGGTTTGCGGGGGAACTTGCAGGTGGCGGTGTTCCCATATGGCTGCTGCCTTTGTTCTTCTAGGTGGTAGAGGTCATGAGATTTGGCAGGTTCTGCTGAGGTAGCCTCTTTGAGTTGCTACAGTGTATCTTGTAGACAGTTCACATGTGCAGCCAGTGTGCTCTGGTGATGGAGGTGGTGGATGGCAGGCTGATCAACTTGAACTAAAAAACAGTTCAAAGTTACTGATATCAAGAGAAGGTCACAGAGTTTGTGATCTCCACATATCGAGAAAAGGTTGCTGATGTTCTGATATTAAGATGTGTATGTGTACTAAGAGTTGACATGTGACTTTTAACTGAGATTATGAAATCCTCTGTATAACAATAGACTGTGTCAGATGCAATTCACTGAGATGAGTGTTAAGTCATCCATTTTGGATCTAAGAAAGATGGATCAGCCTATTTTCTAAGTGGTGAGAAGTTAGGAACTGTAGGGCAGTAAAGAGAGTTAGGGATCCAGGTACAGAAATCATTTAAAAGTTTTTGGGCCAGCGCAATAATTATTTTAAAAGGTTCATGGAATATCTCAAGGGGGCTGGAAGAAGTAATATAAAAGGGTGCAAGTTGGTTGCCAGCTATAGAAAGCTCCAGTCAAAGCTGATCAGGAGTAACAGCATTCAGTTTTGGGCATCACACCTCAGGAAGGATATATTGGACTTAGAGAGGGTGAAGCACATGTTTACCTGAATGTTACCAGGAATAAAAGGGTTAAATTTATGAGGACTAATAATAGAGTAGAAGAAATGCGAAATATTGTGGATACTTTTAATCTGAAATAAAAACAGAATGCTGGAAATACTCAATAGGTCAGGCAGCATCTGTTATGCACTTCCTAGCATTCTTGGTAATATTTATGTCAGTTGTAACAGAATTGGCGGATAAAAGGGATATTCACTGTTCACAGAATTTTTTGCCTCTAAAGCAACGCTTCGAGATTAAAAAGTAACCTCTAACTTTTAGCAATTCTGATGCAAGGTCATTGAGCTGAAGCGTTAACTCTGCTTCTCTCTCCACAGATGCTAAGTGTTTTCAGTATTTACTGCTTTTATTGCATTGATGAGGCTTGTGTTCACTTGACTATAGAAGATGAAGAGGTGATTAAATTGAGGTATTTAAGATAATTAAAAGTGCTCTGCTAGATAGGGATAAGTTGTTTCCTCTAGCAGGCAGTTCCAGAGCATAACCTTAAAATCCAAGTTAGGAAATTTGGGGTGATGTTAGGAAGCACTTCACACAAAGGGGCATGGAAATCTGGAACTCTCTTTCCCCAAAAAGCTGAGACTGGGGATCATTTGAAAATTTCAAAACTGAGATTGATTTTTGCTAGGTGAGGCTATTGAGGGATACAGAATCAAGGCAGGTAGATGTAACTAAGACATTGATCAGCTCCAAAATGAAGAGCAGATTAGAGAGAGAGGAAACTGGAAGGACAAAATTGTTTAATCCCAGTGAAATTCTGACCCTCTCTGTCCTTTGACTGAAACAGGTGAAATTGCATTCCTGGAGGGATTGACGATCATCTATAAAAGTTCTGTCGATTTGTACTTCTACATCGTAGGGAATTCACAGGAAAATGAGGTAAAAAAACCTCTTTTGCTCAATTTGCAACAGGTGTGTTGGGAAGTGCTAAGTGGAGTCCAAATGCCACCGGAACACGCAAGAAGTTGTTGCCTATACGTTCTGACACAGCCTCCTGTGGAACAGCTCACAGCAACAGTGGCAGGAGCCTTGGGGGAATCTCTTGCCGCTCTTACAACTGGTGCAAGGATTGTCAAGAATTAGGGAGAGAATAAAAATATTTACACTTCACAGAATTCTTGATCTCTATAGTAATGTTCAGTACTGTAGAGTAATGTTGTCACTATTTCTTGTTATATTATTTAGATAGTAACAAAGAGTAGCAAAAAGTAGAATTATAACATAGTGTGGAGCAACATAATTAAAAAGTGATATGGTTTGACAGTAATGTAGCAGTATAGAATTAAGAGTGACAGTATTACAGTGATGGATTGTAAGAGAGATGACTGTGGGGTAGATTGTGTCTTTGCAACAGTGTAAAGCAGCTGTGTGTGTGAGAGAGACAGACAGAAGCTTGCTCAATATCTTCCTGATTGACTTCAGTGAAAATAAAAATAGGTCGGCTGATTTGCTGTTACCCATTTAACACTGTTACACAAAACCTACCCCTGTGTGTGATTATTACTGTATGGGTGCTTAACCCTTTCCAATAACATTGCTTTGTGCTCAATTTTAACCCAGTTATTTTAAGCAGGTTGTCTAAAAATAACAAATGTTAGAGTTCTCTCCACTAATACCTTGATTCTTAACCATGCCAAGTGACACATGAGGCAGATGAAGCACATGCTTATGTCTGTTTCTGTAGCTAGTTTTTCCCTGGAACAGGTCATGAGCCTGTCACCAGAAGCTATAGTTTCACAGTGCCACTCTGCATCAAGCGTGGCTGACCGGGAGACTCTTCCACTCTTGCTGCCTTCCATAGGCATATTGGAAGGATTTACTGGTTGATATCCAACTTATATTAAAATAAAAGCAAAATACTCTGGAAGCTGGAGATCTGAAATAAAAACAGAAAATGCTGGAAAAATGCAGCATCTGCGGAGAGAGAAACAGAGTTAATGCTTTGAGCCCAAGATGCCTCCTTCGGAACATTTTCGGAACTCGGTTCTGATTGTTATTTCTAGCTTAGAGCAGCAGACATATCTCTCCGACAAGACACCATTGTTATATCTAATTTGTTCACCAATTATCTCCTCTCTTTCTTGTATGATAACTCTTGTCCATTTATAAAATGTAACAATTATCAGCTCTTTCAGACATGGCAGCTTGTTCATTATGTCTGTAATGTTTTACATATCCAGCTGTCTGAACTGCACTGGGAGTTTGCTGCATATGTTATTCATAGTTTTATTTTAAAAAGTGGGCTAGGATTTCTAGAGACCCAATCAGCAACCAGATCCTGGGGTTTGGGGCAGTTTCCACCCATCCCATGCCATTGATCTGACTCATTCCCAAATCTTAGGGACAAAGACATTGGAATCATATGAGGGAGAAAGAAATAGGATATTTTAATAGGAAGATGTGAAGTAAATAGAGTGGGAGGAGGGTCAAGTGGAGCATAAAAACCAACAAAGACATTTTGAGTTCGTTCAAAACTCTGTCCTAACTCACACCAACCCCATTCACCCATCACCTCCATGCTTGCTGATTTACATTGGCTTCTAGAGAGCCCTTAATTTTTAAATTTTCATCCTCATTTTCTAACCCCTCCAAGGCCTTGCTCTTCCTTGTTTCTGTAAACTCCTCCAGCCGCACAACTTTCCAAGGTCTCTACACTCCTCCAATTTTACTCTTGTGAACATCCCAAATTTCCTTTATCCCAACGTTGGCGGCTGTACCTTCAGCTGTTTGTGACCTATAATCTGATATCTCCTTTGCTGTTTAAAAACCCTCTTTAAAACCAGCTCTTTGAGCTTTTCACAGACTCTCCTAGTGCCTCAGCCATTCTTTTCTTTCATTTCATTACCCTTTCACTGACACAACTTGTCTGTTTTTCCAATGTTAAAGGTGCTATGTAGATTCAAGATATTGTTGCATCAGCATAATTCTGATTTTCTGTGTAAAATAATTGGTATCATTACATGAAGTTCACTCAGTTATAATATCATGGACATCAGTGTAATGTGTAACTGATTCTGTCTATTTACAGCTCATGTTAATGGCTGTTCTCAATTGCCTGTTCGATTCTTTGAGCCAAATGCTGCGGTAAGTGAGACTATATAAGTTTTTTTTTTATTCATGCACTGGTTGGGCCAGCATTTATTGCCCATCCCTAACTGCCCTTGAGAAGGAAGCGGTGAGCTGCCTCCTTGAACTGCTGCAGTGCCTCTGGTGTAGGTACACCCATAGTGCTGTTAGATAGGGAGTTAAGCCTTTACTCTGTTTAACTATAGCTCAATGAAAACATCCTATCTCTTCTCTGCCCCCCCCCCCCACCCCCCAACTCCCTTCTCACCCATTTGATTTATGGCCTCCCTGCTCCCAGCTCTGGACACTGTCAGGTTGAATCAGATTGTTTCCAACCTTGGCCCTCAGTTGACCCTGAGATGAGCCTCTGAACCCGTAACCACACCATCACCAAAGACCACCTACTTGCACCTGAGTAAAACCTCCTGTTTCCAGCCCTGCCTCAGCTCACCTACTGCTGAAACCTCATCAATGCTTTTGTTACTTCTAGGCTTCACTAATGAACTTGAGCTTATCCAAAATTCTGTTGTCCATATCTTAACTCCCACCTGGTCCCATTCACCAAACAGCCCTATATTGGCTTTTAGTCCAGCATCACCTTGATTTTAAAATTCTGATCCTCGTATTCAAATCCCTACTTGGCCTCACCTATTTCTAACTCTGTAACCTGCTTCATCTTTGTGTTCCTACAATTTTGGTCTCTTGTGTATTCCCTGCTTCCTTCACTCCATTATTAGTGCCCATGCCTTCACTGTTTAGGCCCTAAGCTCTAGAATTCCCTCCCTAAAGCTCTCCTTTCCTGCACCTCTCTTCCTTTGAAGCCCCTCCTTGCAACCTACCTATTGGTAACCAAATCTTTATTCTCCTCCTGTGGTTCTGTGTCATCTTTGTTTGATTTTGCTACTGTGAAGTGTCTTGGGATATTTTGATATATTTAAGATGTTATGTAAATACAAGTTGTTGGTATTATTCTCTGGTACCATTCATAGCCCAATCAAAGAGATCATCAATATATAAAAATTATAAACCTTCTATTGTTACAAAGAGGGGTCAAATGGTTTCCTTCTTTGTCCACTCCTCGTTTGACTGTAACAGGTTTTTTTTGTTTGAAAAAGATTTACTTGCTACTTAATTGTTTGTGTTGTGATCATAATAACCAATAGGACGGGTTTTTTGAAAGCGATCACTTTTTTATTCTTAAACCAGTCTAAGTAAAATAATGCAACTTTCACACACGAGCAAAGTTCTCACACGCAAATACAGATTACAGAGCGGAGAAGGATATGTTGACCAAATTTAGTCCATAAAAAGGTAAAATAGTCTATGCTCTGTAGTTTGGTGCCCTGGCTGGCTTTAGGCTGAACTCGATGGTCTTGATGCTTCTGATTTGTAGATGTAGATGACTGAGTTGGTTGTTCTTTGGGAGACAGTAGTTTCTGCAGAAATCTTTGTCTGCAGCAGGTCATCCCTGGATGATCATAGTCAGCAAACATCAGCTCACCAGATGGGTTGGAGAAAAAAGGAAGCAGAAGGGATGCCACTTAGGTATTCTCCATAAGCTGCTTGTCCTCACTTCTGCTGAGAAAACATGGGCTTAAAGCATATAAAGGATTAGTTTGTCACGGGACCTTCCTTCTCCAACTGCCAGGGGAATTAAAAAAAAAAGATATTGTCCATGTATTCCAAAGGTGACTTGAGTAGCTCATGTCTGGAAGCTAACCTAGCTATGTCCCATTGTCCAATGGTCTGTCTTCGTTGAATAAATCAGGTAATTGCCATAGATGCCTTGTTACTGAAACAGGAGATGAGTGTTTCACAGTCTACTGAAGTACTGAAGTCATTGTCTTTGGACAGACGGATTTCACTTCAATGATTTAGAATATGGAATGGATGGTAATGCAAATTTGGGTTAGCCATCTTGGGCTGTGAGTTCAAGTCACTTTTTGGTTTCTTGTGTTTTTAAGAAGTCTGTTTTTAATTGAGTTGTCCAGCTGGTGGACTAAATATCATTATTTGGCATAAAGCACATCCTCATGGCAGTATTTATTTTGGTAATCTGTTTTATATTTTTCAGGAAAAATGTGGAAAAGAAATCTCTAATGGAGAATATGGATGGTGTTCTGCTTATCATGGATGAGATTGTGGATGGAGGGTGAGATCATTTTTACACCATTTGTACTTTGGAAATTGTAGACCCAAAATCTAAGTTTCTGTCTATTTCAGGGTTGTTATGAGGACGAGGTGCATAAGTTTGGCTTGTATTCTTTTCAGTTTAGAAGATTAAAGGTGATCCATTGAGGTGATTTAAAATGATAAGATTTGATAGGGTACATAGAAAAACTGTTTTCTCCAGTGCCAGAGTCCAGAACAAGGGTGGGTAGCCTTAAAATAAGAAACAGGCTCTTCAGGGGTGATGACAGGAAACATTTCTTCACACAAATGGGAGTGGAAGTCTGAGTGACAGTGTTACTCAAAAATACAGTCAGTGACACAGGGCAGTGGATAGAAGGATTGTTTAGTTAGCGTGAGGGAGCTGGATTAACGCCAGTCAGTTACAAGCTCTAGCCATGTTTTTTATCCTGTGTTTTTACTTTGGTTCTGTCCTTCTACTCCCCTGACAGGGTCATTCTGGAGAGTGATCCCCAGCAGGTCATTCAGAAAGTGAATTTTCGGGTAAGTGTCTGTTCCAGAACATTCCTCGCATTCTACACCCTCTCTTTGTGCTCTCCTGTTTGGGGCGACTATATCTTTATTCTTTTCTTTCTATCCATCTCTCTCCCTCTCCCAATGCCAGGCAGACTCTGAATCAGCCTATGGCTTTGTTCTCTTTGACTATCTGACGAACAGTGGGAACAGTGAAGACCAATGTCATCGGCCTCTGAATTAACAGCGGGTAGCTCAGGTACAGATGTAGAATGTTATCTGGGTCTACCCTGATTGCATGTTATTGCATGGAATTGTCTGTGAACTTGATGAGGAGTTTGCCTCTGATTGAAGTCTTTACCTGGCTATTTACACAATATCATCAGCATTGATGCCATTAGTTGATCTCAGCTGAGGAGGCATTAGGAAGGAAGCTGGAAGTTTATGAAGACAGGGTAATGTGAAGTCATGTTGGGGGGAGGCTTATGCAGAGCATAAGTAGCAGCTCAAATGTGTTGTGCTGTAAAGTAATGCTTGCATTTTTATAGCACCTTTTACCAATCTCAGGACTTCCCAGAATACATTACAGCCAATGAAGTATTTTTCAAGTGTAGTTACTGTTTTAATGTAAGAAACACAGCAGTCAACTTGCACACTGCAAGATCCCATAAGCAGTAATGTGATAAAGACCAGATAATTCCGGGCGGAATTTTCCAGTCCTGCCAGCGACATGTTTCCTGGCAGCAAGTGAGGAAATTCAATGAGAGGCCAAAATTTGGAATCCCTCCGGTGGGAAAACGGGTCGGCAGTTCCCCCTCCCCACTTTCATGGAGAGTTGACTGCGGGTCGGATTTCCCGCTGATCTATGACAGGCACTCCATTCGTATGCATTAGCATGTCATGAATATTCATTAAATATGCAACCCATTGGAATCTCACTCTCCATCCTAATTACATGCCACGCCAGTGGGAAATTTAGACCAGTATGATTCACGATTAGATATTAATGGCGTGCAGCTGTCTATCCTCAGTTTTCTTGTGACTTTGAGGTGAGTGCAACATTCGGAGCCTACCTGCAACAGCGCTTCTCTGGTTCCTCAGCAATGCCAGTGTTAGCGCACACTGGTGGGGGCTTATGCTTAGGCTGCTCCCAGTGGGTGCCACTGGTGTTGAGCTGGGCTGCTCACATTGGGAGCTGCTGGGCTACTCTGGGATGACAGCCTTGGGCAGGGCTCCCCTCAAACAGAGACCAGCATGACGACCTGGGGGAAGGTGGTGTGGGGGAGGAGGGGGGGCATTGTGGAATGGATAACGGAGGCGTGAAGGGGGTATGGTGGTGTTTGAGGTGAGCACGATGGCAGGCATCGGGAAGATTGGGGGTGGGAAGCGAAAGCCCAACATAGAATACTGAAATGCAGACGCAGATTCGAATTGCATGAATGGGAGGGGATGCGTTCAGACTCTGGTGTAGGAAACGGGGTCCTGGAGTGGGTAGTGTGGCATGAGAGGGAAGAGTTGCACATTAGACTCATGAGTGGTGTCGGTGGGGGAGGGGAGGCTTGCACAACAGGGACAGGTTGCACAGAGACTCACGGAGGGGAAATGGTCTTGCCTGCCAGCCCTGAAGTAGCCAGAGAGCTGAGCGAAAGACAGTCGGTGTGAAAGACTGTTGAAAATCAACACTGCAAAAGAATCTGCACAGGAGGGATCTGAGGCTGTGTGGGAGGAGCTCATGGTTGGACTCCGGGGGCCCTGTCTGGGGGCAGCCTCACACTGCTTAGAGTAACAACATGGAAATGAACTCTCTTCCAGACTTCTATCAGCCCAGCGTTTTCAGAAGGTGCAATTGAAACCACTGACATTTGGAGTGCTTTAACTTGAGAGTGCAGGACTTGAGGTCACCAATAAAGTAGTTCAATCAGGGCATTAACAGAGGAATGTGAGAATGGAAGATGCAGCCAACCATTAAGGGAACACACCTGTTGGATATCTGCAAGATGATCAATGAAAGACGCTACATGCTTTCTCCAATTGGCGTGGCTAATGGGCCAAAGGGCATCCAGTCATTCCAAAAGTGCAGGCTAATCATAATCAGTATACCAGATCAGACATAGTAGTGAAGCATTCGGTAAGGCTGATCATACCATGGATGTGCTGAAGCCTCTTCCAACCTCCTGAGATTAAGAGATCAAGTGACTGGGATGGCTTCTTGGTCCCCTTGATCTGAGGTAGTGCCTCAGCTGAAACACTGGATCAGGGAAAGGTGAGAAATGCAGACAGCTCTAGGGCATGACAGTGGCTTTCTGCAGGTGAGTGAGAGGTTGACTATAGTGCACATCATTCCTCAATCTGTTGCACATATCTATCCACCAGGAGGAGGAGGAGGAGTGAATAATGGAGCCTGCACTTAATGCTGCTGCCTTGATGGCTGATGGCAGTGATCTGATTGAGGAGGAGAAGAAAGGCCTGGTGCTGCCTAGCACAACTTCAAGAAGAGGCCAGGCCTGAGGACCATGGTCCAGGGAAGTCCCAACAACACCTATAGGATGAGGAGGTCAGACTGATCCCATAGAGATGACTCTCAAACCAAGGGTCTATCGAAGATGCCCTTCCTATCTGGAGATGAGCGAGACAATGCTGCATTTATCTACCTTTGTCAAGAAATGTGGTCGCTTATAAGGCCAATAAATCCCCGGGGCCTGATAATCTACACCCCAGAGTACTTAAGGAAGTGGCCCTAGAAATAGTGGATGCATTGGTTGTTATCTTCAGAGATTCTATAGACTATGGAACAGTTCCTACAGATTAGAGGGTAGTTAATATAACCCCACTATTTAAAAAGGGAGGCAGAGAGAAAACAGGGAATTATAGACCAGTCAGCCTGATGTCGTTAATGGGGAAAATTCTAGAATCCATTATAAAAGATTTAATAGCTGAGCACCTGGAAAACAGTGGCAGAACTGGACAGAGTCAGCATGGATTTATGAAAGGGAAATCATGCTTGACAAATCTACTGGAATTTTTTGAGGATGTAACTAGTCGAGTTGATGAGGGGGAGCCAGTGAATGTGGTTAATTTGGACTTTCAGAAGGCTTTCGACAAAGTCCCACAAGAGATTGGTGTGTAAAATTAAAGTGCATGGGATTGTGGGTGGTGTACTGAGATGGATAGAAAACTGGTTGGCGGGCAGGAAACAGAGTAGGAATAAGCTGGTCTTTTTCTGAATGGCAGGCAGTGACTAGTGGGATACTGCAGGGATCAGTGTGGGATCCCAGTTATTCACAATATATATTAATGATTTAGATAAGGGTATTAAATGTAATATCTGCATTTTTGCAGATTACAGAAAGTTGGGTGGGAGGGTGAGCTGTGAGGAGGATGCAGAGATGCTTCAGTGTGATTTGGACAAGCTGAGTGAGTGGGCAAGTGCATGACAGATGCAGTATAATGTGGATAAATGTGAGGTTATCCATTTTGGTAGCAAAAACAGGAAGGCAGATTATTATCTGAATGGCTATAGATTGAGAGAGGGGAATGTGCAACGAGACCTGGGTGTCCTTGTATACCAGTTGCTGAAGGTAAACATGCAGGCGGTAAAGAAGGCAAATGATATGTTGGCCTTCATAGCGAGAGGATTCGAGTACAGGAACAGGGATGTGTTGCTGCAATTGTACAGGGCCTTGGTGAGACCACGCCTGGAATATTGTATGCAGTTTTGATCTCCTTATCTGTGGAAGGATGTACTTGCTATAGAGGGAGTGCAGTGAAGGCTTACCAGACTGATTCCTGGTATGGCGGGACTGACATATGAGGAGAGATTGAGTCGATTAGGATTATATTTGCTAGAGTTCAGAAGAATGAGGGGGGATCTCATAGAAACCTATAAATTCTAACAGGACTAGACAGGGTAGATGCAGGAAGGATGTTCCTGATGGAGGGGGAGTCCAGAACCAGGGGTCACAGTCTGAGGATATGGGGTAGACTATTTAGGACTGAGATAAGGAGAAATTTCTTCAGCCAGAGAGTGGTGAGCCTGGAATTTGTTACAATGTTTTGGTCTCAACTACTTTGTGGTATGTTTTCAAGAAAGAGTTAGATATAGTTCTTAGGGTGAAAGGGATCAAAGGGTATGGGGAGAAAGTGAGAGCAGGCTATCAAGTTGGATGATCAGCCATGATCATAATGAATGGCGGAGCAGGCTCAAAGGGCCGAATGGCCTGCTCCTGCTCCTAGTTTCTATGTTTCTATATCTGCCATATTATGTGGGAGGATCTAGCACTGCGTGGGTTGGGAGGACATGCCCTGCCAGTGCCCCTTAAGGTCACCTCCGCACTCAATTTTTATGCCAGTGGATCATACCAGGGATCCATAGAGGACCAATGGAGCATCTCTCAGTCCTCAACACATATGTGTATCAAGGAGGTGACAGATGCCCTGTACAGTAAGGCTCATGATTACGTGAGATTCACACTGGATGCAGGCGGCCAGACTCCTGGGCTTTGTGGCAATCTCTGGCTTCCTTAAGAGTACATGCTGCAATCGATTGCACACATGTGGCTTTGGGAGCTCCATTAACAGGAAAGGGTTCCACTCTGTGAACGTTCAACTGGTGAGCAATCATCAGAAGCACATCATGCACGTTTATGCCAGCTACCCTGGGAGTACCCATGACTCATACATCCTGTGTCACTCCCAAATGCCTCAGATATTTGAAGGGCCGCAGTGCTTACAGGGCTGGCATCTGGGTGATGAGTACCTGCAAAAACAATGGCTCATGACATGTGCTTCCGTCTGTCCTCAGGGTGCCTTGAAGGAGAGATATGATGTGGCACATAACTCGACAAGATCCATCATAGAGCAGATCATTAGGATCCTAAAGATGTGCGTCCGATACATGGATCGCTCCAGTGGGGCTCTGCACTATCTCCACAGGGTATCCCACATAGTAGTGGTGGGTTGCATTCTGCACAACCTGGCACTTCAAAAGGGAGATGACTTGCTGGAGGGAGACATGGAGGAGGCTGAGAACTCCTCTGGTGATGAAGACCTGAAAGGGCGTGAAGCTGAGGAGGAGGGTGATGGTGAGCTTCCACAAGAGGATGCCATTGAAGCAGCTTGATGCGGAAGGCGTGTTCATGTGATACTGATAGCCACACGGTTCCAGGAGGAGTAAGGTGCAGGCAAGGATACCCAAGTGGATTTCTCCTGTCTCTGAGTGACATGCCAGTGATCTGAAAGGTCTTTATCAAGAGCAAGGTCAGCATTGGGCCTTGGCTGTCCAACCCTCGTGTTTCACCAGGCCCTAATCTTTGAGAAGGTCAGCAGCCACTCTGCGAAGTGAAAAGCAGCAAACCTGCTGCACCAGGGTCTCCAAGGTGTCAGGAACTTCAGGTGAACGAATCATTACTTGCCCTGCTATGCAATGGCAGGCGGACGAATCAGTGCCCGCCCCACCATGTGACTCAGGCCACTGGTCCATGCATTATTAATGAGATTGCAAGTGGAAGATTGGGTGTGAGAACTCAACACACCGATCAGTGGGAAACTCACTGCTAACCCCACCTGCCACTGCACCCAGTCTCCGGAGTGGAAAATTCCACTCCTTTTTTTTTCATGGTGTTGATTGAAAGATAAACATTGGCCAGAACACCATGAAGACCTCCCCTGCCCTTCTTCAAAATAGCAGCCATGGGATCTTTTGCATCCACTTGAAGGGACTTATGGCGTTTCAGTTTAATGTCTCAAAAAAAAGGGCACCTTCGACAGTGCAGCATTTCTTCAGTATAGCACTGGAGTTGTCAGTCTGGATTAAGTGCTGGACATTCTGGAGTTGGACTTCAGCCTTTAGCCTTTTGACTCTGAAGTGAGAGTTTTACCCACTCAGTCATAGCTGACACTTTCTAAAGAAGTTTACAATTGACCTCTTAACATGAGAGAGGAAATCCCCTCTGGGGTTCCTTCTCCTGATAACTGTCCAGGGGCCCCCTGCTAGAAATTGTGTGCACGCAATTGTGTTGGGCTTGGGTGTGAAGCCCTTACAGTCGAATAGCTTGTTGGCCACTGTCTAGTCTTGCGCTTGGATAATGGCCCCTGGGATGAGATGTACGAGTAAGTAATTGTTTGCTTTGGAAATGTAGACCAGATCTTCCGATCAGGATCAGAACCCTGTTCCCCACCACTATTAGACGAAAGAACACACTCTTAACTTGCTCCGGCTTTTCTGACCGATCTTCCAATGGAGGATCATCCAAATCTGACCCAGTGCAACAAACCTTAGGAGCAGCACAAGTTGGTTGCATCGTATAAATCTGATTATATTTTATTGACACCTTTTTGAGATTTCTGCACTCCACCAATTCTTGCACATCCCTGATTTTTAATTGCTCTCCAGTGGTAGCTGATCAGCTGCCTGGGCCCTAATTCTTTTTGAATTCTTTCTTTACACCTCTCCATCTCTGAATGGTTTTAAACTGTTTTGACACTTTGGGCTGAATCTTCCGGGTGGGCCCAACACGTCGATGCATAAGTGACGTTGGGCGAGTGTCCCGATGTCGTCATTCGGTGGGCGTCTGCTGGAGGCAGCTGCATGCCCCAGTGAAATGTCAACAGCCTATTAAGGCCATTAAGAAAGTAATTAAACTAAACTAGTTAAGAACACTGTCCGACCAACCTTTAAGGTTGGGGCAGCTGAAAAGCCCAATGGCCTACACGTTTTTCAGGAAACCTCATCCACGGGCGGGATGAGGTTTCCTGAAGCCTTTTATAAAGCCAATAAATTAATTTTCCCACCTTCACAAACATGTCCCAACTCGTGACACCTTCACATGAGGGGACATGTTTAAATCAATTTTTACATCGTTTATTTAAAATTTTTCATTCTCCGTTCAATCTCCCCGAAGCAGCTCTTTGCCTCAGGGAGATTGTTGCATTCTTCAGCACGCGTGCGTGAAAGAGCACAGGCCCTGACTCTCCCTCCTCCTTCCCCCTGCCCCCCCCCCCCCCCCCCAAACACACACACAGGTAGCGCTGAGTGCTACTGGCCGTGTTATGTTGGCTGGGCCTTTAATTGGCCCGCCTGCGTAAAATGGCGGCGCGCAGCCAATCGTGGGCGGTGATCGGCTCCGTGCCTGCCCGCTCTCGCCCAGCCTGCCTGCCACAGGAACAATCCTCCTCTCTAGATATCTTGCACCATCCAGAATGCATAGCTATTTGTTCTTGAACATTTATACCTGCAAGTTTATCTAATCCTCATCTGTATTACCATTTCGGAGTTGGACAAAGATGTAAGTTGGTAAAACAGTGGCAGATGAAATTTAAAACAAGCAGGTGTAAAGTGCGAGAAATATAAAGAATAAATGTCTTGTGCTGAATAATTCAGGAGGAAATTGCGAGATCTTGGGCCCTGGTCCATATAACACTCACCATCTTTAATGAGGTAATTTTGTAGTTAAGCTCTTGGGAAGTGGTGACCCTGGTAAAGCTATATTTAGAACATAAGAAATAGAAACAGGAGTAGATCATTTGGCCCCTCAAACCTACTTCACCTTTAAGATCATGGCTGATCTTCTTGTTTCAAATTCCACATTCCCATCTAACCCTGATAACCTTAGATTCTTGTTAGGCAAGGGAATCAATCTACCTCTGCCTTAAAGATATTCAATGACCCCGCCTCCACCACCTTCTGAGGCAGAGAGTTCCAAAGTCTCAAAACCCTCAGAAAAATTCTCATCTCTGTCCTAAAAGGGTGAACCCTAATTTTAAAACAGTGCCCCCAAGTTCTGGACTCACCCACAAGAGGAAACATCCTTTCGACATCCACCTTGTCAAGGCTGTTCAGGATCTTGTATACTTCAGTCAAATCACCCCTCACTCTTCTAATCTCCAGTGGAAACAAGCCCAGTCTGTGCAACCTTTCCTCATTAGACAACCCGCTCATTCCAAGTATCAATCTAGTAAACCTCCTCTGAACCGCCTCCAATGCATTTACATCCTTCCTTAAATAAGGAGACTAAAACTGCACACAGTATTCTATGTGCAGTCTCAATAATGCCCTGTATAACTGAAGCATAACATCCTTACTTTTATGTTTAACCCTCTCATAATAAAGGATAACATTTCGTTAGCCTTCTTAATTACCTGCTGTATCTGCATACTGACTTTTTGTGACTCATGTACTAGAACACCCAGATCCCTCTGCACCTCCAGAATTATGCAGCTGTTCTCCATTTAAGTAATACTCAGCCTTTTAGTTCTTCCTGCCAAAGTGAACAACTTCACATATTCCCACATTAAACTCCATTTGCCAGATCTTTGCCCAGTCAACCTATTTATATCCATCTGCAATCTCCTGATGTCCTCTTCACAACATATATCTATGTTGCTTTATGAAAGTGGCAGTGGGTCGTCTTGAACTTATTTCATAGCCACTGCCTTGCTGCATTCCCCAGCCTTATCCTGCTTCACAGTGTACCACCCTGACAGTGAGCTTTCCCTGGCAGGCTCCTTGTGGGTCCTCAATGCCTTCACGCTCAGCAGTCCCAGTATCAGCCTAAAGTTTTGCCACAGCAACAGAGACAACCTGGGCTGTCTAGGCTTAGGTAACTTTATCTCTCATTCACACATGCCCCAGCAAGCCTCAGACAGCCTTCCCCCACTCCCAGGCCCCAAGCTCCAACATGCAGGCTCTAGAAAGAAAAGATCAGCTCTGTAATTCTTGAATTAGCACCTGAGGCATACAGAGAAAGTACAACACAGGTTGAAAGTGGGAGAAAACTCAGTGTGAATGGAAGGCAAACTGACAATCGGGTAAAGAATGAAAGTGGCACAGAAACTACAACAAACACAGCCACAGGTTTATTTTTTTATATGTGAGCAATGAGGACATGAAAGACAGCTTCATTTATACAATGAGTGGTTAGGATTTGGAATGCTCTGCCTGATTTTTTTAGTGTATTCATTCATGGGATGTGGGTGCCACTGGCTAGGCCAGCATTTATTGCCATCCAAATGGCCTTTCAGAAGGCCATTAGGGGTTAGAAGCAGACTACTAGTAGCCTTCCAAAGGGAATTTGGATAATACTTGGAGGAGAAAATATTGCAGGGATATATGGAACTGGACCAACTGGGTTGCCCTTTGAAAAAGCCAGGCAGAAGCAATGGGCTGAATGACCTCCTTTTATGCTGTGTGAAGTCGTTATGATTCTATAACCTCTCCATTCTCTCTCTCTCTCTCTCTCTCTCTTTTCCTCTCTGTCATTGTTTGGACTCCTTTGTGTCAGGGGTTCTGGGCATTTCTTACGATATCCCATAATCCTCTGATTTAAATGTTCACTTTCATTAGATATCAGCTGTGTCTCAGATTGGCAAAACACTCATTTGAGTCAGGACATTGTGGGTTCAAGTCCCAATCCAGTAGCTTGAACACAAAAAAAATCTGGACTGACACTTTGGTGTAGTGCAGAGGGAGCGCACTGCTGTACTGAGTGCTTCACTGCTGGAAGTGCTGTCTTTCAGTTGGAAGATTAAACCAAGGCCATATCTGCTCTCTAGAGTAGACTTAAAAGACTTTTAAGAAGAGCAGGACAGTTATCCCAATGTGCTGACCAATATTTATCCTTCACCCAGTACCTCTTTTTACAAAAAATAAACTATTAATCATCTCATTGCTGTGTTTGGGAGCTTTCTGTGTGCAAGTTGTCTGGCATGTTTCCTGTTTTGTCAGGGCTCAGGGTTTGCCTGTTACCCTAAGAATGCTATTGTAGACCATTACTTGTAAAAACCATTCCTGTTTATTTACAGGTGATATACGTACATCTGAGCACTCTACATGAGATAGTACTTCTGCTTCCTACCAAATCTCAGCCTCTTAGTGTGACATTGTAAAATAGTATGTCCAAGGTTCCACTAGTTTCCTTCCCAATGATATTAAGGCTTGTCGGTCCCTTCTGATATTTCCCTGGTCCGTCTCAATTCTATAAGATCTCGGCTGTGGAGCTTTTCTATCACAATGCCTTCTCTCTGTTGATCTCCTATCCACCCTGTCCCCGGACTGTAGAACTTTCAAGTCTTGTGCTCTGTGCCTGAAATTGAAACACGAGCTTGACCGTCTCTTTGGTGCTCTTCACACTTCCTAACTTTCTCATGATCGTCTGAGGTAATGTTAGGTTGTAGTGTTTGTTGGGGAGCTGGGAGTTGTGTTCACAGCCATCTCCCCATCAATAGATCTGAACGCAAGAACCTGATTTTTAGCAGCGCGGTTCTGTAGTTAAGAAAGGCTTAGTTAATATCCTCATTCCTTTTTAATCGATTCCTTGATTGTTCAAACTCATCTTTCTGCTTCTCCGTTCAATTGAGAATATCTAGGCAAAACTAGTCACAAGCGTGAAACCATATTCCTGAGCAAAGTTATGGAACAGTTCATTAGCAAACTGAGGACTGTTGACTGACACCACAATGTCTGGGATGCCATAGCCAGAATTTTCTGCTCACCAGGACCTGAGTGAGCATAAAATGACACGCGATGATGTTGGGTGAGCGTCCTGACATCATCGTGCGCTCATTCAATATTTTGGTCAGGCGTGTGTGGGAGTTGGCAGTGTGCCTGCCCACAGTTAACAGGCTATTAAGGCCATTAAAATCTAATTGAATTAAATTTTTCGCTGCCTGACCAATCTTATGGTTGGCGGACGGACAGGCAAAAATGCCAAACAGCTTTTGCATTTTTTACGAAACCTCATCCATGGTGGGGAGGGGATGAGGTTTCAATCCATCATTTTAAAAAAAAAAAAAAGTTTTCATACTAATTTCTAGCATGTCCCTGCTCAGAGTCACATGCGGGAACATGATTTTTAACATTTTAAAATTCTTTTTTTAATTTTTTATATCTTCATCTACCTGAGGCAGCTCCTTGCCTCAGGAGCTTTTCCTACGCACACTTACACACATGCATGAAGATCCCTGCATGGACTCCTCCCCCACCCCCTACAGCCAGGCAGGGCTAAGCGCTGCAGCACTCATTTCATGCTGTGCAGGTCTTAATTGGCCCGCCAGCATGAAATCGTGGTCGTGGCCCGATTGCTTCCTGACCTTTCCCATTCGCCCCCGCTGAGCCTGCCCGATGAGGGCAAAGTCCTGACCCATGTGTCGCGTTGGTTCTTCTTAGTAATGTAATGCCTGCCTGTGCTGTGGTATTATATAGTCTACTCACTTCGAACCATCTGGAGTACTATTCAATGACTATAGTGAAAACTTTGCCTTTAAATTGAAATAAATCCATTGCCAAACGTTCCCATGGCCTCATAGGAGAGGTGCAAGTGCATCATTCTGCTGCAAGATATGCACTGCACACGTAAGGCAATTTGTGGTTAAATGGAGTGACTGATGCCTGGCCACCAAACTGGCTGTTGGGCTCTTGCTCAGCATTTTGCTATTCCCAAGTGACCTTGATAGATTTTCTGAAGAACATCGAGTCAGGAGTGTTTTAAGGATGACTAGCCTGTGGTTAGAAACTAAGAAATCATCGATGATTGTGAGATGTTTTCTTTGTTTGAAATATTGGTGAAATCTGGATTATTTGGAATTTGCTCTGGCAAAACTCTTTTATTTTGGTGCACTTGTCACTCTGTTGTTGTGCTTGCTTAATTTCTTGTAACCTCTTCTCAGTGGCTGTTGGATTTTTAGTGATGAGCGAAGTATATGCTTCCATTTCCTCTATAATTAAGTCTTCGAGCTTGACTTCTTCCACATCTTGACAATACATCTGCTGTTGTCTGGTACTTCTCTTGAACATACACAGTAAATGAATTGTATCTCATGAGTCTAAAATGTTGAATTCTAGGCGGCATTTTTGCAATTCCCTTTAGGTTAAGAAGAGTAACCAAAGGCTTGTGGTCAGTTTCAATTTTAAACCATAATCCCATGTCATAATCAGAGAGCTCCTCACCTGTGGCTGCTAATGCGTCTTTCTCAATGGTTGCATACCTTTTCGTTTTTTCTTGAGAGATCTTGAGGCATAATAGACTGGTCATCATTCTCCATATTTTTGAATTTGAAACAGCATTGCACCTAAGCTGGTAGATGATGCATCTCCTGCTACCATTGTTGGCAACTCTGGGTCATAGTACACTAGAATGTCTGGTGAAATTAAGAGATTTTTGATTTTTATCAAAAGCATTTTGCTGGTCCACATTCCAGCACCACTGTTGATCTTATCTCAACAGTTATCGTAGCGTCTTGTTGATTCTGCCAAGTTTGGTAGGAACTTGCCTACTTGATTGACCGTCCCAAGGAATCTTTTTGATCATCTCAATTCTGTGGGAACTCTCTAATGACCTTGGTTTTCTGCAGGTCGGTCGTAATTCCCGGAGCTTGCATAATGTGACCTAAGAATTTTATCATAGGCTTTGCAAAGTCACATTTATCAGTTAATGTCAGACCTGTTTTTTCTTTGAGGACTTTTCTTAACGATGGTCATGTTCTTCATTTGAACCATGTACAAGAATGTTGTCCATACAGCAGATTACTCCTTCCAGGATCTGAGACATCGTTCTTTGGAATATCTCTGGTGCAGAAACAATTCCGAATGGTAACCTGTTCAAACAGTAATGACCAAATTGGGTGATAAAACTTGTTAGCAATTTGGATTCTTTGTCCAGAAACAACTGCCAAAATCTACTGTTAGCAAAATGCACCCTCATCACAAAATTGGATGCTAATTTAGTGAAACATTCATCCACTGATGCCAACGGGTGGATCTCGTGCTGTACTGACTTGTTTAAATGAGTCAAGTCCACACAGATTCTAATCGAATCATTAGACTTTGGTACTGTGACTATTTCAGAGCATCGCTTCGTTGATATGGTGACTGGAGAGATGACCCCTTGTTGTAACATGTGTTCAGTTTTGCTCTTGACTTTGTCCAAGAGTGGGTAAGGGACCTTCCTTGCTGTGAATAAACATATAGGGTTAGCATCTGCCCTTAGGGTTGTGTGATATTCTGTTTTTGGCTTTCCTAAGCTTGAAAATAAAGATGGAAAGTCATTGCTGAATATCCTCAACAGCAATTTCATTAACCTTGTAGATGAGCCTCAGCTGCAAACGTGCTTTTGTGGTCAGTAGCAATGACCCTGGTTCTTTATCACATAGAGGGGTTCCACAATTTTTTCATCCTTGTATCTTAATCTTGCCAAGTGTTGGCCTGTTACTTTTAGTGTAGTCCCTCCTAGACCTTGTAACTGGATGTAGGGTGGCTATAATTTGATATTTTTAAGCCATTTCACTTCGTCAGATAATGCTGAAACACGTGCCCCAGTATTTAGCTTGAATTCTGTGGGGTGACCATCAACTTCTAACTTAATGCTCCAATAATTATCTTCTGTTTCAATAACTTCTCCTAAGAAGGCTATTTGTTGTTTTTCCTGTGGCTCTTCCACTTCTTGGATTTTACCTGGCTTTGTTGTTATCTTTTTCTTCCTATGAGCTATAGGAACTTTGGATCTGTAGACTATTTTAAAATGTCCCAACTTCCCACAGTTGTGGCACTCGGTTCCCCCGTTGGGCATTCTTCCCGCTTGTGTCAGGTTTTCACACCACACCAAGAGCATCTCAAGATGGCAGTTGGTGTGCTTTTTCCTGATTTTCATGGGTTTTTGCTTTCTTTATCTGACATATTGAATGGTTTCACTTTTTCAAGTGACATCACTTTACCCATAACAACCATTCAGTTTTTCTTCCTAAGCTCAGTCTGTCGTGCTATTTGTACTGCCTTTGTTAGAGTTAAATCTTCCCTCATTTGCTAATTATCTGATAGGGTTTCATTCAAGACCCCAACCACTATATGATCACTATATGTGCTAATTCATCTCTTAGGATCCCATAGTTGCAATTCTCCAAGTCTGTACAGGTCATTTATAAATTAGTATATCGATTCACTTGATTTTTGCCTCTCATTAAAATTTGATCATTGAGTGAGCAAAATTTTTCAAACACTGAAGTACGAATCGAATGCCTGGAGGACTTCCTCATATGAGCTTGAAGTTTCATTGACACCCTGCCTTGCAATAACATTGTCAGCTATGGCCCCTAATGGGTAAAGGACTGACCTGATCCTTCTGGCCCCTCTTGTGTAAGCCTGAAACTGTTCTGTATCTGGAGAATATTTTCCTCCAATTGGCCCAGTTTTGAGCCTGTCGGGAGCCTTCCCCACAACGGAACGGTTCTGAGAGTGGCAATGGTGACTCCATGCTTACCCTAAACTCTGGGTCTGTGGCTGCTTCAGTAATTTGGCTGTTTGACTGTGAGCTGTACTCACTGTTGGTCTGTGTGTCTGCTTTCATCTGCAGTACCCATGATGCTCAATTCACAGGTGAGTATTCAATCTTTTTTTCCTGTCCTTTTCCAAGGATTCACAGGTCTCTCAGGTCTGCAGTCTTCTCTTGGAGCTTTTCGGGGTCTTTATGCTCTGTCTGCTGCCCACATGTTTTGGAAAGTGCACATGTACAGCTGACAGAAACCATCCAGCTGCTACCATGTTTCATCTGGGGCTTGGGGTCTAGGTGGAGTTTCTTTAGGGCTTGCATGTTACCCTAAGAATATTACCATAGTCTGTTATTTGTAAAAAAAAAAAAACCTTTCTGGTTTATTTATAAATCTATATACATCTCAGTACTGTACACGAGTTTGTACTTCTGTACCCCACCAGATGGCAATCTCTTAGTCATGTGACATTGCATCATAGTTACTTCAGGTGCTCCTGATGTTAACCCTTTACTCTGTTTCCTACATTGCAACAGTGATGACACTCCAAATATATTCAACTGCTGCATTTTGGTGCATTCTGAGTTAATGAAACGTGCTATAGAAATGCAAGTTAGCCATTGCAGTCTCACATATGTGACTGTTTTCCTTTCTCCGATTTCCACTGAACTTTTGCTACTGTCACTCCTCCAATTTTTTTACCCTGTTTTGAAAGGTGAAAAATTAATATCCCTGCGTTGTGTGTGGCATTGAAGCCTTAATGATTTACCAGGCTTGAGCATTTTATTGAACCTTTTGTACTCTATCCCTACAGGTTGATGATACTCCTTTAACAGAGCAGAGTATGGCACAGGTAAGATCCTTCTGTGATGACATTCATTTACACGCCATCATTCAGATTGTATCAACAATGATTCAACACTCCAATCCTCATTGTCTCCTCTTGTTCATCACTAACCCTCAGATAATCAAGCAACTTTAATTAAAAGACACTGAAGTTTGTGACCAGAGAGCCTGATCCTCATGCAGGGATGCTGATATGAGAGGGTGACAAAGATATCTTCTAGGTTAGGCAGCTTGGTGGTGGTTGGGTGGGGGGGGGGGGGGCTTGAATTTGAATTTCCAGAGATGGGGGTTGCACAGAGAACTTCTACTGTTTCTTCCTGGGGAATTACTGCGAATCTGCTGCTGACATTATGGAGGACAGGCAATCAGGAGAAATCACCCCGGAAAGTCAAGCTGTTGGGATTTGAGTGTTGGGAGACACTGGGGAGATTTTTGAGGCACTGACAATCTTGATGAGGGAGTCACTAGGTACTGGGAAGGTGCCAGTAGATTGTCCGTTATTTAAAAAGGGGACAAAGCAGAAACAGGTAGTCACAGGTTCATTAACCTTAATCAATTTCTTTATTTTGCATGGATGGGATGGACCATCAGGACTAAACTTGAGGATTGTCAGTACAACAATAACCTGGTTAACAGCAGCCAGCACAACTTCAGAAACTTTGCAATGATTTTGAGGAAATGACAACCCCACGGGGTAAATTGATAGGAGCATGGGAGGCCATTCAGCCCCTTGTACCTGTTCCATCATTCAAACAGATTTTGGCTGATGCGTACCTCACTCCAATTAACTGTCATGGTTGGCCATCCAGCTCTGTTTTGAAATTTTCAATTGACTTTGAGACTGAACAGTGCTTTTTGGGAGAGAGTTCCAGGCTTCCACTTCCCTTGTGTGAAGTACTGCTTCCTGACATCACGCCTGAATGGCCTGGCTCGAATTTTTTGCCAATGCCCCCTTGTTCTACCTTTCCCTTCAGAGGAAATAGTTTCTCCCTATCTACCCTGAGAACCCTTTTTTTCCATCAGTTGGATTACCTTTAACCTTCTGAGAATATAAATCTAGCCTATGCAGCCTGTACTCAGAATTCTATCATTAAACCCCTGGTATGAATTTGGTGGAGATTTGTGAACCCTGCTGAGTTTGTAGGTTAAGTGGGACACAAGTTCCAGGCTGATATCAGAAATCCCCTCAGAACATAGTAATTAATACATGGAATGAAGTCATGGTTGGGGAATATAGTCCAGTGTAACTTGAAAGACAGAAACTCTGATGGTGAGAACTAGAATCTTCCGTGAAAATTGAGTTAAACGGACCAGATCACTTCTCTCTTCTTGTCTGATATTTATCAAGATTGAGACTCCAGAATGTTACGTTCTTGTGAATGTGTGAAATCTGTTCCATCCCATGGTGCACAATGAGTGCACAATCCCTGTTGTCTTTTCAGTGTCTGTCTCTCTGAATTGGTCTGTATTTTAAAAGTGAGGTGCTTTTCCTCTGTAACCTTTGTTGCTTACGTACTGTCGCTTTGCTTCCTGTTGAAGGGTCTTGATGAGTTTGTGTGAGTGGATGTCAGGTCAGCATTTGGCCAAGTTTGAACTTGATTTCCTTCCCTCAGCTGACACTTAGTGTCTGGACTCGCACATGAAGGTTGCCGTCTCAATCGTGGAACAAGACATTCAGTGTCATGGAGACCCCGTAACCCCTCCCATGAGAAAATCTTCAGTAGAGGAGACATGCAGAAAATGTTTCAGGAACAGATGTTATAGTATTCACATTCTGGGGAATAATAGATAACAGGAAATATTGACTGCGTGCACTGATATTACTTCTGTTTTGTTTCTGAGGGAGAGAGGTTATTGGAACAGGAAGAGGCCATTCAGCCTCATGTCTGTTCTGCCATTCAAGCAGATTATGGTTGATATGTATCACAAGTTCATTACCTGCTTTGCCCCATATCCTTTGAGAATCTTGTCCAATAAACATTTATCAATCTCAGTCTTGAAAGTTCTAATTGACCCCCCCCCCACCCCGTGCACACAGCTTTTCGGGGAGAGAATTCCAGACTTCCACTATCATTGTTGTGTGAGAAAGTGCTTCCTGATTTCACTCCTGAATGGCCTAGCTATAATTTTAAGGTAATGCCTACTTGTTCTGGACTCCCCCACGAGAGGAATTCTCTCTCTCACATTCTCTCTCTCACACATTCTCTCTCTCTCTCTCTCTCTCTCTCTCTCTCACCCCCACTCTCCTCTCTCTTGTCATTTTAAACACATCACCCCTCAATTTTATAAACACGGATTACAAGTGCACTGCTGGGTGAATATGTGTGTAGGATGTGGCTGTGCTGTGTGTTCTAATGGTATGTCTCCGTCTTGCCTGTGTAGCAAATCTCCAGGAGGCTGGGAGTCACTAACAATGTAAGTCTCACTGCCACCCAATGTCTGCAATACATGGAACTTTGGCACAGAAGTGAACCCTTTGGTCTAACAGCTCCATGTATACTTCATCACCAGCCTCTTCCCACCTACTTCATCTCACTCTATCAGCATATCTTTGTTCCTTTCTCCTTCATGTTGTCCAGTTTCCCTGCATCTATACTATTCATCTCCACCACTCCATATGATAGCAAGCTGCACAACCTCACCACTCTCTGGGTAAGGAAATTTCTCCTGAATCCCCCATTGGATTTATTAGTGACTGTCTGTCTAGTATTGATGGCCCATGGTGTTAGATTCCCTAACAAGTAGAAACATTTTCTCTATATCTCTGTATGGAACTCCTCTCCCCATGATCAAGGGATTAAGGTTGAATGAGTGGCACACTACATAGAGAGCCAGCGTATGGAACTCGGGACCAAGTGGGATCTGTTCAGGCCCATGCACTGCCTGTACCCAAGAGGCTGTGTGTTGTAGAGAATGGGCTGGAGCTTTTTACACTGAGGATTCCCCAGCATGAGTGTGTGATCAGATCATGTCTGTCACTGTATAACACTGGTATCGTACTGCTGGGTCTGTTACTAGGAGTGGGTGATATTCAAGGGGAATGATTGAGAGAATCACTTTAGGAACATTTGCTACAATCTGGCATGTGTTTGTATCTCTTGAGTTTTTGGTGTATTCTTAGTATTTGATTTATGGTAAATAAACTCAGGCTGATGGTGTACTTTCATATTCCTATCTCCTGCTCACCTTTAACTCTCAAACCCCTGATTCAGTAGAGTGCTAAAGAGGGAACTCAGAGCACAGAGTAAAGGGAAAAGAGTGAAGTGCAAGGCAGGGAGTGAGGATGAAGAAATTTTTGTTTAAACGAGGATAAATATATTAATAACTACCTGTCTTTTTCCTTTTCTAGGTCCTTCAGTCAGCAAAGGATCAGATCAAATGGTCGCTGTTAAAATAAAGCAAGAATCTTGCCCTTTTTCCTGTCTGCCCTTCCCCTCATATCAAACGCTGTGAGACAAATCCAGATCTCAACCATGACACGAACATTATGCAAATATAGTTGAGGAAGGCAGTCAGGACACTGAGCTTATCTGTCCAGATCTCACCCACCCGCTCATCATGCTGAATACTGCCAGGATTTTGCTGTCTGCTTCCTTACATAGGAGCCCCTTCTAAGAAAAGAAAGAAATTGCATTGCTATAGCACCTTTTGCAACCTCAGGATGTCCCAATGAAGTGCTTTTTTGAAGTGTAGTCACTGTTGTAATGTAGGAAATGCAGCTGCCAATTTGCACACAGTAAGATCCCACAATGTGATAAACAACCAGATCATCTGTTAAGGGCTGATCGTTTCTTTTTGTGTGAAGTTGGGGGATGCAGGAGAGAATTACAGCCTGAATCCTTAGTTTGTTACCCTTTTGGTTTGCTGCTTTGGATTAGTAGTCCCCATCCCCCATCACTTTTGAGATCTCTTAGTCTTTTGCCTATGAGCCTGGTTGGCTCATCTCAATCCTCTGCCAGGCTGTCTCTGTAATCCCAGAGCAGGTGGAACAGTTGACCTCAGCTCAGATTCTGAACCTCAGAAGGTCTTTAAGATAATGAAGGGATTTGATAGGGTAGATGTAGAGAAGATGTTTCCACTTGTAGGGAGACCAGAGCTACTAATATAAATATGAAAGTCACTAATAAATCCAGTAGGGAATTTAGGAGGAACTTCTTTACCCAGCGAGTGAGGGAGACCACTTACACAGGGAGTAGTTGATGTGAATAATGTGAATGCATTTAGGGGCAGGTAGGAAAACACATGAGGGAGAAAGGAACAGGAGCATATCCTGATGGGATGAGATGCACTGGAGTGGTAGGAATTTCACATGGCGCATAAACACTGGCATGGACCAATTGGGCTGAATGGTCATTTTCTGTGCTGTAAATACAATTGTGCAACCTCAAGTAGTGTGTGTGTGTGAACCTATATCACCCACCTCCAAAACTGCCTGTGCTGATAAACAATATGAATTAAAGGCTGATAGTGCCCATCCCTGACCCCTAAACCAGGTAGCAGGAAGTTTTCGAGGTTACCACAGAGTCATGGGTGGGGGGTGGGGGGGGGGGGCGGAGGAGAAGGGAAGTTCTCAACAGGCATGAATTATGAAGAAGTTCCTCCAGGTTCAGTATAATTAAAGCCCAGTGCTTAACATCAACCCATCTTCAGGCCCTCAGAGGCTCTGACATGAATTGTGACCTGAATCTCTCATGGATGAATTGGGTATATATTTGTAAAGGGACAATTTGCAGAGCTATGAGGAAAGGACAGGGGTTATGGGCTTAATTGGATAGGCTCTAGCAAAGAGAGATGATGGGGCTGAATGTTGAAGATGTTAATGACATTTGATTCATGCAAAAGTGCACGATATTGTGTCCTTTCGACTAGGAGTTGTTAAGTTTTCAGCTGTGCCCTTGAATCTCCTGGAATTAAAGATGAATCTCGCAGACACTGCTGAAATGTTATTAAAAAAAAATTCCTATTGAACCACTTTCATTCTAAAAACATCGAAGTGGTGGGGGAGGGGGAAGTGTGTTTGATTGACAGTCAGGAATTGGCCAACCGGCTAACGGAGTGTTCATCCTCCATTCAGTGAGGGAGGGTGGGGTATTGTGAGGATGGACGAGGCGGGGGTCCAATGGGGAGGCGGAGGTGGAGTTGGAGGTCGGAATTGGGCAAGACCCCGACTGCCCACAAGTGTTCAGTCGCATCCAGCAGCTGTTAACATTGGTGGGGACTCCAACGCTGAGAAGAGAGTGGAGAGATTTTTGAGAGAAAGTGGACAATTTGGTAAAAACGCTGCACCCTATTGGGGGAAAATGTACTTTAATCTAGAGTGATACCGCTCAGAAGGAGGCTATGTGGCTCCTTGCTAGATTATCCAATTAGTCCCATTTCCCTGCTCTTACCCCAGAGCTCTGTCATCACCCCCCACCTCCCTCCCCCCAAGTATTTATCCAATTCCCTTTTAAAGTTATTGTTGAATATGCTTCCACCGCCCTTTTCAGGCAGAGCATTCCAGATTATTACAATGTTCAAACCTGACTAGGAAAAGAGCGATCGGGAAAAGGGAATTTCCAACTCCACCATCCCGCTAGAATCATTCAGCCGCGATTTCCAACACTGTGTTCCCAGTTACCGATGTGTACTCTCCTTCAGGGGAAAGTTCCTCATTGGGAGAGTGGAGTTAGAATACTGCCATCCCCCTCACTGTGGTGCTAAGATAGGCATCTCCTGATAGGTGTAAGACTGCCCCCGACAGCTCATGCTGCCTCCAGAGGAGCAGCCCATCCTCTCCACCTTGTTCTGCGTTGAGGTCTCGCCAAGGGGAATGTTGTCTTGTGTCTTGAATGATCCTGAAGTTTTCTCTCTGCATTTGCGTTGGGTAATGTTTTAATATGGAGCCGGTTGATAGAGTTACAAAAAGCAACTTTAATTAAAACAAAATCGTTTTAAAATTCTGTTTCAACCTACTCATCTTTCTGTAAATTCCAGCTTTCATCGTGTCTCAGAAACAGGAGAAAATCAATCAGGTGCTTCGGTCATTCATGGCCGATCGGAATCACCATTTACACAGCTGGGCTTCACATTCACTTTCATTGAACAAACATTTGTCAACCTGTGTCTTGAAACTGACCCTCAGCTTCAATAGTTGGTTTGGGGGATGGGGTAGAGAGTTCCAGATTTCCACGCCCCTTTGTGTGAACAACTGCTTTTCGACGTCATTCCTGAATGGCCTTGCTCTCAATTTAAAATTGCCCCTCCCTCTCTCCCTTTACCTCCCCCCTCCCCCACAACTCCCAACCCCTCCCCCTGCTCCTAAATTGAAAATTTCCTAATTGTGAAAGTTTTCAAAACCAACAGTGACCAAAACAAAAGGGGGGAAATAAACTTTGAGGATAAACTAGCAAATAATATAAAAACGGGCAGTCAGTGCTTCTTTAAATATATAAAAAGGAAGGGAGAGGCCAAAGTGAACATAGGCCCCTTAGGGAATGAGCTGGGGAAATAATAATGGGCAACTAGGAAATGGCAGAGGAGTTGAATAAATACTTTGCTTCAGTTTTCAAAGTAGAACATACTAATAGCAATCCAAAAATACTAAATAAACAAGGGGCAAAAGGAGGGGAGGAAATAAATACAATAACTATCTAACATTTAAAAAAAATACTAGGGAAACTAATAGGGCTAAAGGCTGATAAGTCCCTTGGACCTGATGGGTTGCATTCTACGATACTAAAGGAAGTAGCTACAGAGATAGTGGATGCACTGGTAGTGATCTTCCAAGAGTTCTTAGATTCTGGAAAAGTCCCAGAGGATTAGAGAACGGCCAATGTAACACCCTTATTCAAAAAAGGGAGGGAGACAAAAACCAGGTAACTATAGGCCAGTTAGCTTTACGTCTGTCATTGGGAAAATGTTAGAGTCTATTATAAAGGATGTAACAGCAGAGCATGTACAAATGCATAACATAACCAAGCAGAGTCAGCATGGCTTCATGAAGGGGAAATCATGCCTAACAAATTTATTAGAATTCTTTAAGGAGCTAACAAGCAGGATAGATAAAGGAGAACCAGTAGATGTAATATATTTGGATGCCCAAAAGGCATTCAATAAGGTAATTCACATAAGGCTACTTAATAAGATAAGACCCCATGGTATTGGGGGTAGAATATTAGCATGGATAGAGGATTGGCTAACTAATAGAAGACAGAGAGTCAGGATAAGGGGCTCATTTTCAGGATGACAACCTGTAACTAGAGGAGTGCCACAGGGATCAGTACTGGGCCTCAATTATTTACAATATATATTAATGACTTAGCTGAGGGAAGTGAATGTACTATTGCCAAATTTGCGGATGACACAAAAATAGACGGGAAGGCAAGTGGTGAGGATGACACAAGGAGTCTACAGAGGGATATAGACAGATTAAGTGAGTGAGCAAAAACTTGACAGATGGAATATAATGTGGGAAAATGTGAGGTTATGCACTTTGGCAGGAAGAATAGAGGAGCTGAATATTATTTAAATGGAGAAAGACTGCAGAAAGCTGCAGCACAGAGAGAT
Organism: Carcharodon carcharias; assembly: GCF_017639515.1. NCBI lineage: Eukaryota > Metazoa > Chordata > Chondrichthyes > Lamniformes > Lamnidae > Carcharodon > Carcharodon carcharias. The sequence continues at coordinate 5,204,548 of NC_054489.1, read as the reverse complement.
TTGGGAGTCCTTGTGCATGAATCCCAAAAAGCTAACATACAAGTTCAGAAGGTAATAGGGAAGGCAAATGGATTGTTGGCCTTTATTTCAAAGGGAAAGGAGTATAAAAATAGGGAAGTCTTGCTAAAACTATACAAGGCACTAGTAAGACTGCACCTAGAATACTGTGAACAGTTTTGGTCCCCTTATCTAAGGAAATATATACTGGCATTGGAGGCAGCCCAGAGAATGTTCACTAGGTTGATTTTCTTCTAAGGAGAGGTTGAGTAGGTTGAGCCTGTACTCATTGTAGTTTAGAAGAATGGGTGATGACCTTATTGAAACATATAAGATTCTTAGGGGGTTTGACAGGGTAGATGCTGAGAGGTTGTTTTCCTTGTGGGAGATTCTAGGACCAGAGGGCATAATCTCAGAGTAAGGGAGCGCCCATTTAAAACAGAGATGAGGAATTTCTTCTCTCAGAGTGAAGCTGTGGAACTCTTTACTGCAGAGAGATGTAGAGGCTGGGTCATTATGTATATTCAATCCTGAGATAGACAAATTTTTAATCAGTAACGGAATCAGGGGTTATGGCAAAAGGCAGGAAAGTGGAGTTGAGGATTATCAGATCAGTCATGATCTCATTGAATGGCGGAGTAGACTCGATAGGCCAAATGGCCTACTTCTGCTCCCACACCTTATGGTCTTATGGTAAGCTCCTGAACTTCTTGGATTAGATTTCAGCCTGTAACTTGCTTCTGTGGTTATCTGTTATTCTATATATAACACTCACCCCCCAGCCCACAAACCCTTCCATGAGAGTCCAGCCTGTACCAGGTATCTGTAATTGTATAGATACACATGTGGTTGAGGTGTTCGTGGCTGAAGTAGCTAGTGGAATTCTCTACCTCTGAGAACTGTGGATGTTCAGCTGTTGAGTAAATTGAAGAGTGGGATTGATAGATTTTTGAATATCAAGGAGATTAATGGAAAAGTGCAGGAAAATGGATTTGGAGGTAGAAGATGAGCTATGGTCTTATTGAATGGTGGAACAGGGTCAAAGGATGGATGACTTCCTCCTCCGATTTCTATGAGGTTTTGGACTGTGCCGCTCACTCTGATTTTTAATCGGCAGATGGTAAATTGCTGCAGTTCCTTTAATTTTGCCCTATTCTCCGGAAATTTGCATCTTTCTTTCCTATTGGTCACTTTGTTATCATGCGCAGGCAAATCGAGCCACCAATCATCAGGATGTTGTGACGTCTTCTGATTAGCATATAATGCGCGCCCCTATTATGTAAATACCGGAAGCGCGAGCTCCAATCAACGCGGAGCAGAAATATTTGTGTAAATGAGGGCGGGGTTGAACGGTGGACCAAATGTGATTGGTTATCAGGGCAGTAAAGGGGAGGGTATGCAAATAAATATCCTGCGTATTCATGAGGCAATTGGATACAATGGCTGTATCAGTTTGTTAAAGGCGCTCTTCATTCATCCTCCAGTTGCAGAAAGTCTGTATCCACATTGCCCGAATGAGAAGCAGAATTGCAGCTTTTTCTGCATCAATTCCTGGCTGAGCCGCCTGCAGCCTCTGATACTGATCACTCTGTAATGTGTAAAGCTGTTCATTGCTTAATTTCAGCGTTTCAGGCCGATGGGAGCTTCTCCTAGGGCAGAGACAGGCGGCACTACAGGGAAGTAAATTAGTGATAATAATATTGAGGCTGACGTGAAGGGGGGGAAAAAAATCCAGTCGTTTCCTGACTATACTTGAAATACCTGTGTCTCACACACATCTCTGCTGTTCCACGGCTAGTTTTTGATCGACAGCCCCATCTACAGGCTGTTCCTTGCTTCAACGTCTGAGTTCCGGCAAAGCTTCAGCCAGTCCAGCTGGCTTGTCCCTCTCCTCCTCCTCGTACCATGCCATTAGAGGGTGTTGGAGAGCATGGACTTCCATTGGATTGTCCAGGATTATGTTTGCCAAAGTACTGCGGTGGTTTGCCATTGCATTTCTGCAGCATAGCTGACCAGGAAGCTTTCCCACTCTTACTGACCGGGAACTTGCCCACTCTCGCTGATGGCCATCAGGCATAGTGGAAGGATTTACCAGTTGGCCACGTAATGGTTGCATTTTCCATGTCCATTAAGTCCCAGAGTGAGATTCGAACCCAGAGGCGCCGCTGTGCCACGAAGCTTCCTCAGCTTGTCTCTCGTTAATTTATGAGAGATTGGGAAAAGTATCTTTTTACACTTGTTAAAATACTAGAGGGGTCCAATAGGATTTCGGCAGAATAAATTATTAACAGCACTGTGGGTGTACCTACATCACAGGGACTGCAGCAGTTCAAGAGGGCAGCTCACCACCACCTTCTCAAGGACAATTAGAGATAGGAAAAGAAAAAATGCTGGCCCAGCCAGCAGAGTCCACATCACATGAACGAATAAAAAAAAATACAGTTTTAAAAACTGATTTTTATTTGGACTGAACTGCAAGGTGTGCAAGTAAGGAAACAGGAAGCCTCAGTACTTTGGGGATTGCAGTGCGAACACGATCAGATGCATCAGTCAGCTCAACATAAGAGTTACAACTGGGACACTATGGAGTGGGTGATGGAGCCAACATTGGGCACGGAGCCAGAGGGGGGAGATGTGTTAAAAAGAAAGACTTGCATTTATATAGTGCTTTTCACCACCACCAGTCCTCAAACAATGGCTTCAGTCTTCCCAATATTTAATTGGAGGAAATTTCTGCTCATCCACTACTGGATGTCAGATAAACAGTCTGATAATTTAGCAACAGTGGAGGAGTCAGGAGAAGTGGTGGTGAGGTATTAGCTTTATTAGGCAGGGCAGAGACAAAGGGAGCACTGACTCACTCCCCCTGTGAGGTGACTAGGATTAAATGTGGGTGTTGCTGTGTCTAGAATGATTTTACAACTGTGTAATGTGGCCATTCAGTTAATTAAATAAATGTAATCATTAACCAAATGGATCTATTACACAGAAAAATGATCTTAATTGCTGACATTCACACTAACCTAGTGATGCGTGTCTCTCCTACAGCTTGGAATAAAGTTTTAAAGGGAAAGGCTCATCTGATCTTTTCCCCATGGAATTGAGTAGGGGAAACGAAAGGAATAGAATAAAATGACAGGTGCTGCAGAAAGTTATCCTTTGTGAGAATGTAAATGACGGATTGGTGTAAGGGCTGCCTATTGCAGTATAGATAAAAGGATCAGTTTGCATCCCCACAGTGACAGAACTCCTTGTGACTGATCTCATCCGAAAACATTTCCAGGGTTACCAACTCTGGTTAGAGGTATCCCTGGAGAGTTAATCACATGACCCATCCTCCTCTAACCCCACCAATCAAATAACCTTTTCCAATATGTTTATAGTTTATAAAGGAATGTTCAAAGAAATATAAAAACACTCGTCATTTTTTTTTACAGCCCACATTATTTTGCTTCTGGGTTTTTGCTTGTATCAGAATCTCTGAAGCAGCACTCCCTCAGTACTGACCCTCCAACAGTGCGGCACTCCCTCAGTGCTGACCCTCAGACAGTGCAGCACTCCCTCAGTACTGACCCTCCGACAGTGCAGCACTCCCTCACTACTGACCCTCCGACAGTGCAGCACTCCCTCAGTACTGACCATCTGACAGTGCAGCACTCCCTCAGTACTGACCATCTGACAGTGCAGCGCTCCCTCAGTACTGACCATCCGACAGTGCAGCACTCCCTCAGTACTGACCCTCAGACAGTGCAGCACTCCCTCAGTACTGACCATCTGACAGTGCAGCGCTCCCTCACTACTGACCCTCCGACAGTGCAGCACTCCCTCAGTACTGACCATCTGACAGTGCAGCACTCCCTCAGTACTGACCATCTGACAGTGCAGCACTCCCTCAGTACTGACCATCTGACAGTGCAGCACTCCCTCAGTACTGACCATCTGACAGTGCAGCACTCCCTCAGTACTGTGCTGGGAATGTCAGGCTTGATTTTATTCTCAAGACAGCTAACTACCCATGAGCCAAGGAAACTCTGATGAGCATAAGGCAGTGCAGGGGTAATCATTTAGCATTGGTGAGGGAGGACAGTGGAGTAATGAAGAGTAATTGCTCCCATTCTTCTAAATGCTGAATAGCAGAGCCTTTCCAATAGAGGTTGGGTTATGGAGTGACTTGGGGAGCAAATTGTAGCAATCCCCAGCCTGGAAGGTGAAGAGTTTGAACCCCATTCCAGACAGCCCTGGTAAGCAGAGACTGGAATATTGGATGGGCCTCCAGATGGGAGGGGCCTTGGATGTCTTTGACATGGGCAGTATTCCAGCCTCTGACACTGGACGTGCCCTGGTTGTGTTGTACAACAACAACTTACATAAAAACAGTGCCTCTTACCTTAATAAAATACCTTAGGCTGCTTCACAGAAGTGCTATCAAATAAAATTTGACACTGAGGAAAGAGAGGATCCAACCATCACCCCTTGATGTTTAATGGCATTACCATCACTGAATCCCCCACTATCAACGTCCTGGGGGTTACCATTGACCAGAAGCTGAACTGGACTAGCCACACAAATACTGTGGCTACAAGAGCAGGTCAGAGGCTAGGAATCCTGCGACGAGTAACTCACCTCCTGACTCCCCAAAGCCTGTCCACCATCTACAAGGCACAAGTCAGGAGTGTGATGGAATACTCCCCACTTGCCTGGATGAGTGCAGCTCCCACAACACTCAAGAAGCTTGACACCATCCAGGACAAAGCAGCCCCAGTTGAATGTCACCTCTGCGACAAACATTCACTCCCTCCACCACCAACTCACAGTATCAGCAGTGTGTACCATCTGCAAGATGCACTGCAGCAATTCACCAAGGCTCATTAGACAGCACCTTCCAAACCCACCACCACTACCATCTAGAAGGACAAGGGCAGCAGACACATGGGGACACCACCACCTGGAAGTTCCCTCCAAGTCACTCACCATCCTGATTTGGAAATATATCGCCGTTCCTTCACTGTCACTGGATCAAAATCCTGGAACTCCCTCCCTAACTGCATTGTGGGTGTACCTACACCACATGGACTACAGCGGTTCAAGAAGGCAGCTCACCACCACCTTCTCAAGGGCAATTAGGAATGGGCAATAAATGCTGGGCCCAGCCAGCAATGCCCACATCCTATGAATGAATAAAAAAAACACAAATAAATAATAAAACAAGTCACCAAAGGCTTGGCCAAGGAGAAGGTTTTAAGAAGTGTCTTCATAGAAGGGAGAGCGAGAGATTTGATAACTTTAGGGAAGGAATCCCAAAGCTTGGGGCCCAGACAGCTGAATCCAATGGGTGAGCAATTAGAATCGTGGATGTGCAAAAGGTCACAATTGAAGGAGTACAAAGACCTTGGATTGTGGTAGGGCTGGAGGAGATTACAGAGATAGGGAGGGGAAGAAACCTTAGAGGGATGTGAAAAGCGGGATGCTGGATTGGGGGACTGTATAGATCAACTATATTTGAGTGGGACTTGATGCAAGTTAGGATAAGGGCTACAGAGTTTTGGGTGAGCAGAATGCTGGCTTTGAATTCTGGTTGTTGTCTTCCAGGGCTGAATATGTGCAGGTTCTGCCCCATTGCAAAGGGTGGGCAAGGCTTCTTGACATTGGCCACAGCACACCTAAGAGAAGTTGTTGTGAGGAAGATAATGGGAAGCCACCCTAGCTCTTCTTCCTTGGTGAATGGCTTGAGAATCCTGAGTGAGCCTGCGTCAGAACTGCACAGAGCATTATCTCCCTGTGTCTCATCACCTTTACTGAACTTGGTCCAATAAAATGTACTTTGGGACCCTCCTCTGGTCAGCTGCAGTACTGCAGCACAGACAACCCAATGATTTAATTCACAATTTGAGGGAACTGTAGTCTCATTGTTATGTTACTGATTTAGTAATCCAGAATCTTGAGCTAATGATCTGGGGACAATTTTTTAATCATTGGAGGGAAGTGAGCATCGTTGCCTGGGCCAGCATTTATTGCCCATCCCTAGTTGCCCTTGAGAAGTTGATGGTGAGCTGCCTTCTTGACCTGCTGCTGTCCATGTGGTGTAGGTACACCCACAGTGCCGTTAGGGAAGGAGTTCCAGGATTTTGACCCAGTGACAGTGAAGGAACGGTGATATATTTCCAAGTCAGGATGGTGAGTGGCTTGGAGGGGAACTTCCAGGTGGTGGTGTTTCCATGCGCCTGCTGCCCTTGCCCTTGTAGATGGTAGTGGTCGTGGGTTTGGAAGGTGTTGTCTAAGGAGCCTTGGTGAATTGCTGCAGCGCATCTTGTAGGTGGTACACACTGTAGCCACTGTGCGCTGGTGGTGGGGGGAGTGAATGTTTAAGCTTAAATGATCAAGTGGGACTGCTTTGTCCTGGACAGTGTCAAGCTTCTTGAGTGTTGTGGGAACTGCACTCATCCAGGTAAGTGACAGTATTCTACCACACTCCTGACTTGTGCTTTGTAGATGGTGGACAGGATTTGGGGAGTCAGGAGGTGAGTTACTCGTCGCAGGATTCCTAGCCTCTGACCTGCTCTTGTAGCCACGGTATTTGTGTGGCTAGTCCAGTTCAGCTTCTGGTCAATGGTAACCCCCAGGACGTTGATAGTGGGGGATTCAGTGATGGTAATGCCATTGAATGTCAAGGGGCAATGGTTAGATTCTCTCTTGTTGGAGATGGTTATTGTTTGGCACTTGTGTGGTGCAAATGCTACTTTCCACTTATCAGCCCAAGCCTGGATATTGTCCATGAGGAAGAAAGGAATAGAAGGAAATGATGATGAGGTTTGATGCAGAAGGGTGAGAGGAGCATGAAGGGAGCATGGATCATTTGGGCTGAATGGCCTGATTGTGTTGTACATACTATGGAATCCTTTGTATTTGTGTGTTCCTCTGTCTTTTCATGTAAATCTTTGTCACTCTCTGACACACTCAGCAATTCTGTATGTTCCCAATTATGAAAACATAGATACCAGATTAAAATGTATTGGAATAAATTGGTTAAATAATAAATGGAATTTAATTTTGATCATAAACATTATTCAGTCCTCAAAGGGTTAAGTGCTATTGGTGTGAACTGCTGAATCTGTTCAGCAACAACACAGTTTGCTGCAGCTTCCAATTCTCACCACAAGGTGGTGCAAGAGGTCAAGAATCGTCTCACCGACTGGGATTCAGTGAGTTGTGCGAATTAACTTCAAATGGGGAAAGATGGAGCAAACGACTCCTGCGCAGAGAAAGGGAGAAAGTATCCAGATTTCTCACTGCTCAATTCTTTTATATTCATTGACAGGACGTGGGCATCACTGGCTGGGCCAGCATTTACTGCCCATCCCTAATTGCCCTTGAGAAGGTGGTGGTGAGCTGCCTTCTTGAACCGCTGCAGTCCATGTGGTGTAGGTACACCCACAGTGCTGTTAGGAAGGGAGTTCCAGCATTTTGACCCAGTGACAGTGAAGGAATGGTGATATATTTCCAAGTCAGGATGGTGAGTGACTTGGAGGGGAATTTCCAGGCGGTGGTGTTCCCATCTATCTGCTGCCCTTGTCCTTCTAAATGGTAGTGGTCATGGGTTTGGAAGGTGCTGTCAAAGGAGCCTTGGTGAATTGCTGCAGTGCATCTTGTAGATAGTACATGCGCTGCTACTGTGTGCCGGTGGTGGGGGGAGTGAATGTTTGTCGCTGAGGTAACAATCAAGCGAGCTGCTTTGTCCTGGATGGTGTCCAGCTTCTTGAGTGTACAGTTCTCTGAGTCAGAATCTGTGATTCCAAGCTCCACTCCAAAGTCTTAAGCAAAAAACTCAGGCTGATACACGCCCAGTGCAGTATTGAGGGGCTGTTAGACTGTGAGGGGTGCATCTTTCGGATGAGATGTTCAGTTGAACCCTTATCTGCCCTCCCAGGTGGACATGAAAGATTCTGTGGCACTACTTTGATGAGGAGCAGGGGAGTTCTCCCCAGTGTCCTGGACAATATTTATCCCTCAACCAACATCACTAAAACAAATTATCTGGTCATTTTTCACATTTCTGCTTCTAAGATCTTGCTCTGTGCAAATTGAGAGCTCTGTTATCCATATTACAACAGTGATTACACTTCAAAACTCCTTCATTAGCTGGAAATACTTTCAGATGCCATGAAGTTGTGAAAACTGGAAATTATTTTACTTTTAAAAGCCCCAGTAGACAGCAGAAGGAAGGGAGACTAAGAGAGGGGAATTTCGAGGTACTGGAAAACATAGAGACAGAGATAGTTCAATGAGTCATGATTGCAACACTGTGAGAATATTTGGGAGTGTGTGTAAGATGGGGGATATTTGGAGGAACAGGGGAGGAGATCTGACCCATATAAGTTCAAGGGCAACTGCAAAAAAGAGAGAGAGAGAGATTGACTGGAGAGAGCGGTGGATTGTTACTCATCAGTATTTCCTTGTAATGGTGCTTGTATCTCCCCCTCCTCCTCACTCTCCTGGATTGTGGTATTCCCTGATGGGATCTCTCGGAGTATCATCTCCACAGCGAAGCCTGGATTATGGGATTGCTCAACTCTGCTGGACTTTCTCTGTGTCCAGAAGTGACAAACTTTCTATGTCCATAATAGTAAATATTTAACATTTCCAACCTGATTACAAGCTACGTCACAAATGTTTGTTTCTTGAGTGTGTACATTCTTTAAAGAGGGCGCCAAAATTTTAAACTCGGGCAAGACGAGAAAAATCCTGACCACATTTCCACTGCTCCACCACTGGCTGTACCTTCCTCCTTAAATTTTTCCATCTCCCTACCTCCCTCATCTCCTCGGAGTTTGTCAGCTACCTCCCAAGGGCAGCAAGTCATTCATGGACAGCGTTCTCCATGGCAGCTACAACAAGCTGTATAGAACCTTTAACAAAGTAAAACATCTCAAGGTGCTGGCTCAGCTGGTAGCACTGAGAGAATGCTCCACTGTTGGAGTGCCATCTTTCAGCTAAGATGTTAAACTTGTCTGCCCTTACAGTCAGATGTACAGATCCTGTGGCACTACTTTGAAGAAGAGCAGGGGAGGTCTCCCCGTGCCCGACCAATCAACATCAATAAAACAGAAGATCTGATCATTACCACATTGCTGTTTGTGGGATCTTGCTTTGCACAAATTTGTTGTTGCATTCCCAACCTTACAACCAACTACATTTCAGAAAGGACTTTGATGGCTGTAAAGAGCTTTGAGATAGGCTGAGCTTGTAAAAGCTGCTACATAAATGAAAGTTGGTGTTGTTATTGATGATGCCATATCCCCAATCTTCTTATGGAGTAGATTATCTCTGATTGGTTGGGAGGGTCACAGGGAGAGGAACATGGAAACATAGGACCTCCAATAGATGTCCCAACTGCCCCTAGGATTGCTCTGGAATTTTTACCTCCACTCCCTCTCACAGACTCTGTCCCAGGTACTGACCACTCTGCGACAAGAGTCTTCTTGATATCAATCCTCTGCTTGCCTTTTTCCAGATTATCCTTGTGTAATCTTGCCCTGCTTTACGAGACTGGAATTTTCTATTGCACTGACGATATTATGTGAGTATTTATGCCTGGAGCCGATCCTCTTCAGCCTGTTTTCCTACATCAAGCTCTCTGATGCTTCCTGTGATCCTGCCTCTGGAATCAGAATTCATGTCGACAGGAAGTTGCTCAGTCTGAGACCACTCCAGGCAAAGACCAAAGTCTCCAAGGAGATACTTGATGATATTCTATTTCTGACGACTGGGCATTAGCTGCTGGCTCAGAGCTGGATTTGTTCTCCAATTCATGCGACAGCTTCTGCTTTACCATCAAAACAAAGGAAACTGGGATCATGTCCCAGCCTACTACAGGAAAGCCCCATCTCAAACCCAAGGTGTCAGTCCATGACCAGAAGCTGTCGTCAGTAGCACACTCTCTTGAATTGTCTATGTTAACAACAAGTTACATGCAAGAATTGCCAAAGCAAGTATAGCCTTCGTCAGACATCAGTCTGGGAATGAAGAGGAGCGAGTCTGCCAGCGAACTGAAAGTCTGTAGAGCAATAGTCCTGCGCACCCTGCCCTGCGCATGCCGGATTTGGTCTGAGTACCAGCCTCATGCCAAGAAACTTAATCACTTTCACTCCAGCTGCCTTTGGAAGCTTCCAAAGATCAAACGTTGGACAGAATACCAGACATGGTGTTCACCTGAGCTGGCATGGCAAAGATCCACACCGTCCGGAGACCGTCACCACTGAGCTCAGCTGGTCATGCAGCCAGGCTGCCTGACACTCACTTACCAAAGTGAACCTTCTATGGGGAGCTCAAGTCTGTGGTACACTCTCACAGCAGTGAGTCTGCGGTACACTCTCACAGCAGTGAGTCTGCGGTACACTCTCACAGCGGTGAGTCTGTGGTACACTCTCACAGCGGTGAGTCTGTGGTACACTCTCACAGCGGTGAGTCTGCGGTACACACTCCTGGTGGTGAGTCTGTGGTACATTCTCATGGTAGTGAGTCTGCGGTACACTCTCACAGTGGTGAGTCTGTGGTACACTCTCACGGCAGTGAGTCTGTGGTACTCTCGGTGTACATCCAGTGAAAGGAAGCGTTACAGGGACACTCTGAAAGAGTTTTGATATTGATTTTGTTTCCTGGGAGAAACTCACCCAGGATCACTGCACCCGGCAAAACCCAAATAAAAAACAGTGCAGCCTCCTTCAAAAACAAGAGCGTCTCAGTGACAGCGAGAAAACAGGAGGAAATCCCCAGCCAGCATCTCATTTAAAATTCAATCATCTGTAGTGTCCTGTCCTGTTTGCCGCAGAACCTTCCCGGTGCAGATCCACCTCGCAGCTACCTGAGTGCTGACTGGGACTCCACCAAACACCCCAGATTGTGAACATGGTCATCTTCATCTCAAAGCTCAAACAAGAGAAAAGAGATTTTCTCGTGGATCTCACATTCTCCTCCTTTCAAGGACGGGTGGAAGTATTTCTAACATTTCCTGATAACTGACACCAGAGATCGGTCTGGCAGCCCTTTCACTGCATCAGTCCCAGAGTTTGGGCACAGATTTAGCAGCATGATATCACAAGGTGGCAGACTGACATGATGAGCAATCCTGGAGCAGGATTTCATGGAGAGTTCATCACCGTTCTGTACTTAATGTTTTCTGAAGTATACAGAAGTGGCAAGTATTACTCCTTGGGTGACATTCTGTCCCAGGCTCTCCCTCCCTGTCCTACACTCTGTCTCTCTGTCTGACACCTTCTCTCTGTCCCATTCTCCCTCTCTTTCTGCCTCACACTCTCTCTCCCACTCTCCATCTCTGTCTCCCTCTATCTCACTGTCTGCCATTCTCCCTGTCTCTGTCCCTCTCTCTCACTCTGTCTCACATTCTCATTCTCCCTGTCTCATTCCCCCTTCCACTTTCTCTATCATCAGCACTGGGTAGATTTGTGTGTCTATGTAAAATGATCGATAATCAGCAATCCATTTTGCATCTCTCCCTGTTTTTATTGGCCTGATTTAGCAATTATGCCGTTGAACCAGTAACCCAGAAGCCATGAGTTCAAATCCCACAGAGGCAGTTAAAGAATTGGAATTATAGTTAAAAAAACTGGATATATAAATTTGGGATCAGTAAAAGTGATCATGAAACAGATGAATTGTCGAAAAAAATCTGGTTCACACCATGTCCTTCAGAGAGGAAAAGTTGTTGTTCTTCCCCAGCCCTGGCCTATATGTGACTTCAGTCCCAAAGCAATGTATCTGACCGTGAACTGCTCTCCGAAGTATCGAACCTGTAGTTTAAGAAGATGGCTCGCTGCCAACTTCTCAGGACAGCTAGGGTTGGGCAAGAAGTGCCAGCCTTGCCAGCTGTGTCCACATCCTGAGAATGATTATACACCCCATTCTAAAGTCATACATTCTGCACCTGTTTGTAATACGTGGATTCCATACAGTTAATAAGCAAAACTCACAGCCATTCGTGAAGCAAGGAAGTGGGACTTGGAGCAAAGCTGGCTGAACAGCTAGAACACTGAGGCTGCAGCGCCATCATTGGCAAGAAAGTACTTTTACAATGTGACAAATTCAGATGGGCTGGTTCCATTGTAAATGTTGACATAGAGAGGTTAATGGAAAAAGTTGTCGCAAAACTATACAACTGGAAATGATTTTTTTAGACAGAAAATGCACACAGACATAATGTGTTTAATTATATGTAATACAGGAGTACAGTTAATAGAAGGGAAATGCTTGCTTTGCATTGCAATATTTCTAAGGTCAGGCACTGGAACATTTTCTGGTATTCTCAGTTCCTCCAACGCTTTATGTGCTTTAAATTTTGAAACTGTGGTTCACATGCCCTCTAGGAGAGTTCCCATCTGTATTTCTATTCATGGGTCACTGACACCAGTACTGGGAATGGGAGATGTACCGCTGGGCTGATCTTTACCTGAATCGTGCTTGGACCAGTGTTCTGGTGAGTTGTATAACTAGGGCAGTAAAGAGGGCTTTAAACTAAATAGTAGGGGGGAGGGATCATGCGAGAGGAGATGTGGTAAATCAAAAGAAACAAGGAGGTAGTAGAACAGGGTAGCAATTTGGGCAATGATAATCAGAGTGTCGCAGAAGGGACAGAGAGTACAAACTTAAGAGTGCAGCTGCAAATAAAGCCAGGGATTGTAAAAATGGTAAAAAGATAGAGTTAAGGGCCCTGTATCTGAATGCCGGCAGCATTCAAAACAAAATGGATGAGCTGTTAGCACAGATAAAAAATAAATAAGCATGGCCTGATAGCCGACACAGAGACATGGTTGTAATGTGACCAAGGCTGGGACCTGAATATTGAAGGGTATTTGACATTTTGAAAAAATAAGAATCTAGGAAATGATGGTGGGGTAGCTCTGTTAATTAAGGATGTCATTAGTACAGTAGTGAGTGATGACCTTAGCTTGAAAGAGCAAGATGTAGAATCAGATTGGGTAGAGATAAGAGATAAGAAATAGGAAAGGTAAGAGGTCACTTGTGGGAGTAGTTTATAAGCCCCCTAATAGTAGTTACATGGTAATACAGGGTAGGATGAAATAAATGGAGTGTGTGAGAAATGTGTTGCAATAATCATGGGTGATTTTAATCTACATATAGGTTGGGCAAATCAGATTGGCAAAGATAGCCTGGAGAATGAGTTCAAGAGTGTATACAGGACAATTTCTTAGAGCAGGACATTCTACAGCCAGCCATGGAGCAGGCTATTCTGGTCCTGGTAATGTGCAATGTAACAAAACTGATCAATAACCACATGGTAAAGAAGCCTCTAGGTGACAGTGATTATGACACTATAGAATTTCACAATCGGTTTGAAAGGTAGAAGTATGGGTCCAAGACTAGTATTTTATACCTCAGTAAAGGTAACTGTTAGGGTATGAGAGCAGAGCTCGCTAATGCAAACCAGGAAACAAGGTTTAAATGTTGGACAGCAGAGTTGGAGTGGCAGACTTTTAAGGAGATATTTAATAAATCTCAGCAAAAATTTATCCCAATGAGAAAGAAAGACTCTTTGAGAAGAAAGCAACATCCATGACTGAATAGGAATGTTAAGGATTGTGTCAAATTGAAAGGAACACTGTACAAATCTGCAAAGATTAGTGGTAGGGCAGGAAATTGGGACAGATTTTAAAAACCAGCAAAGAATGACCAAAAATAATAAAGACAGAGAAAGTAGAGTATGACAGAAAGCCAACTAGCAATATAAAACAAAAGTGGGAGTCTCTACAAGAATTTAAATAGGAAAAGAGTAATTGATGCTAGTGTTAGTTCTCTGGAGAGTGAGCCTGGTGAATTGATAATGGAAAACAAGGAAATGGCAGGGGCATTGAACAGGTATTTTGTTTCTGTCTTCACTGGGGAAGACTTAGAAAACTTCCCAAAGACAATTGAAAATCAAAAGGTGAAAGGGATGGAGGAACTTAAAACAATCACCAACACCAGAGAAAAGGTGCTGGGAAAAATATTTGACCTATAGGTTGACAAGTCCCCAGGACCTGATGGCCTGCTTCTTAGGGTCTTAAAAGGAGTGGCTGCAGAGATAGCAGAGGCATCGATTGTAATCTTCCAAAATTCCTTAGATTCTGGAAAGGTCCCAGTGGATTGGAAAAGAGCAAATGTAACACCTTTATTCAAGAAAGGATGGAAACAGAAAGCAGGAAACTACAGGCCAGTTCGCCTAACTTCTGTCATAGAGAAATTGCCAGAATCTATTATTAAGGAGGTTATAGCAGGACACTTAGAAAATCATCATTGGATCAGGTGGAGCCAACATGGCTTTGTGAAAGGGAAATCATGTTTAACTTTTTGAAGTAGCAACAAGCAAGGTGGATAAAGGGGAACCTGTAGATGTGGTGTACTTGGATTTCCAAAAGGCATTTGATAAGGTGCCACATAAAAGATTACTACACAAAATAAGAGCACATTGTGCAGGGGGTAACATATTAGCATGGATGAAGGATTGGTTGGCTAACAGGAAGCAAAGAGTAGGGATAAATGGGTATTTTTTGGGTTAGCAAACTGTAACTAGAGGAGTGCCACAGGGATCAGTGCTGGAACCTCAATTATTTACAATCTATTATCAATGTCTTGGGTAAAGGGATCGAATGCATGGTAGCTACATTTGCTGATGACATCAATATAGGTAGGAAGGTAATTGTTAAGAGGAGGTAGAGAGATTGAAAGGGATATAGACAGGTGAAGTGAATGGGTAAACATTTGGCAGATGGAGTAAAATGTGAAAAAATGTGAACTTGTCCACTTTGGCAGGAAGAATAGTAAAGCAGCATATTATTTAAATGGAGAGAGGTTACAGAACTCTGATACACAGAGGGATCTGGGTGTCCTGGTACATAAATCACAAAAAGACAGTCTACAGGTACAGCAAGTGATTTGGAAGGCAAATGGAATGTTGGTGTTTATTGCAATGGGAATGGAATATTAAAGTAGGGAAGTTTTATTGCAGCTGTACAGGCCTTGGTGAGACCACATCTGGACTGTGTGTACAGTTTTGGTCTCCTTATTTGAAAAACTATATAATTGCATTAGAATCAGTTCAGAGAAGGTTTGCTGGACTAATTCCTGGGGTGAAGGGGTTATCTTATGAAGACAGATTAAACAGGTTGGGCCTATACCCACTGGAGTTTAGAAGAATGAGAGGTGATCTTATTGAAACATATGAGATCCTGGGGGGATTTGATAGGGCCTATACCTGGAGGATGTTTCCACTTGTGAGGGAGACTAGAACCAGGGGACACAATTTAAGAATAAGAGATCTAACGTTTAAGAAGGAGATGAGGAGAAATTTTTTCTCGCAGAGGGTCATTAGTCTGTGGAATTCTCTTCCCCAGGAAGCAGTGGAGGCTGGGTCATTGAATTTATTCAGGGCTGAGTTAGAGAGATTTTTGACAGACGAGGGAGTCAAGGGTTGTTGGGGGGTAGACAGGAAAGTGGAGCTGAGACCACAACCAGATCAGCCATGAGTTTATCGAAAGGTGAAGCAGACTCAAAGGACTGAATGAGCGACTCCTGCTCTTTGGTCCTATGTTCCTATGCTCTAATTCCCCTCAGCAGAAATTTATCTCCTGGTTGTGATGCTGTGCATTATTATTGTAGGAATGTTTTGCAGGTTTATGTAAAATTCCTCTGTCACTGGTTCAGTGGAGGCAGTAATCCCTCTGTATCTGAATCCCATAATGCATTCCTAATGAACATGACTTCATCAAAACAAAAACAAAAACAGAATTACCTGGAAAAACTCAGCAGGTCTGGCAGCATCGGTGGAGAAGAAAAGAGTTGACGTTTTGAGTCCTCATGACCCTTCGACAGAACTTGAGTTCGAGTCCAAGAAAGAGTTGAAATATAAGCTGGTTTAAGGTGTGTGTGTGGGGGGGCGGAGAGAGAGAGAGAGAGAGGTGGAGTGGGGGTGTGGTTGTAGGGACAAACAAGCAGTGATAGAAGCAGATCATCAAAAGATGTCAACAACAATAATACAAGAGAACACATAGGTGTTAAAGTTAAAGTTGGTGATATTATCTAAACGAATGTGCTAATTAAGAATGGATGGTAGGGCACAAGGTATAGCTCTTGTGGGGGTGGGGAGAGCATAAAAGATGTAAAAATAAATAAATAAATAAATAATTTTTTTTTCTTTTTCTCTTATAATCTTCATGGGGTATGTGGAATATTCCTTGTTCCAGTCCTACTCCGGCCCCCTTCCACAACTCTTTCTCCGGTACATCGAAGATTACTTCGGTGCCGCTTCATGCTCTCGTCGGGACTTGGAAAAATTTATTAATTTTGCTTCCAATCTCCACCCCTCCATCATTTTCACGTGGTCCATCTCTGACACTTCCCTTCCCTTCCTTGACCTCTCTGTCTCAATCTCTGGTGATAGACTGTCCACCAATATCCATTACAAACCCACCGACTCCCACAGCTATCTCGACTACAGCTCCTCACACCCCGCTTCCTGTAAGGACTCCATCCCATTCTCTCAGTTCCTTTGCCTCCGTCGCATCTGTCCCGATGATGCTACCTTCAAAAACAGTTCCTCTAACATGTCCTCCTTCTTCCTTAACCGAGGTTTTCCACCCATGGTCGTTGACAGGGCCCTCAACTGTGTCCGGCCCATCTCCCGCGCATCCGCCCTCACGCCTTCTCCTCCCTCCCAGAAACATGATAGGGTCCTCCTTGTCCTCACTTATCACCCCACCAGCCTCCGCATTCATAGGATCATCCTCCGCCATTTCCGCCAACTCCAGCATGATGCCACCACCAAACACATCTTCCCTTCACCCCCCCCTATCGGCATTCCGTAGGGATCGCTCCCTCCGGGACACCCTGGTCCACTCCTCCATCACCCCCTACTCCTCAACCCCCTCCTATGGCACCCCACGCAAAAGATGCAATACCTGCCCCTTCACTTCCTCTCTCCTCACCGTCCAAGTACCCAAACACTCCTTTCAAGTGAAGCAGCATTTTACTTGCATTTCCCCCAACTTAGTCTACGGCATTCGTTGCTCCCAATGTGGTCTCCTCTACATTGGAGAGACCAAACGTAAACTGGGCGACCGCTTTGCAGAACACCTGCGGTCTGTCCGCAAGAATGACCCAAACCTCCCTGTCGCTTGCCATTTTAACACTCCACCCTGCTCTCTTGCCCACATGTCTGTCCTTGGCTTGCTGCATTGTTCCAGTGAAGCCCAACGCAAACTGGAGGAACAGCACCTCATCTTCCGACTAGGCACTTTACAGCCATCCGGACTGAATATTGAATTCAACAACTTTAGGTCGTGAGCTCCCTCCCCCATCCCCACCCCCTTTCTGTTTCCCCCTTCCTTTTCTCTTTTTTTTCCAATAAATTATATAGATTTTCCTTTTCCCACCTATTTCCATTATAAAAAGAGAAAAAGAAAAAAATATATATTTATTTATTTATTTTTTTTTTTACATCTTTTATGCTCTCCCCACTAGAGCTATACCTTGTGCCCTACCATCCATTCTTAATTAGCACATTCGTTTAGATAATATCACCAACTTTAACTTTAACACCTATGTGTTCTTTTGTATTATTGTTGTTGACATCTTTTGATGATCTGCTTCTATCACTGCTTGTTTGTCCCTACAACCACACCCCCACTCCACCTCTCTCTCTCTCTCTCTCTCTCTCTCTCCGCCCCCCCCCACACACACACCTTAAACCAGCTTATATTTCAACTCTTTCTTGGACTCGAACTCAAGTTCTGTCGAAGGGTCATGAGGACTCAAAACGTCAACTCTTTTCTTCTCCGCCGATGCTGCCAGACCTGCTGAGTTTTTCCAGGTAATTCTGTTTTTGTTTTTGTTTTGGATTTCCAGCATCCGCAGTTTTTTTGTTTTTATGACTTGATCAAAATTGCAGACCATGATTCTTCTGCAGTCAGTTAGGAACCTGTCACTCATTACAGGACACTGTGCAAAAATTAAAGGGATCAGGAGAGGGGAATCATACAGATACAGACACACAGAGATGCACGCACGTATACAGAGACACAAATCCTCTTCTTATTCTTAGGCAGTCCCTCAGGGTCAAGGATGATTTGCTTCCACTCCAGTTTGATGGGTTCTGAGATGGCTGATAAATCCTGTGCACCACCTGCAGACTTTGCCACACGTGGGTCAGGTTGTGCTTGAATGGGTTGGGTGGATGGGCTGTTTTAAAGTCTGTGCGCTCCCTCCGACACCTCGACTTTGCTTCTGTACTTTCCCGATGAAGTGTCTCAAAGTGTTCAGTGCCTTCCCAAATGAATCTTCCCCATTTTTGTCAGTCACAAGCCAGAGCCTTTCATGAGCCGGTGGGATATTTGACCTCTTCAGGGATGCTTTGAGGACATCCCTAAAACCTTTCCACTGCCCTCCTGGGAGTCTCCTGGTGTGATTGAGCTCCGAGTAGAATGGTTGCTTCGTGAGTCTGGTGTCAGGCATGTGAACGACATGTTCCACCCGGCGGAGCTGGTTTTGAGTGATTGGTGCCTCGATGCTGGGCAAGTTGGCTTCGGAGAGGACACTGCTGTGGGAACACATTTCTTGTGAAGGCACTGCCTGTGGTATAATATCTCCGGTGATTTGAGGTGCCTACTGCAGGTTAGCCAAGTCTCCAAAGCAAATAGGAGTGCAGGGATCACTGCTGCTCTGTAAACCATGACCTTAATCTAGGGTTTGAGATCCTGGTCCTCAAATACTCTTTTCCTCAGTTAGTTGAAGGCTGAGCTGGCACACTGGAGGCAATGATGAATTTTATTGTCTATGTCTGCCTTCATGAGAGGAGGCTCCCAAGATACGGAAAGTGAGCCACATTTTCCTGGATCTCACTGTTGATCTTAATTGACAGAAGAGGTATTGTGCTGTGGCAGCTGCTTGGAAGGGACCCTTGTTTTCTGGGTGTTTAGTAAAAGTCCCATTTTCTCATATACTTCGGAGGAGGTGCGACAGTGACCTGGAGCTCAGTTTCTGAGTGACCGCACACACAAGTGTCATTTGCATATTGAAGCTCAATAACTGAGGTTGGAGTTGTTTTGGTTTTGGATTGATGCCAGGGTAAGTTGAACAATTTCCTGTCTAGCCTGTAGATTATCTCAACACCTGTGGGTAGTTTGCTTTAGGTAAGAGGCAGTATTGCAGTGAGGAAAATGGGGAAGAGGGTTGATGCAATAACACAACTTTGTTTGATCCCAGTTTTGACTGAGATAGGGTTTGTGGTGGTTCTGTGGTGAGGATCACAGCATCATTATGGAATAGGCACAATCAGTGTGTCTCTTTTAGCCTAACATCAGTGGTAGGGAAAATGCTAGAGTCTATTGTAAAAGATGTGATAACAGGACACTTAGAAAATATCAATGGGGTTAGACAAATTCAGCATGGATTTATGAAAGGGAAATCAGGTTTGACAAACCTACTGGAGTTTTTTTGAGGATGTAACTAGCAGGATAGATAAGGGAGAACCAGTGGATGTGGTGCATTTGGATTTTCAGAAAGCTTTTGATAAAGTCTCACCTAAGAGGTTAGTGTGCAAAATTAAAGCGCATGGGATCGGGGGTAATATATTGGCATGGATTGAGAATTGGTTAGCAGGCAGGAAACAGAGAATAGGAATAAATGGGTCCTTTTTGGAGTGGCAGGTGGTGACTAGTGGGGTTCTGCAGGGAGCAGTGCTTGGGCCCCAGCTATTCACAATATATATCAATGACTTGGATGAGGGAGCCAAATGTAATATTTCCAAGTTTGCTGATGACACAAAACTAAGTGGGAATGTGAGTGGTGAGGAGGATGTTAAGAGGCTTCAAGGCAATTTAGAGAGGTTGAGTGAGTGGGTAAATGCATGGCTGTAAATGTGGATAAGTCTGAAGTTATCCAAAACAAAAATAATGCGACGAGAACAACAGCTATCCACTTTGGTAGAAAAACAAAGTGGCAGAGTATTATTTAAATGGTGATAGATTGGGAAATGTTGATGTACAAAGGGACCTGGGTGTCCTTGTACACCAATCACTGAAAGCAAGCATGTAGGTACAGCAAGCAGTTAAGAAGGCAAATGGTATGTTGGCCTTCATTGCGAGAGGACTTGAGTACAGGAGCAAGGATGTCTTACTGAAACTATAGAGGGCCTTGGTGAGACCATACCTGGAGTGGTGTGTGCAGTTTTGGTCTCCTTGCCTAAGAAAGGATATACGTGCCATAGAGGGAGTGCAGCAAACGTTCACCAAACAGATTCCTAGGATGGCAGGATTGTCGTATGAGGAGAGATTGGGCTGACTAGGCCTGTATTCACCGGAGTTTAGAAGAATGAGAGGGGATCTCATTAAAACAAGTAAAATTTTTACAGAGATGGACAGACTGGATGCAGGGATGATGTTTCCTTTGGCTGGGGAGGTCTAGAACAAGGGGTCACAGTCTCAGGATATGGGGCAGGCCATTTAGGACTGAGATGAGGAGAAACTTCTTCACTGAGAAGGTGGTGAACCTGTGGAATTCTCTGTCACAGAGGCTGTGGAGGCCAAGTCACTGAATATATTTAAGAAGGAGACAGATGGATTTCTAGACTCTAAAGGTATCAAGGGGTGTGGGGAGAGAGTGGGAGTGTGGCATAGAGATAGAGGATCAGCCATGATCATATTGAATGGTGGAGCAGACTCGGAGGGCTGAATGACCTACTCCTGCTCCTATTTTCTATGTTTCTACGAGATCTCTTGGCATGTGTTCCTCTTCTCCGATGGGGAATATGAGGTTGTCCAGCTGTGCCAGGAGTGCGTCACCACCATGTTTCAGAATCTCAGCAAGGATTCCACCTGTTCCAGGGGCTTTGTTGTTTCTCAGCTGTGTATTTCGTCAGGATGAGGACTCCATTGGATTTTACTTTCCTTGCTTATCACACCCTTCCAGGGACTCACGTCCTTCCTAACTCTGTTGTTGAAATCTCCGAGGAGGATTAGTTTGACAATTGCTGGAACGCGGGGATTGCTCAAGGTTTATGTAGATTTCCCTCTTTGGCCTCATTTTTTGCCTCAAGTATAGGAACATTTGCACTGATGACAGTGGCTTGCTATTTCCTCGTTAGGGTGAGCTGGGCAGTCATGAGCCACTTGTTTACCCCATGGGAGAGTCGCTGAGGTGCCAGACAAGCTAATTTTTAATGGCAAAGACCACCCCTTGGAGGCACTGGTCAAAGGTGCACCCACCTCCTTGTTCCTTCAGTTGTCTTCTCCTGCACATCGTGTCTCACTCAGGGCTGCAATGTCAATGTTGAGGTGCTTTAGCTCCTGAGCTATGATGGCAGTGTGGAACTCAGATCTGTCACTGTTGGAGTTGTCCATCAGGATCCTGATGTTCCAGATCCCGAACTTCACGTTGACAAGTGGAAGATGTCTGTGGTGATTTTTTTTTAACGTGGGATGGTCATTGCAAGCTGTCTACCACAAGGCCTCAGAGAGTGGGGCCTTGGTCCAATAGCAAGGAGCTTTCAAGTCGGTCACTGCTGTAAGACATCAGCACATTCTGTGCACAATCATACGCAGATGTGTATGTAAACTGTGGCAAGGACAGAAGATATACAAATATACACACAGACACACATGCAAACAGATATACAATTATATACGTTCTCACACACGTGCACACACACGTACACACACAGACACATGCGCAAATACACAGGTGCTATAGTCAGAAACATATGATATACATGTTTCTGACTATATATATATATATATATATATACATACATATAATTTCCCAACAATTAATAACCTGTCCCTCACATGCGCACACACTGACACTGAGCATCAGCAAATCAGAACCCTTTCCTGTGGCAGATTGACATTAATATTAAACAAAGGACAATGAATTGGAATATGCTTTATGGTGCTGGGCAAGCAGGGGTTAAGTCCCTCAGACTGACACTGATGATGAAGTGTCCAGAAGAATCACGAGCAGACGGTGGATGCGCTACATTGACTCCTGTCAATCACAGGCTGCAGCAGAGGAGTGACAGGACTGTGTGCATTGAGTGACGGGACAGGACAGGACACAAAACACAAAGGCTATCAGCACTTTAATTGCCCTGATCACATTAGTGGCCTTTGACATTTGATCCCATGTCACTGTCCTTTGTATATTTGTTAGAGTTGACAATTTTATTTTTGAATCACTCACAGATGAAGACCATTTTAAATGTTGCCAATTTGGAATTATAACCTAACTCTTTGAGCAGATTTTTGGTCACCAGTTTGATTATCTTTCTATGGCTCAGTGTCAATGTTAAATATGCTGTATAAATACAAAGAGTTATCCTAAAGGAAACCTTCAGATTAATAAAATATCTCTGGGTTAAAAACTTTTACCCACAAATCATTCCCAGCAGCTGAAGTCACTGACCCTCACTGGGGTACAGTTCCACCCACACTGACTCTCACTGGGGTACAGTTCCACACACACTGACTCTCACTGGGGTACAGTTCCACACACACTGACTCTCACTGGGATACAGTTCCACACACACACTGACTCTCACTGGGGTACAGTTCCACACACACTGACTCTCACTGGGGTACAGTTCCACACACACTGACTCTCACTGGGGTACAGTTCCGCACACACTGACTCTCACTGGGGTACAGTTCCACACACACTGACCCTCACTGGGGTACAGTTCCACACACACTGACTCTCACTGGGGTACAGTCCCACACACACTGACTCTCACTGGGGTACAGTCCCACACACACTGACTCTCATGGGGGTACAGGTACAATATGGGTTAGATATAGAGTAAATCTTTGTCTATATGGTCCTGTACCCAGATTGCAGTCAGCTCTGGCTCAGTTCTAATAAGCTCATCAATATTTATCCCTCAAACAACATCACTAAAACACAGATTATCTGGTTATTACCACATTACTGTTTGTGGGATCTTGCTGTGTGCATATTGGCTGCCACGTTTCCTACCTTACAACAGTTTAAAAGTATTTCATTGGCTGTGAAGCTCTTTGGGACATCCTGAGGTAACGAAAGGAAAGTTCTAGAATTCTAACATTTGCCGTTTCTCTTTTTCAAACTAGTGGAGGGAAAAGCTTGGAATTTCTTTCAGAATCAGTGGATATAGTGATTGGAGGAGTGATTATGTCTGTCTCAGGGTGAATGACATTATTTAGTTCGATTGGCCTTCTTGTTGCTCTGTATCGTGTGATCTTGCTGTCAGAGTGAAGTGAGACGCTTGCCCCACCACAATGACATTTCCAAAAGTCTTGCGCGGTGGCTGTTCCCAGCAGTGAATGCTAGCCGTAACCATGGTAACCCTCTCCATGGTGACTTCCCCGAAACGATCTGTGGGAATCCACAATCTGCCTGCCCCTCTCAGCAAAACATTCTCACTAGCAACGTGCAACTGAATAACAAAAGTAATCTGCTCCTGTTTTCTCGCCTTCTATCCTACCACTGGCTACTCTCTTATTCCCCACTCGAGCAGTGAGTTCGGAGACAGATGTGAGCAGGTATTCAACTGTGACGGGCATCACGCGTCAAGTCCAGTCCTCATTGAAGAATGACACCTGGCATCTCCAACTTCTCTCGTCGAGGGACTGTGAGAATAAAGAGAGGGTTCACATATACTGGGCATCTCCACAGATTAGTTGACCTGAATACAGGAGTTCCTAATCAGATTGGATTGTAGTTCGAAGCCCCAATCCAGAGAATTGAGCACAATGTGCATGACAGTTTAATATCAAGCAAGAAGCTGTATGGTTTAGACAATCTTCCCAAATTACTTTTCTATTGTACGGGTATACATTGATAGGGTGCATGTTATGTGGGTTTATATGACTGGAATTATATTGCATGGGTGTATTGGGTGGGTGTATATTGGACAGATGCTTATTGGGTGGGGTATATTGAATGGGTATATATTGGATCTTGTGTATGTTGGGCAGGTACGTTGGGCATATATTGAGGGGTGTATATTGGGCAAATGTATATTGGGGTGGGTGGGCATTGGGCAGGAGTATATTGGGTAGACGTATATTGGGTAGGTGTATATTAGGTGGGTATATTGGGTGGGTGTATTTTGGGCGAGTGTATATTGGTGGATGTATATTGGGAATGTGTTGATTGGGTGGGTGTATATTGGAGTGTATATCTTGGACGGGTATATATTGGGTTGTTGTATATTGGAGTGTATATATTCAGAGGGTGTATTTTTTTTGTTCATGGAATGTGGGCATCACTGGCAAAGTGGGATTTCATTGCCCATCCCTAATTGCCCTTGAGAAGGTGGTGGTGAACTGCTTTCTTGAACCGTTGCAGTCCATGTGGTGTAGGTACACCCACAGTGCTATATAGGAAGGGAATTCCAGGATTTGACCCAGGTGATATGGTTCCAAGTCAGAATGGTGAGTGGCTTGGAGGGGAACTTTCAGGTGGTAGTGTTCCCATGCATCTGCTGCCCTTGTCGTTCTAGATGGTGGAGGCTGAGGGTTTGGAAGGTGCTATCAAAGGATATTGGATGGTATATATTGGGTGGGTGTACATTGGGTGGTGTATCTTGTGAGGATGTATATTAAACTCAATTCAAATTTTCACCCTGTCCAAATGGGATTTGAACTCAGTTTTTACTGATTACTAATTCATGTCTTTACCCACCCAAAATACACCCACCCAATATACCCATCTAATATACACCTACTAGCTATGGTAACATAATCACTGCCCTTGTGTACTCTTAAAAATCTGTGTCAGTTCTCTCAGCAATATACCTTATTGTCTAATTCACATCAGCTATTTTTGCCATCACAGTTGATTGGGAGTCTAAGGTATCAAATACTTTAAAAGATATTGATTAACACGGCTTTGTTCCAGTTCCCATGTCTTGATTTTCCCTTTGCCCAAAGTGATATTCAACTCAATTGCATTGGCTCAAAATAATCAATTTGGATTGGTTGAAGGTTCAGTGTTTGACCCTGCTTACGCTAATGGCCTTTCAATTCTTTTCTCTTCCCCCAAAATATCAGGGAATGGGTGAAGAGGTGTGGATCTCAGTTGGTATCCCCACAGATTTTTCGGGATTTTCTCTGCTGTATTTTAGCCAACATGTGGTCTATTCAAATCCCCCCATAGCCATGGCTCTCCCTATCGCTGTAATTTCCTCTAGCTGTTTCACCCTCTAGGATCTCTGTGCTGCACCAGATCTGGTTTCTTCCACAAATCCCATTCCCTTACTTGTCCCACCATTGCTGGCCATATCTTCAGCTGCCTTGACTCCTAAACTCTGGAATTCCCTCCCCAAACCCCCTTTTTAAAAATTAATTCATGGGATGTGGGTGTCGCTGGCTGGGCCAGCATTTATTGCCCATCCCTAATTGCCCTTGAGAAGGTGGTGGTGAGCTGCCTTCTTGAACCGCTGCAGTCCATGTGGTGTAGGTACACCCACAGTGCTGTTACCCTTCTCTCCTCCTGTAGGACACTCCTTTGTTTGATAACACTCCTGTGAACTGCCTTGGGATGTTTTACTCTTTAAAGGCGCTATATAAATGCAGGCATTGTTGTTGCTTGTGATAAAGCAGAAGTAGCTTTTTCTCAACCCTGGAATATCTTCCAGACTTTGGACATGCATGGAATGTTTTTTTAGTTCCTTCTAACTTCCTTAAACTGTAGATCCATCTGCTCTCTCCCATGGATGTAAAAGATTCCATGGCAGTATTTTGAAGAAGAGCAGGGGAATTCTCCCTGGCCCCCTGGCCAATATTTATTCATCAACCAATGTCATTAAAAAACAGACAACCTGATCATAATCACATTGCTGTTTGTGGGAGCTTCCTGTGCACAAGCTAATGCTCCCCTTGCAGCTGTGTCTCCTCTATTACAACAGCAACTACACCTCAAAATGTACTTCATTGGCTGCAAAGGGCTTTTGGAAACCCTGAGATTGTAAAAGGTGCTATAAAAATGCAGTTCTCTCTTTTATCAAGTGCACAATGCGAATAAATGGCCAAAGAAAGAGCTTGCATTTCTATAGCACTTTTCACATCCTCAAGATGTCCCAAAAAGCTCCACATTCAATGAAAGTCTTTCAGAGCACAGTTCTGTTGCAATATAGGCAAACACAGCAGACGAGTTAAGCACAGCAAGCTCCCACAAGCAGCAATGGGTTAATGGTCCAGTTGATGTGGTTTTGATGGATAAACACTGACTCAAGCATCCGATCCTGGCAGTTTGTAAACAAACATTGCATTTATATTTATCTCTTGCTACGCCTCCGATGTAATTCCTGGGACTTTGCTGGCTTCTTTCCTTCTGGTTACAAAACCGGTATCCATGGAGACCACCTTGGCCATGTTCTTTTTTTTCTGATAAGAGTTGCATGCTCTCCGACAGGGACCCACAGGAACTGAATGTTACATGATTCGAATCGGGGCTGCATTGGCTGATTGCTGGAGAGATGGCAGTAATCAGAGACAGGCACGGTGACAGCAGGAGGCAGATAGAGGCTGTTACCATGGCAAAGGGTTTAAGAAAGAAGAGCCCTCTTGACAGCTCAGTGAGAGAGCTGCCAGGAATTTTGCAAGGCAGCATCTGTTTCCTACGGCTTCTGGGACAGGACGAGCAGATGAGCCTGCCCCTTAGAAAAAAACGAACAGATTAAGCCAGCTGCCCAATGAGGGAGGGAAAATGTTATTTATTAAATTTAGCGAAAGGTTGATCCACTGGGTGAATTGATTAATCTCTCAGCCTTCATCCTGTCACTCCACTGTATCTTCGCTCTGAAAACAAAGCAATAGGGACTGGTGTTAAAGGGTGCTGTTGTTTTATGCCTCTGCTGCCTGTCACTGTTGATGAATTGCTCGTTTGATGATTGGATGCTCCTGGTATCATTAGTGTCTTTCCAAGGCGTTGTGTTTTTAGTGGTTACTGGAGAATGTGAAATACTGGATAATCTTCTCTTTATATTCTCAGGGCCAGGAGAAACATCTTTGCCACAGTGATAATTGACTCAGGTGCCAATAAAGGATTGTAGAATAAAAATCTTAGATGTGTTCACACAGGCCAAACAACTCCTCCCCAATCTCTCCCTACCCCTACATCTCATACTGACCCAATCTCAACAATTCTAACCCTCCAACATTCATGTGCATCCAACATTATTCATTCTTTTGGGATATTCTTTAATCAAAAAGAATAAATTAAGCTTTTGTCACCACTCAAAGCTTACGGAGATCGAAAATGTTCCCTGATTCTCCATCAAATTTAGATGCGATTCAATTCTTTCATATAAGCCAGATTTTGCCCCTGAAACCTTCAGTTATGCCTTTGTTACCTCCAGACTTCACTATTCTAATGCTCTCCTGACTGGTCTCCCAATTTTGACCCCTTATAAACTTGCACTCATCCAAAACTCTGATTCCCGTATCCTAACAAGCACCAAGTCTCATGCACCCATCATTCATGTCCTCACTGATTTACATTAGCTTCTAGACTGGCAACACCTGGATTTTAAAATTCTCACACTTGTTTTCAGATTATTCCATTGCCTCGCCCTCCCCTATTTCAGTGACCTTCTCCAGCCTCTGAGAGCTCTGTAACCCTCCAATTCTGACCTCTTGGGCATCCCCAATTTTCATCTCTCCACTATTGGTGACCTGCCTTCAGCTGCCTGGACCCCAAATTCTGGAATTCCTTTGGACATCTCTGCCTCATGCCCTCTCTCTCCTCCTTTAAGATGGTGCTTAAAACCTACCTGTTTGACCAAGCTTTAGGTCACCTGTCCTAATATCTCTTTATGTAGCTCAGAGTCAAATTTATGTCTGATAATACTCCTATGAAATGCTTTGGGTGTTTGTGATCTGGAGTGTGCTGAAAGGGTGGTGGAAGCAGATTCAAAAGTAACTTTCAAAAGGGAATTGGATAAATACTTAAAGGGAAAAAATTGCAGGGTATGGGGAAAGAGCAGGGGAGTGAGACCAATTGGATAGCTGCCTGCAGTTGTTTGATGGGGACAGTGCAGAGGGAGCTTTACTCTGTATCTAACCCCGTGCTGTACCTGTCCTGGGAGTGTTTGATGGGGACAGTGCAGAGGGAGATTTACTCAAAAAACCCCGTGCTGTACCTGTCCTGGGAGCGTTTGATGGGGACAGTGTAGAGGGAGCTTTACTCTGTATCTAACCCTGTGCTGTACCTGTCCTGGGAGTGTTTGATGTGGACAGTGTAGAGGGAGCTTTATTCTGTATCTAACCCCGTGCTGTACCTGTCCTGGGAGTGTTTGATGGGGACAGTGTAGAGGGAGCTTTATTCTGTATCTAACCCCGTGCTGTACCTGTCCTGGGAGTGTTTGATGGGGACGGTGTAGAGGGAGCTTTACTCTGTATCTAACCCCGTGCTGTACCTGTCCTGGGAGGGTTTGATGGGGACAGTGTAGAGGGAGATTTACTCTGTATCTAACCCCATGCTGTACCTGTCCTGGGAGCGTTTGATGGAGACAGTGTAGAGGGAGCTTTACTCTGTATCTAACCCCGTGCTGTACCTGTCCTGGGAGTGTTTGATGGGGACAGTGTAGAGGGAGCTTTATTCTGTATCTAACCCCGTGCTGTACCTGTCCTGGGAGTGTTTGATGGAGACAGTGTCGGAGAAAATTTATTCTGTATCTAACCTGTTTTACACCAGCCCTGGGTGTACTCAATACCGACACAAGATACAAAAAAGCTGTTTTGTTCCTCATATCCAACACTCCTGAACTTGATAAAAACAAAAATAAAAACTTTGCTTAAAGGGACCAGCTGGTTCTTCTCAATCCCTTCCTGATCAGACTGGTATCATATTCTTAAAGGGACTGGCCATCTCCTTGGAATGGTTTAGATTGGGAATTTTTTTTCCATGGTTGCCAAGTTCCACACTGGGCCTATTTCAGGATATTGGGATTTGAATTTGGCAAGAATCTGAACCAAGTGGTGTGAAGAGATTGGAGGAATATACAAGGGTTCATAAAATACATGCAAACTGATACAGAAAGTAAATTATTTCTGTATGTCAATGACAATTGGTATTTCATGTTCAAAGACAGCAGTGCTTTCAGAGCTTACAGAACTTCTTTCGTGGCACAGATCACTTGATTACAGAAAGCCAGATAGGACACATAGTACTGTTGCATTTCAAAACCCAAACATACCCCTTTTCATAATGAACAAAGGACAGAAACATCCCACTTTTCCTAATGAACAAAGGGTGAATTTGCATGCACGATCATGTGTAATTGTGAGTTACCCAAGTTACCCACTATACACACATTGTTCTCATGCATTAATAACTGTTTGTTCTACTAGTCAGTCTCTGCACCTTCATTACATACATAGTCTTTACATTGTGTAGGTCTCTTAATGCTATGCATGCGCGTTGTCATTGGCTGTTTGTCTGGTTGATGTTCCTTGTCCGGAAAGTGTTGTTCCTGTGGTACTCGTCGCTGAGTTAACTGTTGTTGTTCCATTACTGTTGTTGGGGACCCATGGACCTCTGGGATTGATGATAGTTCTGTGCTCAGTACAGCTGATGAGGTCCCATCTTCCTGACTGGCCAACTGTGGTGAAGGAACAGCTTCAGTAGTTGCGTACATATGCCTGCGGTTGTGTCGGTATGTTTGGCTGTTCACTTCCACCGTGTACGATCGGGATGACAACTTCTCTACACATGTCCCAAGTTGCCACGTGGACTGACCCCTGTTGAGAGCATTGAAGGTTTCTACCCTGACTGGCTCTCCAATGCTCAGCTCTAGCAATTGTTTGGCAGTCTTATCAAAATGAAATTTGGCTTTCTGCCATTTCACCATGACTCTTTCATTCAAGCCTGTTACTAATTCTTGTTTCAGTAGCTTTTTTGCTGTTGGAAGAGTGGTTTGAGTGTAGCATGACATCAGTCTTTGGACTGGACTAATTTCCATGCCTTTAGTCTGTGTGTTTCTCCACTCAAATATTGCCTTGTGTACATCTGTGCTAGATTTGCTCGATTTCTTGATGATTCCTTTGGGGATTTTCACAGCCACCTAGTCTTTCCATTTGACTGGGGATAGTGTGGAGATGATGTACAGTGTTGAATTTCTCAATCCTTTGTGAAAAGGCTGAATTCTTCACTCATGAATTGAGGGCCATTGTCACTCATTACAATGCCTGGAATGCCGTAATGACTGAAGTATGCTTTCACACATTCTACTATTTCTCCTTTGTCATTGAAGTCAGCTGCTCTAACTCCCAGTGGTCAGAATAGTAATCTACAGTGACAAAATAGTCAGCTCCTGCCTAAGTGAAGAGGTCCACTCCCAACTTCATCCATGGTCTGTCTGGGATGCCATGAATCATCATCGGCTCTCTAGCTTGTTTAGCTCGGTATTCGTTACAAGCACTGCGCTGACCTATGTGGTCTTTAATTTCATTGCTTATGTTTGGCCAGTAGAGCATTTCTCTTGCCTTTCCAGGCTCAATTCAATTCCTTGATGTCTTGCATGGATGAGCTTCAGCAGCTCTCCTCTCATCTCTTTAAGGATGATGACTCCATTTCCTTTGTACAGGTTGGGCTGTCAATTCATCTTGGGATGCCCAATATGCTCTTGTGACCACAGGTGTGTCCTTGATGCTCTCAGGCCATCCATTCATCACTACCTATTGCAACACTTGTAGAGTTGCATCTTGTTGGGTGATTTGCTTGATTTCAGCAGGACGCTTGTCTATCAGATTCAATGTCTCTGTTGGGTTGATGACTTCCAGAGCATATCGAGCTGCTGCTTCACGTTGAATCTGGAAGATTTCACATTCTGTTGTAGCATCCTCAACTTTCTTCATGGGGAGCACTGCTCTCGACAGCATGACTGCAATGAATATCTGTTCCCCTTGCTTGTATGTCACGTCCAGATGGTATCACTGTAAACAAAGCAACATTCTTTGCAGATGCTTTGGAGCAGATAGTAGCAATTTGAGAAAATGCTTTGTAGTGGCTTGTGGTCGGTCTCCACTGTTACTTTGGGCAGAATTTTATGTCCTGCGGGTGGGCACGTGCCTGATCTGAACATCCCGATGTCATCACGCACTACTGCGATATTTCGCTTGGCGGGTGCACGCAAAAGTCGGAAGTGTGCCCACCAACAATTAAACCCATCAACAGCGCAATTGTCTGCGAGTTTTCATGGCCTGTCCAACTATTATGGTTGGCGGACAGACAAGTCGGCCAGGCAGCTTTTACATCAAACCTCATCCAGGGGCGGGATGAAAGCTCCATTAATAAAATAAAAAGAAATATCTGGGGGCAGTGTTTTTATGAGGTATGCTTTCGGGTGCTTGATTGTGACGCATGTACATTTTTTTGCAGCTCTTTAGTGTTTCATTTCATTATTTGCAGGTCTGCGCTCCCTGAGGCAGCTGTCTACCTTCAGGGATCTCTTGAAGCGCTTACCCGCACCTGCGGTGACATCGTTGTCCACCCTCCTCCCACCCCCACCCTGGCAGCGCTGACCTTTTCAGTGCGTATTTCATGCTGGCTGGCCGCTAATTGGCTAGCCAGTGTGAAATTGTGGTTGGGGGTCAATCACGTTTGAAGGCCCTTTCCCAGCCACTCCTGGGCTCTCCAGTCGAGCACGTCTGATGAGGGAAAAGTTCAAGCCTTTGTCTCTCCCAAGCAGGTATTGGTAAAAATGCTCACAAGAAAAAACAAGAGCCAGGCACTCTTTCTCGATCTGAGCGTAGTGTCGTTCAGTTTGCATTAGTGCCCTGAATGTAAATGGGATGGGTTGTCCTCGCTGCATTAGGGTTGCTCCAAGACCTGTCTCGCTGGCGTCACACTGCAAGGTGACTCGATGTCATAGTGCTTCAGCACTGGCGCTGTCATCACTAGTTGTTTTATTTTAGCGGACGCTGCTTCTTGTTCTGTGTCCCAATACCACTGCACATCCTTGGCAGTAATCTTGCATAATGGTTCACACTCCAACCGCAAATTGGGCAAAACATTTGCTAAATAGTTCGCGAATCTAACAAATCATTACACTGCTTTCACATCTGTTGGTCACTGCATCGTTGCTACAGCTCTCACCTTGTCCGGATCCAGGTGAAGATCTTTTGCTGTCAATACATGGCCTATGTACTTGATTTTCGGCATCCTCAATTGCAATTTTTTCTTGTTCAGCTTCAGGTTCACCTGGCAAACTCTCTCCGGCAGTTATCTTAAATTCTGATCACAGTCAGCAATGGCATCTTCCATTGCTGTCTCCACATCCATAGTAGATCAGCTAAGAGATCAGCTCTGGGAAGATCACTGACTATCTCATGCTGCCTGTGTTGATACTCTTCTGGAGCCATGGAAATGTCAAACGCCATGCACAATCTCCCAAGTAGCATCCAGGTCTGTGAAGATTATAATGTTGCATGACAAACCAGTGTCTATCTGACACTTCTTGTTCGCTTGATTCTCTCCTTCTACAGTCATCATCGTAACAACCACAAACCATTTATCACCTATAGACTTGATGGAACCAACCAGTTGCATGGTGTATAGTTCTTCATCAGAGATATCTTCTGCTGATATCTCTCCAGTGGCCATCTGTATCGGCTTGTTTTGCTTCTGTCTAGCCAAACACTTGTGTGCAATCTAATTTGGCTTCTTGCAGTTAAAACACTGCTTTCCCCATGTTGAGCAATCCTTTTCCTTTGCATGATTTCCTCCAGAGTATTTGCATCCTGCCCTTTGTCCACGATTATTCTGCTCTTTCAGCCTGTAATGTATCTCAGTGTAATGTAACTCCTGGTCTGCTCTGTCATACATGAGCACTAGCTGAGGTTTTACAAGCTCTGCCTTTCTACACACATCTATCGCTTTCCTGAACACATGTTTCTCCTCTTTCAGTAAACTTTCTCTCACTGAGGGGTCTTAGAGGCTTAAGAGAATTCTATCTTTAATCAGGTCATCTGCCCAAATTCACATAATTCTGCAAGCTGTGTTATTGCAGTCACATATTATTCAATGGGCTTATTTGCACCTTGAGTTCTAGTGTTGAATACATAACGTTCATAAGCAACATTCACTCATGGTTCAAAATGCACATTCAAGGCATTGAAAATCTCCATTGTCTGTTTTCTTTGTCAGTTAGATTTAGGGTGGAATACAATTTATAGTAGTCCCATCCCAGCAGTGTTAGAGCTGCAGCTACTCTTATTGGCTCTGGCTTGTTAGTTAACTATGTTGCCAGCTTGTAGTTTTGCCATTGCAAGTGGAAACCACCAGTTCTGCCACATATCGCCTTTCATTTCTACCAGAGGGTAAAGTTTACAGCCATGTTCACTCACCCAGTATTTTACTTACAGCCTTCAGTTTGTATGTTTGCTTTTCTTTATCCTTAATCAGCACATTTTAGCAGGTTTGAACATTTCTGTGTGTCTTTTTGATCTGTAGCTTCTCTGTACCTTTTACAGGGTCTAAAAGCTCTATTTTAAATCCACTCTCAATATCATGTTTTGTGTTCATAGACAGCAGTACTTTTTCATAGTATACCTTTATTGAACTGACCTAAAATGGCAGCTTACAGAGTTTCCCTTATGGTAGAGATCACATGACTACAGCAAGCCAGATAGGACATATAGTACAGTTGCATTTCAAAACCCAAACAACTTGTATTTATATAGCAACTTTAATGTAGTAAAACATCCCAAGGCGATTCAGGGAAGTGTTATCAAATAAAATTTAACACCACATAAGGTGATATTAGAATAGGCAAGCTGATGTTTAGTGAGAGAGGTAAGTTTTAAGGAGGGTCTTACAAGGTGGAGATAGAGGCAGAGAATTTTAGGGAGCAAATTCCAGAAATTTGGGCTGAGGTAACTGAAGGCTCAGCTGCCAATTGTGGAGTGTAGGAAAGGGGGAATGCGCAAGAGGCCAGAATTAGATGAGCATAGTGATTTCAGAGGGTTGTGTTGCTGGAGGTAGTTCCAGAGATAGGGACAGGCAAAGTCATGGAGAGATTTGAAAACAAGGATGAGAATATCAGAATCCAATTGTTTCAATGAGACCAAACCCTGCATTGGGAAGTGAAGCAGAGCCTCTGTAAATATCCTTTTTAACAGGGCACCCAACAGCTGGCTCAAAACTGAGCAAAAAATAGTTTGCAGGAGCAATAGGCACTTTTCTCATTTGTAATGAAATCCACATTTTCTTCCTCTCAATCTTCTTTTGAAGGATTCTTCCAGAATGAAAGCCAGTTGAGGCCAGCAGTGAAGTGAGGCACTAATCGAATTAACCTTAGTGTCGCAAATGTAATTACCTGATTGACTGGCTCCAAACCAGGAATGAAGCAGATTGCAAACCATTTGCTTTATAATTAGGTTTGATTTTGATCTGTTCTCTCACTGTCTTGGCCAGCCACCTGTTTACTCGCAGTGGAAGTGGATTCACTGACACTCACTCAATGTGAGGGTCCTTTCTTACTGGAGCAGGTGATGGTGTCAACAGGGATGTTTCACACAGAGACTGAAAACCAATTGGATTAGAATGTGTCAAAGTCTTGAATGGTAATCACAGAGTGAATGGTGAATTACCTCCAAACTGCCTTGTGGTTAAATGTTTGGCTCAACAATTTCTCTGGTCTCATGGTGTCTCTTTTGTTGATGATTGCAGCCAAAGTTTTGAAGAATTATTTTCTCCCTGTGTGCAAAGACACTTGAAGTGAGGGTTTGATGGCGGGAAACAGTTTCTTTCGGTTAGATTCCCACCAAATAGAATGAGTAAATTACAACTGGTTATTTGTTACTTGTTACTGGTTACTTGTAACAACAAGTTACATTTATTAGCCCCCTCAGTGAGGTAAAATTCACCAGGTCCTTCACTGGAGCAATTATCAAACATAATCTGATACCCTGTCATAGAAGGAGATATTAGGAATGGTGACGAAAAGCTAAATGAAAGCAATAGGTTTTAAGGAGAGTTTTATAGGAGGACGAGAGAGAGTTAAAGAGGTGGAGAGGTTTAAGGAGGGAATTCAAGAGCTTAGAGTCCAGGGAGCTGAAGGCACAGCAACTAACAGTGAAGCAATTAAAATGTGTAAGAGGCCAGAATTGGAAAGATACAGATATCTCAGAGGGCTGTAAAAGAGGTTAAAGAGATAGGGAGGGGTAAGACCAAGGAAGGATTTGAAACAAGGACAAGAATTTGAATATCAAGGCATTGTCGGACCAGGAGGCAATATAGGCCAGTGAGCACGGGGGGGGGAATGGATGTGAGCTAGGATAAAGGCAACAGAGTTTTGGATGAGCTCAAGTCTGCAGAGGGTAGAAAGCAGGAGGTCAGGCAGGACAGACTCCAGGATGCAGTTCAAAGGGAAATTCAAATCGACACTCCAAGCACAGCAATCCGTGGGCTGGAATCCAGATTAGAGATAGTGCTACAACATTGTGAACGTAATTCTTCAATACCACAGAGGGGCTCTGAGCTTGGCTCTGAATAAATCAGTGAGGGTGAGACTAACAGATAAAGAACAGAAGGGATAAGGAGCGAGTGATACAATGGTGTGTTACAGTTCACTCGGGAAGTCCGTGTTGCTGGGGCAACATGCACTTTTACATGCATGTTGTAGTCTGGAGCTATGAAATGTTTTTTCCATCATATGGTTGACCAGGATTCTCTCCCAAGTGAGCGATGTAAAGGAAAAGCCATTAATAAACTGTACCAAAGCAGGTGTTATTTGTAACTGATCAGAACATATGATTTCATTACCCAATGGGATGACTCAAAACTGCCGAAGGCTTGTGGAGAAGCTAGCTCCAGTCTGTCTCTTCATTTTTAAAAATTATTTATCTGTGTGGAAAACTCAAAATTAAAATATATACCAAGCTCATAGAATTCCTTCCTTCTCCCTCCACACCCCCACCTCTGGTGTCTGTGACAAACGGAAGATTTAAAGACTGACATTCCCCAATGACTGTGAATATTGCATCATTGCAAATATCCCATTGTCCAAATCAAAACTAGTCAGGAAAGACCTTGGAAATGGAAGGAAACTGGACAACAAATGAATCATTGTCAAGCATTTAAAACCATTCAGGGGCTGAGTCTGACTAAACTTTATCTGAATCACCAAAGAATTATAATTAGAGAATGTTTCTTTCTGGGATCTTTCTCCACTGATTAGCCATGATGTTTCATATCTGTACCATTCCTGCAGCCAACTATAATTACGTCAATTGCTGCTGTGCTTTATAAATTCTTTTTGTCTTCTACTTCCTAGATATGTCCGTACCTCAGTAGGTAGTACTCTCGCCACAAGTTTGTGGAGTCCCATTCCAGAGACTTGAGCATATGATCCTGGTCGACACTCAGGGAGTGCTGCACTGTCGGAGGTGGTGCCTTTCAGTTAAACCAAGTCTGTCCTCTCAGGTGAAGGTAAATGATTCCATGGCCTAGTTGAGGAAGAGCAGGATTGAGAGATAAATAATGGTTCAGACACTAGGGAGAATTCTCCTGTTCTTATTCGAAATAGTGTCATGAAATCTTTCACATTCAGCTGAGACTCCACTTTCCCACGCTATCCCTGTAATCCTTGATTCCCTTAAAGCCCAATAATCTATCAATTTTAGTCTTGAATATACTCAGGGGCTGAGCATCCACAGATTCTTAACTCTGAGTGAAGAAATTTCTCCTCATCTCAGTCCTAAATGGCCAACCCCTGTAATCTGTATAATGAATGCTCACAGACAGGTGCTCTACTCTGTTGAATGTTTTAATTCTTGAAACATTAGCCTGCCTTCTATTATAATATGGTGTTTGACATGCTGTGTATTCCTCCTTAACAATGTACTTTTATTTTATGGGTTGAAGGGTCATTGTTGTCATGGTAACTCACCCTTCAGGATTTGGGTTGATTTGACTACACACTGTCCAGGTGTATAAGTGCTATGGGGCTACGTCCTTCCAATTTTAGTCCTGTGCTGTAGCTTCATCAGGTTGGCATCTCATTTTTAGCCACGCCAGGTGCTGCTCCTGGCATGGTCTTCTACACTCCTCATTGAACCAGGATTGGTCAGAAGGCTTGATGGTAATGGTAGAGTGGGAGACCTGCTGGGCCAGAAGGTTACAGATTGTGGTGGAATACAATTCTATTGCTGCTGATGGCCCACAGCACCTCTTTGATACTGAGTTTTGAGCTGCTAGACCTGTTCTTAATCTATCCCATTTAGCATGGTGGTAGTGCCACAAGGCATCATGAAGGGTGTCCTCAATGTGAAGACATGACGCCTCTACAAAGGTTGTGTGGTGGTCACTCCTACCAATATTGTCAGGGACTGATGCACCTATGACAAGTAAGTTGGTGAGGATGAGGTCAAATAGGTTTATCTCTCTATTTGGCTCTCTGGCCACAAGCCACAGACCCTGTCTGTGGGACTCGGCCAGCTTGGTCAGTAATGGTGTTCCCGAGCCACCCTTGGTGATGGACATTGAAGTCCCTTTCCTGGAGTACACTCTGTGCTCTTGCCACCTCTCCATGCCTCTTCCAGTGGTGTTGAACATGGAGAAGTACTGATTCATCAGCTGAGGGAGGGTGGTATATGATAATCAACAGGAGAATTCCTTGCACAAGTTGACCTGAAGCCATGAAAATTCATGGTGTCCAGAGTCAATATTGAGCACATCATGAAGTAGAGCCACTCCCGTCCGACTGTATAACACATTGACATTCTGTACTCTACTATATGCCAGCCATGGTTCAGTTGGTAGCCGTGCAGTACTGAGGGAGTGCTGCACCATTAGAGGGGCCATCTTTCAAATGAGAAGCTAACCTGAGGCCCCATCTTCCCTCTCAGGTGGGCATAAATGATTCCATGGCATTATTTCAAAGAAGAGCAGGTGAGTTCTCTGCTCACTGTTTATCCATCAACCAACATCACTAAAACAGATTATCTGCTCACTATCATATTGCTGTTTGTGGGAGCTTGCTGTGCACAAATTGACTGTTGAATTTCTACATTACAACAGTGACTACACTTCATAAAGTCCTTAATTGCCTGTGAAGTGCTTTGGGATGTTGTGAGGATGTGAAAGAAGCTGGAGAAAAGTGAGGCTTTCTTTGATATTCAGAGAGATTTGTGTCCTTCTTCACAGAGTTAACATTCAGATACAGCAAGCAGTTAGGAAAGCAAATATGTTAGCCTTTATTGCAATGGGATTGAATGTAAAAGTAAGGAATTCTTGCTGCAATTAGGTGGAGCTTTGTCAAGACGGCATATTAAGTATTTTGCAGTTTTGGTTTCTTTGCCTAAGGAAGGATATACTTGCCTTAGAAGCAGTGCAATGAAGATTTAGTAGATTGATTCCTGGAATAAGGGAAATGTCCTATCAGGAATTATGTAGAATCATAGAATTGTTACAGCACAGAATGAGGCCATTTAGCCTGATGTGTCCCTGCTGGCTTCTGCAAGAACAACTCAGCTCATCCCTTTCCCCATAGCTGCTCTTCATGTACTTATCCAATGGATCTATAATCTCTGGCATTTAGAAGAATGAGATGTGATCTCATTGAAAGGTATACATTTTTAGGGAGCCTGACAGTGATGCAGGCTGTTCCACTGCGATGAGCATTGTAGCAGAGTGTTATGAGCCAGCAATTCGTAAGGCTGAGTTATTTAAAAATCCCAGAGGGAAACTTTAAACAACTGTCATAACCTATATTTTTAAGTGGTATGCTTGAAATGCAGCTCTAAGTTCAAGAATCAGACCATCAGTCCTCAAGAGGTTTTTATGTCAAACTACATGAGACATTTATTAATTTACACAAGTTAAATACAAATACATGGCTACAAGTTACTACTACCATAACTTTTAACAAATTCCCAAATTAAACTACTAAAACAACAGCAACCCATAGGCTTTAAGCAGACACCAGGCAAAGCATTTTCACCTTACAAATTCAAAATGAGGTTCTTTGGTTTTTTTGCAGACACAGTGGTAGGCTTATAGGCTTTGATCTTACATTGCCTCTAAACCTAACCCTAACCCTAACCCTAGCAAAAATATTGAACTAAAGGCTCTACATCTAAATGCATGTAGCATTCATAACAAAACAGATGAATGGACAACACAATCTTCCAACTGTGGTATGGGATATGAATCCACTTTTGTCA
The DNA here is from genome assembly GCF_017639515.1 of Carcharodon carcharias. NCBI lineage: Eukaryota > Metazoa > Chordata > Chondrichthyes > Lamniformes > Lamnidae > Carcharodon > Carcharodon carcharias. The sequence continues at coordinate 5,165,345 of NC_054489.1, read as the reverse complement.
CTACATTCACCTTTCAATAGTCCACACACAGTCGTTGTGTCTATGGCTTTAGGAGTTCATCTCAGAGTCATTGAGCTGGAGGCTGAGCTTGCAGATACTGCAATGTATCGGGGAGGGGGAAAGTTACTTGGACACTTTGTTCCGGGGGGGATGATTTGGTCAGTGGTCAGGGACAGGAGGGTGCAACGTTGAATGGGGCAGGTATGGGGACCCAGAAGGTGGAAGTGGAAGTGGAAGACCATCAGCCTTCGCAATTGCCCAACAGGTTTGAGGTCTTTTGCAGCCTGTATGGATGAATGTGATGGCTGCAGGGTGGATGAGCAAACTGATCATGGCACCGTGGGACAGCAGGTCATTTAAGCAGGGGGGAATTAATAGGAATGGTAGTGGTTGTTAGCGACAGTATAGCCAGGGGTATAGACACAGTTCTCTGCAGCTGAGAGTGGGAGTCCAGACAGCTGTGTTGTCTGCCCAGTGCCAGGCTTTGGGACATCAGCTCTGGGCGGAGAGGAACTTGCTGTAGGAGGGGAAGGATTCAGTTGTCATGGTCCAAGGAGGTACCAACAGCATCGGTAGTACTAGGAAAGAGGTTCTGCTGAGGGAGTATGAGCAACTAGGGGCTAAATTAAAAAGCAGAATCTCTGGATTACTACCTGAGCCACGAGCAAATCGGCATAGGGTAAATCAGATTAGAGAGTTACATACATGGCTCAAAGTTTGGCGTGGGACAAATGGGTTTTGATTCATGGGGCACTGGCACCAGTACAGGGGAAAGTGGGAGCTATACCATTGAAACGGTCAGCACCTGAACCATGCTGGGATGAGGGTTCTGGCGATTCATATAACTAGAGCAGTAGAGAGGGATTTCAACTAAATAATGGGGGTGAGGGATCAAGTTTGGGAAGATGTGATAAATTATATAGAGAAGACAAGACAAGAGAGCAAGGTTGGAATAGGGGGAATGATGCTCAGAAGGGGCAGGAAGGGGCAGAGAGTTCAAACCTAAGAATGCACCAGCTGATATGGCTAGAGGTTACAAAAAAAGCAAAAATATTGAACGAAAGGTTCTGAACTTAAATGCATGTAGCATTCATAACAAAACAGATGAATGGACAACACAAGTAGAAACAAATATATATGACCTGGTAGCCAGAGACATAGCTGCAGGATGACAAAGACTAGGACCTGAATAATCAAGGCACATGACATTTAGGAAGGACAGGAAGCTAGAAAAGGTGGAGGGGTAGCTCTGTTAATTAAAGATGACATTGGTACAATAGAGAGAGATGATCTTAATTCTGGAGATCAAGATATAGAAGCAGTTTGGATGGAAATGAGAATTAGTAAAGGTAAGAAGTCACTTGTGGGAGGGGTTTATAAGCACCCTAATGGTAACAGGGTAAACAGGAAGAAATAATGGGGGCATGTGAGAAAGGTACAGGGATAATCATGTGTGATTTTAATCTGCATATAAATTGGACAAATCAGATTGGCAAAGATAGCCTGGATGATGAGTTCATGGAGTGTTTTCAGGACAGTTTCTTACAGCAGCACTGTTTAGCACCAACCAGAGAGCAGACTATACTAGATCTGGTAATCTGCAATGAGACAGCATTTATTAATGATCCCACAGTGAAAGCACCCCAGGTAGCAGTGATCATATGATTAAATTTCACATTTAGTTTGAGGGAAGGAGGAGTGAACCTAAAACTAGTGTCTTAAACTTAAATAAGGGCAATTATGAGGGCATGAAGACAGAGTGAACTGGGAAGTTAGGTTAAGGGATAGATCAGTAGAGATCAGTAGTGGCAGACATTTAAGGAGATATTTCAGAATATTCACAAAAGATACATTCCAGTGAGAAAGGAAGACTCAAAGAAAGGACACACCATCTGTGGCTAACTAAAGAAGTTAAAGATCGTATCAAATTGAAAGAAAAAGTGCATAATTCCACAAAAGTTAGTGGCAGGTCAGAAGGTTGGACAGAATATAAAGAACAACAAAGAATGACTAAAAGATTAATAAGGTGGGAGAAATTAGAGTACAAGAGAAAGCTAGCTAGAACTATAAGAACAGATAGTAAGAGTTTCTCTTTTATAAATTTATAAAGGAAAAGAGAAAGCAAAGTGAGCGTTGGTCCTCTAGAGAGTGAGAATGGGGAATTAATAATGGAAAATAAGGAAATGGTGAATAAATTGAACAGATATTTTGTATCTGTCTTCATTCTAGAGGATTCAAATAGCATTCCAGAAATAATTGTGAGTCAGGAGGTGAAAGAGAGGGAGGAACTTAAAACAATTACAATCACCGTGGAAAGGGTACTGAGAAAATTATTATAACTAAAAACTGAAAAGTCCTAGATCCTCAAGGACTTCATCTATTGTCTTAAAAGAAGCAGCTGGTGAGATAGCATTTACAGTGGTTTTAATTTTCCAAAATTCCCTAGATTCTGGAAAGGTCCCATCAGATGGGAAAGTAGCAAATAGACTCCTCTGATCAAAAAAGGAGGGAAACAGAAAGCAGGAAACTACAGGCCAGTTAGCTGAGCATCTGTTATAGGGAAATTGCTGGAATCTATTATTAAGGAGGTTATAGCAGGGCACTTAGAACATCTCAATGGAATTAGGCAAAGTCAACATGAGCCAGAATTTTATGCTCCCCCACCGTCAGGTTTTTAGGTGGGGGGTGGGGAGTGTGAAATTGGAGGGTTGGGATTCCCTCAGGGTTTCCACTTGCCCTGACCTCTGAGTGATTTTATGCTGGGGCAGGCCAGGCTTTGGATGGGAAGCCCACCATTGCCCCAATTGAGGCCCTTAAGTGGCCAATAATTGGCCACTTAAGGGCTGTTTCCTGCCCAGCCTCAATTTTTTAGGCTGGTGGGAGGCTTAAGATTCCATGGATGAAGCCCGAAAAAGAGCAGAGTTACATTTCAGGTGGGAAGCGGGGTGGGTGCTTCCATCAGAAGCCATCTCCTGAAGTTGGACACCCTGCCCTTAAGGTCTGGTAGCCTCCAGGCCTCTTTCACCCCCCCGGCCTTACCCCTGAGACCTCAACAGCCCCTTTTGCTCCCCCACCCAAGGGCCTGCCCACCTTGGGACCCTTGAACATACCTCGGCCTCCAGTGCACAAACTTAGGCTCCAACATCCTCCTGCATTTCTTCTTCTTCAGGGACCGGAGAACTGTGGGCCAATCAGATTGGCTGGCAGTTCTCTAAGATGGGACTTCCCCCCAAGTGAGGGGCAGAAGTCCCTCCTGCAGCCAATTAACGCTCATTCCAGAGTAAAAAGGTTGTGTGGCACTTGGAGTCAGCGGGAATGAAAAACTCACACCATAGTTTTGTGAAAGTGAAATTATATTTGACTAATTTATTGGAGTTCTTTGAGGAAGTAACAAGCAATGCGGATAAAGGGGAACCTGTGGATGTGCTGTACTTAGATTTCCAGAAGGCATTTGACAGGGTGTCAAATCAAAGGTCACTAAGCGAAATAAGAGCTCAAGGTGTAGGGGGTAGCATATTAGCGTGGATAAAAGATTGGTTAGCTAACAGGAAACAGAGAGTAGCCACAAATGGATCATTTTTGGGTTGGCAAGATGTGACGAGTGGAGTGCCACAGGGATCAGTGCTGGGACCTCAACTATTTGCAATTTATATCAATGACTTGAAGAAGGGACTGTGTGGTTGCTAAGTTTCCTGATGACACAACGATAGGTAGGAAAGTAATTTGTGAAGAGGACATAAGGAGTCTGCAAAGGGATTTAAACAGGTTAAGTGAATGGGCAGAGATTTGGCAGATGGGGTATAATGTGGGAAAATGTGAACTTGTCCATTTTGGCAGGACGAATAGAAAAGCAACATATTACTTAAATGGAGAGAGATTACAGAACTCTGAGGTACAGAGGGATCTGGGTGTCCTGGTACATGAATCAGGAAAAGTTAGTATGCAGTTACGGCAAGTCATTAGGAAAGCAAATGGAATGTTATTGGTTATTGCAAGGGGAATGGAATATAAGAGTAGGGATGTTTTGCTATAATTGTTCAGGGTGTTAATGAGACTACATCTAAATTACTGTGGACAGTTTTGGTCTCCTATTTAAAAAAGGATATAAATGCGTTAGAGGCAGTTCAGAGAAGATTCACCTCAACTGATACATGGGATGA